>NC_091060.1:50937803-51251864 GCF_000393655.2 Nicotiana sylvestris | reverse complement strand
TTGCAAAGTGGCAAATTTTGCTCACGGAGTTTGACATCATCTATGTGACTCGGACCGCGATGAAAGCCCAAGCATTGGCCAATCATTTGGCTGAGAACCTGGTCGATGAAGAGTACGAGCCATTGAGAACTTATTTCCCGATGAAGAGGTGATGCATATCGACGAACTGGAGCAGATTGAAAAACTAGGTTGGAAACTTTTCTTTGATGGGACTGCCAACATGAAAGGAGTTGGAATAGGGGCTATGCTTATTTTTGAAACAGGGCATCACTATCCTGTTACGGCTCAGCTTTGTTTCTATTGTACCAACAATATGGCTAAGTACGAGGCATGCATTTTGGGTTTAAGGCTAGCTGCAGGCATGGATGTCTAGGAAGTCTTGGTCTTGGGAGACTCGGATCTTCTGGTGCACCAGATTCAAGGAGAATGGGAAACACGGGATTTAAAGCTCATACCATACCAACAATGTTTGCATAATCTTTGTCAACGGTTTCGATCAGTAGAGTTCAGGCATATTCCAAGGGTCCATAATGAGGTGGTCGATGCTTTGGCTACCTTGGCATCAATGTTGCACCATCCGGACAAAGCTTATGTCGATCCTCTACATATTCAAGTCTGAGATCAGCATGCTTACTGTAACATGGTGGAAGAAGAACTTGATGGTAAACCGTGGTTTCATGATATCAGGGAGTACATTAGAATGGGGGTATATCCGATGCAAGCCACGGGGGATCAAAAGAGGACAATTCGATGGTTGGCAAGTGGATTTTTCTTCAGTGGAGGAGTTTTGTATGAAAGAACACCAGACCTTGGATTGTTAAGATGCATAGATGCTAGACAAGCTACGGCTGCCATGTCCGAAGTACATTCGGGAGTCTGCGGACCACATATGAGCAGATATGTGTTGGCGAAGAAAATTCTCTGAGCAGGTTATTATTGGCTCACCATGGAGCGAGATTGTATCAGTTTTGTGTGCAAATGTCATCAGTGCCAGATACACGGAGATTTGATTCATTCTCCACCATCGAAATTGTACACAATGTCAGCACCATGGCCCTTCGTTGCTTGGGGCATTGATGCCATTGGACCAATTGAGCCAGCAGCATCCAACGGGCACAGGTTCATTCTGGTAGCCATTGATTATTTCACCAAGTGGGTTGAGGCTAAAACTTTCAAGTTGGCAACCAAGAAAGCAGTAGTTGATTTTGTTCACTCAAATATCATCTGTTGGTTTGGAATCCCAAAGGTGATCATCACGGATAATGGTGCTAATCTTAACAGTAATTTGATGAAAGAGGTATGTCAACAATTTAAGATTACACATCGCAATTCCACCCCATATCGTCCCATGGCAAATGGAGCAGTCGAGGCAGCCAACAAAAACATAAAGAAGATAAGGTTCCAAACAATGGAATGAAAAATTACCATTTGCGTTGCTGGGTTATCGCACTACTGTCCATACTTCAGTAGGTGCAACTCCTTATTTGTTGGTATATGGCACTGAAATCGTGATACCCGCGGAAGTTGAAATCATTTCCCTTCGGATTGTTGCTGAGGCTGAGATTGATGATGATGAGTGGGTCAAAACCCGTTTGGAGCAATTGAGTTTGATTGATGAAAAAAGATTGGCAGCAGTGTGTCATGGCCAGTTATATCAAAAGAGAATGGCAAAAGCATACAACAAAAAGGTGCGTCCCGGAAGTTTGAAGTGGGTCAGCAAGTGTTGAAACGTATCTTTCCACATCAGGTTGAAGCAAAAGGCAGGTTCGCCCCGAATTGGCAAGGGCCATTCATTGCGACCAGAGTATTGTCCAATGGTGCTTTATGTTTAACAGATATCGAAGGAAAATTCATAGACATGGCTATCAATTCTGATGCAGTCAAGAGATATTATGTATGATTTCTTTGGTATAATTGTTGATTGTTTGTATTTGGCATTGTTTTGAAGATTGGAATGACGAAGGCAATTTGTTCTGCTATCTAAACACTTTACCCTTTGTTCTCCCTTTTGAGCCTTATTTTTTTTTCATACCCTTCTTTTGGAATCAATAACGAAAAGAAAAGAAAAGAAGTGAAAAGAGAAAGTACAACAACAAGGAAATTCAGATGTGAACTACGTTTGATCTGATTCCTGTTAAGGATACATAGACAGCCTCACGGCTTGGTCATATCATATCAAAATAAAAATCAAAAATACCCAAGCAAGAAACTGGGGCAGAAGGTGTGATTGTGGTAAGAGATCAGATTCCAAAAGTTGTAATTTTGACCCATTTAAGTTGCTTTGAGCCTTTTTGATAACCTTTTCTTTCCAAACATATCCAAAGAGCCCACATTGCCGTCCAAAGAAAGACCTCCGATCAGTCTTCGAGATATGCCAAGTCAAGCAAGTAAAGAGGATTCATATCAGGGGCAACACTCCGGTTTAAGCAAGAGAAATCAAAAAATGAGAGAGTCTTATTGGTGAAAACCCTCGTGGGCACCATGAGGCGACGAAAGCTGAGAGAGTAAAAATAAGAGAGTCTTATTGGTGAAAACCTTCACGGGCACTATGAGGCGACAAGGAATTTAGGAATGAACAAATGAGAGAGTTTTGTCGGTGAAAACCCTTCAGGGCACAGCAAGCCGAACAAGGTCTGTAAGCTGGCGGAAAGTAAACATCGGGTTGCAGAGATCTTGGAGCACAAAGTAAAACAATTGGAAAAGTGATTGGTTAAATAGACTTGGTTGATTAATCCAAAATGCATACCATGATTATTGGTGCCAGTTACTCCACTCAGATAAGTTTCTTTTTCTCTCTCCAACAATCATCCAAATTTGGATTTTCTTCTTTATTCTTAATTCTCAAAATCGTCGTATTTCATTGCTGTTAATTTTACTCCTCTAAATCTCTTCCAAGGTTAGCCTTCTTTCAACAAATAAGAAGAAATTTCAAAGTTTACTACCAATTTCAAAATTGCACAAAGCAAAATACGGCTAGGACATACTAGAGATAGTGTGATGAAAAGTGGGACATAGAGTGTAAGCAAAAGTTTAAACGGTGAAATGGTTCAGTAATGTCGTGGGAGATGCAAAGGTCAGAAATGAAAAACAACGGTTGGGGAGTAGAGCACTCAGATCATCTAGGGTCCTGGGGTTAAGGATAAATTAGAATGGCAAACAATTCTCGACCGGCTCAAGGCAGCCAGTCAAAGCAAAGCATGGCAAAGGAAGAACCACCTTCAGCAAGAATGCCACAACTAACCACCACATTTTAAACTGACAAAATTTTTCTTCGATTTGAAACATGGGCAAAAATTTCATTTGTTTCGGAGAAATCCTACGTGAAGAAAGAGCAAGTACCAAGCAAGTTTGATCGCAAAGTTCTCAGGACCCTCCTGAAAAATGGGACTTAGTTTAAAATTCAAAATAATCATGAGTAGCAGAATCTAGCATAAATGTACCCCAAATGAATATAAGCGGAACTTCGAAGTTTGCATGCTTGAGGTAGGATTCACTAGAAATTTTCAGGACCCTCCTGAATAATGGGACCTAGCTTTAAGAATTCCATTAGATAACAAGATTTAGCGTAAGTTCTACTGTAAGGGAGTATAATTTAGCCCTAAAAATGTCACTCTTAAGATAAAACTTGATTTTGATTTTCAGGACCCTCCTGGATAATGGGATGAGTTTTAAGTCTATCTTAGATAACAAGATTCAACAGAAGTCATACCTTTAGAAGATATAATGTAGCTTTGAAACAGGCATTTTACTAGAAGTTTTCAGGACCCTCCGGGATAATGGGATCTAGCTTTCAAATTCTTAAGGTATTTGGTAGCCTGATTCAATTAACACTCACGGATATGCCCGGCTACCAAATTGGTGCAGAAAATTTTCTTTTGTTTTGTCTATTTTGTGGAAGTCAGGTGCCCATCTGAAGAGCAGGGAAGGACAGCACTAGTTTCAAAGAATAGAAAGCAGTTCATACCCAAGCAATCAGGAACCCGCCTGGATAAACAAGGGAGGACAAGTCAAAGAAAAGTAGTTTCAAGAAGAAGACAGTTCAAGTCAAGCAATCAGGAGCCCACCTGGAGAGCAAGGGAATACAATTCAAGTTTTGGCAATCAGGCGCCCACCTGGAGAGCAAGGGAATACAATTCAAGTTTTGGCAATCAGGCGCCCACCTGGAGAGTAATGGAATATAAATACAATTCAAGTTTCAGCAATCAGGTGCCCACCTGGAAAGCAAGGGAATACAATTCAAGTTTCAGCAATCAGGTGCCCACCTGGAAAGCAAGGGAATACAGTTCAAGTTTTGGCAATCAGGCTCCCACTTGGAGAGCAAGGGAATACAATTCCAATTATGGCAATCAGGCGCCCACCTGGAGAGCAAGGGAATACAATTCAAGTTTCAGCAATCAGGCGCCCACCTGGAAAGCAAGGGAATACAGTTCAAGTTTTGGCAATCAGGCGCCCACCTGGAGAACAAGGGAATACAGTTCAAGTATTGGTAATCAGGAGCCCACCTGAAAATGAAGGGAAGCAGCAAGTCAAGTGTTGGTAATCAGGAGCCCACCTGAAGAACGAAAGGGAAACAGTTCAAGTTTCGAGGAAAAACAGTGCAAGTATTGGCAATCTGGAGCCCACATGGAGAACGAAGGGAAGCAGCAAGGTTCAAAGGAGTTTAGCAATTAGGAATCCACCTGAAAAATGAAAGGAAGCAGTTCAAGTTTCGAGGAAAAACAGCACAAGTGTTGGTAATCAGGAGCCCACCTGGAGAACGAAGGGAAGCAGCAAGGTTCAAAGGAAGACAACAATCAGGAGCCCACTTGAAGAACAAAGGGAAAGCATCTTAGAATGCAATTCAAGTCAGCAACAAAGGAATCTCACTCAGAGAGTACAAGTCAGCAGGGCAGCAAAAACTGCAAGTTCAAGATATAGATAGGATTCTTGTAATTCGTATATCATAGTTTAGTCTGGCTTCTTTTATTTTGTCACGGTGTAATAAGGAGTTCAGTAAGCAGAAACAACAGCAATAGCAGCAAAATCATAGCTCTTCGGTAGTACCAGCTACCAAAACTTCTTGAACTACACGCGACCTAATTCTCCTATAACCTGGGATATGTAGGCTGTCCAAAACCAAGACTCGGTTGCACCCTTTCTCTTTTCTCTTATCCTTATTTCTTCCCTTTTGAATAAAAATATGTTCAAAAATTAGTCACATGGCTCACCTTATCTTTGCTTGAAAACTCTTCATGTTTCCAAACAAAGAGGGCAGCTGTGAGCACCTAATTTTTGATAATATTTAATTTTTTATCACTTCTTCTATGTAAATATTTTAGGGGTTTTAACCTACAATTTTTAGCTTTATTACACTTTTTATTATACAAAATTTTAAAAGGTGAATTATTACTATTAATATTATTTTATTTTTATTTTTATTTTAAAATAATACAAAAATTCCGAAAAAATATTATTTTTTTTAATTTTCAGGAGTGATTTAAAAAATAAGAAAAATGGAAGTATTGAATAAAAAAAATAAAAGTAAAAGTAGGTGAAATTCTCTTTTAAAAAGTAAAAGAAAGTAGAAAATTAAAAAAATAAAAATAAAGTTTTGTGGAAATTTTAAAAAAATAAAAAGTAAAAGAAAGTTGGAATTAAAAAATAAATATAAAGGTATCTGAAAATTAAAAAAAAATAAAGTAAAAGAAAGTGGCATTAAGAAAAGCAAAAAAAAGTGGATCGTTTTTTAAGAAAAGTTAAATAAGTGGAATTCTCTTTTAAAAAGTAAAAAAAAAAAGTGGGATTTTAAATAAGATAAAAGTAATTAAAGTTGGAATTTAAAAAATAAAAGTAAAGAAAGGTGAGATTTCTTTTTATAAAAATATAAAAGCAATTTGTAAGTGAGGTTTCTTTTAATTAAAAAAATAATAAAATATTTTTTTAAAAAAAATCTGAAAAATCTCAAAAATTTTGCTATAAATAGGAGAGAAAATTTTAGAAGAGAGAAGAAAAAAAAAAGAGGGGGAGGAGAGAAATTTAGGTTGAAAAGTTTCATTAAATTTTTTCTTTCAACATTTCGGGCCTTGAATCTTGGGTTTGAAGAAGAGTTGATAGAGATTTTGTTGTTGTTGCTGTATTGACTCTACAACTTTCAGATTTTATTCATTTGAATTCACTCTCTTGTAGGTATGTAATTCAAGCTCTTGAGTTAAAAAATGTCGGAGCATCTTTATTGAAGCAGAAGCAAATTGATTTGGTTCTTTTGATAAAGTTTCTTTCGTGTTGGATCTGTTCGCATGAATGATGTTTCTTTGATTGAGTGAATTGAGATTTGCAAATGTTAACGTTATTTTAGTATGTTCATGACTCTGTCTCGTTTTTGTTTTGTTTTCTTTGTTTTGTTTTTATTTTTCTTGGCTCATGACTTGTAACCAGCAGGTATTGTTTTGTTTACATTTAGATTTCAAGCCCATGTAGCACCATGTTCATATTTTGAAATTTAAAAAAGTATGTGAAGTTGAACAATTTGTCAACATTAAGATGTAAAAAAAAAAAATAGATTGCGTTAGTGGAAGGATCTTATCTTCAATTTATGTTATTAGCTGCATATTTTCTTAAATTAAACAATGTGAAGATTCAACTTCCTCTACTTCAAAATGGTACTGTAGAAGTTATAGTGGTGATACTACAACTTTCTCTTTAGCATAGTGTTAAATAAATTAATCACTTTAAGTGTTCTTTGTTATAATCAAGTTAAAAATGCATTTTTGTATGTCCATATTTGTTTTGTTCTTCTGATTCATCTGAATAGTTCTTGGCATGGTTTTTTTTGTGCTCATATGGTCATTTAAGATTCGTTATTTTGTTATAAAATTTTGTTAGTTTCTTTCTAGAATTTGAAAACGAAAGTCGGTCTTTTGAAGATGATATGGAGATGAACCCAAAGTTGGCACCTGTCTTTTGTTATTTTCACATAAATGCCAACTCCACATTTCTGAATTGTAGTATGCTATAACAAAAGGCTCCAGTGATATAAATGTAGCTAACCCATTTCTTTAGGCCTTTTGTACTTATCAATTTATACCACTCCATCAACAATAAAACCTCAAAACTCATGGCCCTAATTTAATTAATTTTAAATCCTTAGAATTCGAGGCATGCCATTTAGCGAATTTTCTATGGCCCTCGCAAAGTTGAAAAATGCGTAGTTGCTTTAGGCGCGTAATTTAAAATTACCTTCCTAAATTCGAGTGTGCATTTCATGTGACCCAAATCCAAATCCCAACAACGTTAAATAAAATGTGTCGTGGACCGCGGGTGCATTTATGTGACGTGGTTCAAGACATATTTTAAATGACGTTGCAATCTTCCTAAAAATGAATAAGAGCGGTTAATAAGTTAAAATTGAACCATAGGCTAAAATATGTATTAAAATCAGATAATAGGCCAAGTATAACAGTTGAGCGACCGTGCTAGAACCACGGAACCCGGGAATGCCTAACATCTTCTCCCGGGTTAACAGAATTCCTTACCCGAATTTCTGTGTTCGCGGACTGTAAAACAGAGTCAATCTTTTCCTTGATTCGGGATTTGAACCGGTGACTTGGGATACCATAAATTATCTCAAGTGGAGACCCTGAATATTTAGTAATAAATGAATCTCGTTTCGATTGTCACTTTATGTTGGAAAAAACTCCCTTATACTTTTTTCGGGGTGTAGAAAAAAAGGAGGTGTGACACCACCCTTGATTAGTATATTGATATGATAATTTATTATCGTTTTAATATTGAACCTATGGGGTCGCACTCTAACGAGTGTTCTGGTCTTTGCTAAAGGATTAATTATTTTATTGTTTGGTAATTAAATTATTAGTCCAAATGAAATATTATTGTATTCTTTGCTAGCACAGACAATATAATTAATATTGTGAACAGATTGAAGTTTTCTATTTGGAATAGAAAAATAAATTATATCTCTTAATTGAAATATGTATGTGATACATATAATTAATATTTCATGTAAGAATGTATATGAAATATGAATAAAAGGATTGAAAGTTGAATCCAATTTTGAATTGGATCAACGTAATATTTCAAGAGGTTATATATGTTTGACAAAGAAACTGTTTTCCTTGTTCCGTTTATTTCTAGACTGAATTTTTTTAGAAAACTTCAGTTTCATTGATTAAAGAGTTGATAGTAAGGGTCGGTCTCGGTGTGGATACACATAGAGTCTTCGCACTATCGAAGAATTTTTTAAACGAGACTCTCTTCACCAGGTATGTCTCAAATTCGATCTTTGACATGAATAAATTTTAAACACGAAAAGATCTTCCTAGGATTGTTATTGTCTTCCGCTGTGTATTAAGAACATCTATGTGCAATCTGGCAATGGTATCAGAGCCATGGTTTCTCGTGTCTAAAATTTATTTACGAAATATTTTAAAATTATATTTGAAGAGTTCAAACCATATTACTTGTGTCTTGTGCAATATTCAAATCGTTTGAATGCTAATATTATTTTATTGTGGATAAAATGTGTATTCATATAAGTTAAACTATTGAGATAGTTCATAACTTGAATTTGAAATTTTGTATTAGATACGGCGGGAATGTATAATAGGTTACAGAACTCCATTGTTATTTTTAATTGTTATTAGTTCATGAAATGTTAATTAATAAAAATATTCTGGCATAGATTATTTTGTGTGTGACATATGTAATATATAGATTAAACATAATATATAGATTAAACATGTTAGAAGAATATTAAATTTTATTTGGAATACGGGAGGTGATGATTCTTACGATGATTTCCATGTTATGGTACAGTGGCCGGTGGTGAAACTTAACATGAAAGTGTCATTCTGTTTGGAATTTATAACAGTTAAAAGGAAGGTAGGCCCACAAAGTCTTATCCTTCCGGACCTAGCTCGGGTGGACCTATTAAAATGAATTTAAGTTATATGCACTACGTTGTAAAGGATTATTATGTTATTGGTGTAGCTCGACACGTTGGATAGTTACCAAACTCGTGTTTGCTACACGCAATTGAGTTTTAAATAATAAATGTTCCTAGTCCAGCTAATCTGAATTCAAACCCGGCAGCCCACTATTGGGGTAAAGTTCTCCTTATTAAGAGGTTCTCTATTCTCAAAACTCA
The DNA here is from genome assembly GCF_000393655.2 of Nicotiana sylvestris. Taxonomy (NCBI): domain Eukaryota; kingdom Viridiplantae; phylum Streptophyta; class Magnoliopsida; order Solanales; family Solanaceae; genus Nicotiana; species Nicotiana sylvestris. The sequence continues at coordinate 51,242,722 of NC_091060.1, read as the reverse complement.
CTCTCGAAACCTTTGATTAAAAATAGAGAAATCTTCGTTACACATCCTTAGAATAGATTTGCAAAGGAGCATAACAGTAAGCTAGTTTAAGGTAATATAAGTTTCACTGCTAAATGATTATATTATAGAAGGATCATATAAACAGTAAGCTAGTTTAAGGTAATATAAGTTTCACTGCTAAATGATTATATTATAGAAGGATCATATAAAGTAAGGAAAACAAATATGTGAATTTTTACATTTCACAGCCTCCACTCTTTAAGTAATCAAACTCAAAGAGCCATCTAAACCTACCACCACTGACATATCATTCCTAAGAGAATATCAACATTTATAATTACAAATACTCAATGGATCATGATTTCGGATTATAAGTGATGTATATATTTGAACTAACAACCCTATTAAAAGAAATAAAAGGACTTAGAATCTACAACAGAGAAGGCTCTGTCTCCAACCCCTCTGTTTCCGCCTTCTTTCTGTCTTTGCCATTCTTACTGGACTACTGTTCCATTCATTCTGTAAGCTGCAAATACCAACACAAGTAAAATGTTCATCACATACTTGCAGCAACTGGAAGATAATGGGAAAAAATATTTTAGCATAAGACGTAGCAGAAGATTACACTGGGAAGGCAAAGGATCTAGCACTGGTTGTACTGCTATCTGACCGAAGAGAAACGCTGCCCGAATGTGATATAGGTCCCGAGTAAGTGATCAGACCAGATGCAGGACCTCCTGCAGAAAAACTTGCCTCTCCATCTGCAAAATGACCATGCGTACCGAGGGGGAGATTATCAGAGGTTTTGTCCTCGAGATTAGCCATATTTTTGGGGTCAAGAGATTGTCCATGAACAGTCCTATCGCTCCTGTCCACACTGTTGGTAAAATGAAATTGACTACCAGCTGAAATGCTATCAGAACTCCCATCCTTGTGACTGGAGTTAGACTCTAATTTAAGGGATTTTTCAGGCAAGTTGTTGACGACATTTTCCACACTGCTACTTAAAGTTGACTCAGTAGAGCTTTGGTCACAAGTAATAGCTCCAGCTTCCGACTTGCTATTGGAAAAGAAGTTGCTACGTGGCCCATTGTTGTTTTTTTCGTCAGGTGCCGAGACGGCATTTTGGCTGTTGACAGTTGCCACGCCAGAAGGCATCTGCAGTTCAAGGAACTGCACTTGTAATCAAGTTTTACCACAGGAATGTGTCAAAAAAAATGCACATAGACTTATCAACCACATGGCATTTAAATATAGGCGACTTTGTAAAAATAACATAAACAAACCTGATCAGGCTGCTGTGCTGATTGATCAGCATCAGAGCCAGATTCTTTAGAATTCTGAATGCCGGGTTCTTTTTCTGATGTGTTAATGGCTTTTGCCATTGTAGTATATTTTGATCCAAAAATCTTCATCACATCCTCTAGACAAGAATCCTTAACAGCACCTTTGCTGATATTATCTTCTGAGGAGGGTTTTAAAACACTTGGAATTGGAACAAGCGATTTAGTATCCTCATCTTCTTTAGTTGTATGATGAGCCAAAGCAATTTTGTCGGTATCTTCAATTGATGAAGCTTTATACTCACCTGTTGAGAACAATTCACTGTCAATATCTCCCCTTGTATAGCTGGGGCGGTGTTCGTCAGCAGCTAGAGAAACAGACGAGTTGGGCTGATCATCTTTCGTGCTTTCAGTTACAATTTTATCCACTAGAGGTACACCTTCATCTATGCATCCCTCATCTATGCATATGTCTTTCATAATGTTATAGTTACTCTCTTTGTAGCAAATTGTCGATTCAGGCAATTTGCATTCCACGACACCCTTATCGGTAAATAAAAGAGTGTCTATACCAAACAACTCTGAAACAGAGGTAAATGGTGCATTAGAGACTATGGCTCCATTTTCTTTATCATCAACGTCAACAATCATCGAGCCCTCAAATTCTGGAATACTCCAGGTGTGATCTCTATCTTCTGTGTCACATGCAAAAGGATTTCCATTTCTCTTACAAGTAGTTTCATGTTTGTTACTTCTTGAAATATCTTCAAAAAATACAGAGCCATTAAGTTCCTGATGTTTCCAGAATTCATTCCTCTCTTTTGTTTCACTTTCCAAAGAGTCTTTACCGCCATGATAACCATTTGAATCAAGCAGATCTTTTGTTGGAAAGACTAAAGACTTAGACTCATTGTAACCATTTGAGTGATTTAATTTCTCGTCCAGATTTTCCTTCATGGTGGCCTTCTCTTCAGCGTGTTAAGACACTGTCGTCACATTCAAGTGATTCAAATACATGGAATACAAACAGACAATCAATGTCCACAGGCGATTTAACTTCTCAATTCAAGAACCAAGTTGAGAGATAATATGATCTATTGAGTCCTGTTTAGGTGCAATCTGACAATATAACATTAAGACGTAAAGAATCCAATAAATAGATAAGTATTTGAACAAATTCAATGGGCAGTAAGGCAAAGATAACCAGAAACAGGAAGTATCAGATTAATTCACTCCTTATTGTATTAAAAGTAGAAAAAAAGCCATCGGCGAGCTTAAGACCTACGAAAGATGCATTCTTAGCAGCAGCAGAAAATTCATAGATTACATCAGTTGGACGAGTCTGGAGAATTCTCACAAGCAGTGAAGCAAACATCAACATCTGAGGTAAGATATATATGACTCAGAAACCTATGTCAACAGACTTTCCAAAATATGTTTAGGAGGAATTGGCTGTGAATACTTGCAAATTCCTTGACAAGGATAATTTTAGCAACATATTCGACCCCAAAAAAGTAGCCAGAAACACCATAGTATAACAGGCCAAACCATCTAGTAGTATTAACGAGAACAGTGGCCAAGAATGCAAACAATCTAACGATGCCTCATTCCCAAACTAAGTACGGACTGAGATATGAATCCTCTATAGTCTTTAACCATCCCACTCTACAGCACCAGTTGTCCTTTCATTCATAATATAAAATTTGTCTATTAAGCAAATTAGGCGTTCTCAAAGCTAGAGTATTTCTACATCATACACCTATCCTTACACTTAACATACAAGTTTCCGACCTTATACAACACGAAGCCCAAAAAAAAAAAGAATCAGAATGACAGTGAACCAGTTTCATATACCACTGGAGATAGATCTAATGGCTTTTGCACCATAAACATGAAAGAACCGTTGAAAATAGTTCAGATCATCTAACAGGAGTTCAATAGAAATAATTTCACACCATGACCAAAGGATTAAGCAAGGCGGACTACTGTCAGTAACACATCAGAGAAAACTTCAGTTACAGAAAAACAACCAGCTCATTTTCTGTTGCACAGAATTCACACAAACTTAAAATTTAAAAAAAAAATACAAAAAGAAAAAAAATGCCAAAGGTGCATAATGATCTCAATCAAAATGCAGGAAAATTACAAAAACAAAGCAAGTTGGCTTACCTCCTGTACAAATAGTCACTTTTTATGTTAAATTGCCTAACCACATGGCAGCTGAACTTTGTCCATAGTAGATAAAGAAAAGGACAAGAACTGGTCATTTCAACTTTGAAAATTTTGTACATAGCTTAAACGGCCAAAATACAAGCCCATTTCCTAAGTCAATGACCAATCCCCACCATTTGTTTTGTCCTTTAGCTATCTACAAATAAATTACCACTCACTTCTTACTAGATCTAATCCCTTACTAATATTTTAATTAACCCCCTCAAAAGGGTAACTAAAAAATTAGAAAAATAATGAAAAAGGCATTCTCCAGAGTTATACATTCTGGCAGGTTCTTCTCAGATCCCAATACAATTCACAATCTCATAAAACCATAAATAAAAGGGTAAACATTTAAATTTTAAATTCTTTAATCGTATGACAATATTTGGGTTTGGGTTTCATAGCAAAGTATCAAAACACCTTTAATCCCAAATAAGTTACGGCCAGTTATATGAATTTTCACTAATAATTTTATATAAACTCATCTCAAGCTAATACTATTCAAAATGAAATAAATAAAATTCTAGAAATTCATTATATTTTCTACTGATATTTAAATCTCAGAAAGGCTAAACAAACTTAGAACACTAAATACAGCTTTAAATTTCAGATATGAAGAGCAAAGAGCAAAAAACAAGATAACACTAAAGAAAATGCAATCACAGCCACGGAAAACTAACTGCAAAAACAAGCTAAATTAACAGATAAATCCCAAAATCTGAGACCCTCTTCTGCATCAACACAGACATACAGATACACATAAATAGAGACAACAAATTTACAAATATTTAGAGAGAGAGAGAGAGAGAGAGATACCAAGTAATGAAATCTTGACCTGATGAAATGGCAAAGAGTCATGCCATTTAAATTCAATCAACATAGGCAATTAAGAAACAAAATGAATGTGAAAGAAAAGAATGTAATTTTTAAGTAAGAAGAGCAAAAAGGAAAAGGAGGAACATAGCAGTATTAAATCAACAAACCTAAATTGGTAAAATCTCTCTCTCTCTCTCTCTGTTAATGCAATTAATATTCACTTGTCATCTGTGCACTCTGTACATAAACATGCGTACTGTGCTTGTACATATAGCATACTATATAGAAAAGCAGTAAACAAATTTTATACTTAAAAGTTTATTTGTTAATCAGTATGTAATTTTATCTTTCTTTATTATTTAACTAGTAAATTATATGGTTTAGACTTTAGTGCATGTACCAAATTCGGTTAAATTTTTTTGTTTGACAATGTGTATTATCTTGCATTCGTCACTTTTCTAGTGACAATTAGTATAAATATATATATTTCCACAAAAAAAAGAAGCTATATACTGATTTACACACTGTAGGAAGGCTACGTGCATTTAAAACAGTGCACGAATAGTGCTAATAAATGGAGAGAGAAGAAGAGAAAAAAGAAACTTTTAGAAGGCATTAATTAGTGGCTACAGAAAGACAACAGTATTAATTATTTGCTCTATATTTAACAAAAAAAAAAAAAAAACAAGGGGCCGGCTTACCGTCTACCGAGAAGCAGATCACCGCCGCCCCCGTCACGCCGCGCGCAGTATCAAGTGCCGTCTTGTTTGGATAAATCAAATTCCATTAAAATCCACAACACACACACACACTATGTATATAAAAAAGTAAGCCGGAGTTCGTATAAATTTTGGGTGTTAGAAAACATATATTAGTTTGAGAGATGAGAGTGAGAAATAAGGAAAAGGGGAAGGGAATGGAATGGAAGAGCTGACTTTTTTGCAGATATATATGTATGGAGAAGAAGAAAAGGGACAAAGAGAGAGTCAAAGGTGAATCGGAACTGAGCTGTTTGGTTGGGTTTCTGACATTTGCTTTTAGGCCAAACTCCAAAGAGCAATTTTATAGTTTTTCGTTTTTGGATTTTGAGTTAGCCACCATAATTAGTAGCTTTTGGACGAAAAAAGTATAGTGTTTAGAAAAAAGTAATTTTTGAAGTTAAGTTGAAACATAATATTTAAAATTATGTTTGGAATTATATTTTATTTGAAAAAATATTTTAGTTTTGTGAGTAGGGAAAAAAATTAAAATAATTTGGTTTTTGAAAAACTTATTTTAAAAAAATATTCAAAAACATACAAATTTATGAACAAACACGTTTTCGAAAAAAAATCAAAAAGGAAAAAAGAATCTATAAACAAATGGGTCTTAGTCTTTTTATACGTTTTTCATATTTATATCAAACTATTTTAATTGTCAAAATTTAAAAAAATAAATAAATAATCATGACTAAGAAATAACGGTGTAAGAAAGATACAGCCGTCTTATATTTATTATTGATGGGTGTAAATACCCTATACAAGATAAAACTTATCTTAATTTGTTAGGTACTTGCTACATCTAACAAGGGTAATAATTTACGTGCACCAAATTTTTACATTAAACTATACCTACTTACCCTCGGTCAAATTCACCCTTCTTTCTGGAGGATAGTGATACTTCTTCGCTTCATTTTAAGTAAAATCTATGGGTTTCCCTTCACTATCGATCATCTCATACGTCTGTATAGTCCTCGACTCTATGGAGGGGGACTGATAAAACTTTCTCGCCGGGCCACAAAAGCACCTTTCCCGAGCATAGACGAGGATCGAGATCGAGGTTGGATGGGCTGATTTGTTTGAGTGAAGACCTCAGATCTGATTCTGACCGAGGATATGTCATTTTCTGAGAAATAGAACATGAAGCGTAAGTTAGCTTTACCCTTAAAACTTTGTTTATTGCATTTTTCATTTTTCCCTTCTTATCGATGTTTCTCGATGCAGCCGTCGCTTGGATGCCGGATGCAATTCTTCGACTCGAGGAATGGGTCAGGGGCCTCGTGTCGTAGAGGACATATTCCGAGCATTCATAGCGCGATTTTTTGAAGGGTCGATGGGAGGCCCGTAATCATGGTAAATTTTTCCTTCCAATTTAATAATTGGTCATCGCACGGACTTCTTCCTGAGCTTACTCATCTTTTTTCTTTTGTAGGTCTCGGGAAGGACGTGGCAATAAGGCCCCCGTCTGGTGATGAAGAGGTCTTTTCCCAACCATCTGTTCCAAAGCAGGTGAGAGAGAAGAAGAGGAAAGAGCCCCGAGTTCCTCGAATTCTGAGGGGAAGAAAACCAAAAAGAGGCAAGCCCGTAAACCCAAGGGAAACACCGGCGCTCTATCCTTGGACTCAGTCCGGCGGCTAAGGGATGAGTTCGAAGAAAAAGAAGAAGAAGGATCCAAGCTGGTGGCCCGTATGCGGGCAGGTGTCATGATTCAAGGGTCCTCTGAACCGGCGGATGTTGAAATTGGACCGTCTTGACATGAGGAGGTCGATGAGGAAGTTTCAGCCGAAGATCCGAAACCAGAAAGAGTCGAGGACACTTCGCCTCGAGGTGGGAAGGCTGTCGAAGAGGCGGTTGGTGCTAGTGTAGAAGTGCCCTATCTTTTCAATGAATCTCAACAGACGTTAAACCGGGTAATCCTAGATCTTCTTGACAATGTACCGGGTAATCCTAGATCTTCTTAACAATGTTAAGTTTTGCACTTATGCTTTTTTTCTTTTTATATAACTTCTTATTTTGTGTTTGTAGGCTTCGATGCTTCATTACAAGGCTTTTCTCTGATTCCGAGGGGGACTGAGCCGGTATGAGGCCGAGGTCCGAGGGCTCACTGAGAAAAATGATGCTTACAAAATTCTTAGTGAACAAAGAGAACGGGAAGCTAAGGGCCTCCACGCTGAGCTAGAGATGGCTCGGAAAAAGCATGTCGACCTGGCTGAGCTAGTAAGAAGAATCTTTGAATTTAATGATGGTGAATCGGGCACAGTGACTAACGGTTTGAATCCACAGGTCCAACAAAAGATTGACATAATAGGGCAGCTCCGTGAAGAGGTAGATGAAGTAAATATGAGGCCAAAAAATGGAAAAAGAACATGGATCGCCTGGCCTCATAAAAGGAGACCCTCCAGGCCCAGCTGGCTTCGGCTGAAGTTTAGCTCCGAGTTAAAAAAAGAAAACCTTGGAACAAGCCAAAAAGATCGAGGAGCTTCAGTCCCAGTTGAGTTCGGCAATTTTCGATCGGGAGAGCCTGGTCACGGAGCTCGAAGCGGCCAAATCGGAGGTCAAAGCAAACAAGGCCAATGCTGATGTAGTGATGGCTGTTTATCGGGCCGATGTGGAGGCTGCTCATGTTCGAGAAAGGGACATCGCCAAGCATGCCAAATGTCAATCTCGAAGGGAGACCCTTGAGGAAATCCATGCTCGGGGCTTCGACCTCTCAACCGAGATCGTGAATGCTAAGGAGCTTGAAGCTGAAGCTAGGAGGTTACCTTATCCCGAGGATGATGATGACTCCGAGAGCTTGAGTGAATTCGATGGTGGGGAAGACCCCGAGGGTGGAGATGCTGCTCTCGAAGATGACTAGGCTATTTAGGCTCTTAAATAATTTATGTATTTCTATCGATGCTGCTTCGGCCTCTGTAAAAGAACTTCCATCGGGTTGTGTTGCCCTTGTAAAAGATTTTGATGTATATATAAAACTTTTCCCTTCTATGGTTTCTGAATCTTTTGCTTTTTTGTTTATTTATACAAAGGTCAAAGTGTCTTAGCATGGAATAATTAGTTTTTATTCGAAGATCCAAGATTGAGATAGTAAGGACCGATAGTAAGGATTGCCCATGACAATTTATGATCAGTAGTCCCCGAGTGAATGTTCGAACTCAAACTGAGGTGGATCTTGGGCTCGATAAATAGATGTCGAGTGAGAATGATTTGCTCGAACTCGAATTAAGGTAGACCTTAGGCTAGTCGTAGAGTGAGAATGTTTTACTCGAGATCGGACTGAGGTGGCCCTTAGGCTAGATAGATAGATGTCGAGTGAGAATGATTCGCTTGAACTCGAATTAAGGTAGCCCTTAAGCTAGTCGTCGAGTGAGAATGTTTTACTCGAACTCGGACTGAGGTGGCCCTTAGGCTCGATAGATAATCCTCGAGTGAGAATGATTTGCTCAAACTCGAATTAAGGTAGCCCTTAGGCTAGTCATCGTGTGAGAATGTTTTACTCAAACTCGGAATGAGGTGGCCCTTAGGCTCGATAGATTGTCGTCGAGTGAGAATGATTTGCTCGAACTCTAACTAAGGTGGCCCTTAGGCTAGTCGTCGAGTGAGAATGTTTTGCTCGAACTCAGACTGAGATGGCCCTTAGGCTTAATAGATAGATATCGAGTGAGAATGATTTGCTCGAACTCGAATTAAGGTAGCCCTTAGGCTAGTCTTCGAGTGAGAATGTTTTACTTGAACTCGGACTAAGGTGGCCCTTAGGCTCGATAGATAATCTTCGAGTGAGAATGATTTGCTCGAACTCGAATTAAGGTAGCCCTTAGTCTAGTCGTCGAGTGAGAATGTTTTACTCAAAGTTGGACTCAGGTGGCCCTTAGGCTCAATAGATAATCGTTGAGTAAGAATGATTTGCTTGAACTCAAATTAAGGTGGACCTTAGGCTAGTCATCGAGTGAGAATGTTTTACTCAAACTCGGACTGAGGTGGCCCTTAGGTTCAATATATAATCCTCAATTGAGAATGATTTGCTCGAACTCGAATTAAAGTGGCCTTTGGGCTTAATTCATAGTCCCCGAGTCGGGGTAATAGTTCGAACTTGGACTAAGGTATCCCTTAGGTTTGTATTCGAGTGAGAATGACTTACTCAAACTCGAATTAAGGTAGCCTTTGGGATCGACACGTAGTCGTCGAGTGAGAATGATTTCTCGAACTCAAATTGAGGTGGCCCTTGGGCTCGATTCATAATCTCGAGTAAGAATGATTTGCTCGAACTCGAGTTAAGGTAGCCCTTGGGCTCGATAGATTCATAGAAATCGGATGCAATAAAATCCTTGAGGGACTTCTTTCCATTCTTTGTGAAAATCAATTTATATACATACATGTTTTATGCTTAAGGCTTGAACGATCTACGCGGGCACCGTTCATTTGACCGTTTGGCGCTTACAATAAATTCGTCTTATCGAGGACCTTTTATTACGAAGCATTTTCCTTGTTAAAACTGATATCCGAGGGCGATGCCCCCCGAGTATTCAAGGTTGATTATAGAGAGAAGCCTCGAATATTTTCGATGCAACTTTTAACACCAATCCTCTATTCTAAGTTAGCACGATCCACTGTTGCCTCGTTAAAACCTTGCCGAAAAACCCATTCGGTTCAAGGGAAAAAGAGCAAAATGCGTGCTTTCAGTCCTTAAGCTTCGTATTTTTCTTTGTTGGTTACCTTTGTTAGTTTTGAAATATCAATAAAAGAGAACAAATGGGGGTCGTACCTTAGCAGTAGTATCGCTTTAGGTGAGTTATATTCCAATTGTTAGGTAGTTTTTCACTGTTCATTATTATGAGTTTATAAGATCCTTTCCCGATGACCTCGAGAATTTGGTACGGACCTTCCCAGTTCGGGCCCAACTTCCTTTCGTTCGGGTTCCGGGTGTTCGACGTGACCTTCCTCAGTACCATGTCCCCGATGTTGAAGTATCGAAGGTTGACCCTTCGATTGTAATACCTCTCGATACGTTGTTTTTGGGCGTCCAGTCGAACAAGGGCGGCTTCACACCTATCATCCAATAGCTCTAGGGTTGTATTCATGGCCTCGTTATTGGTTACCTTCGTCGTGTATCAGAATCAGATACTTGGCTCCCCGACATCGACCAGTATTAGAGCTTCAGCGCCATAAACCAGTTAGAATGGAGTACCCTGGTACTAGATTTCAAAGTCGTGCGATACACCCAAAGGACTTCGTGCAGGATATCCCTCCATTTCCCTTTGGCTTTGGTTAACCTTTTCTTAAGGTTTTGGATTATGGATTTGTTGGTCGATTCAGCTTCTCCGTTCCCACTAGGGTATTAGGGTGTAGATAAGATTATTTTGATCTTATGATCTTTGAGAAATTTGTTCATTTTACTGCCGATAAATTGTTTCTCGTTATCACATACGATTTCAGATGGCATCCCGAATCGACATATGATATGGTCCCAAATGAAGTCGATGACTTCCTTTACCCCGACCTTCTCGTAAGCCTGCGCTTAAACCTACTTAGAAAAATAGTCAGTCATAAATAAAACAAATTGGGCCTTACCTGATGCCCGTGGAAGAGGGCCGACGATGTCTATTCCCCACTTCATGAAAGGCCATGGTGACAAGTTTGAATGCAGTGGTTCCCCGGGCTGGTGAATTATCGGAGCATGTCTCTGACATCCGTCATATTTTGGTACGAGCTCTTTTGCATCTTTTTCCATATTGATCCAGTAATATCTGGCTTTGATTATTTTTTAAACCAATAATTCGGCACCTGAATGATTATCGCAGGTGCCCTCATCGATTTCCCTCATAATGTATTTGGTGTCTCCCAGCCACAGACATATTGTTAGCGGGTGTGAGCACGTGATTTTTGTTTACGCGACGATCACTCCAAAAGAAAACAAAATAATAGCAAATGGTCTTGCTGTACAATTCTTCTGGGATTTTTACGTGGCATTTTGTTAATTATTTGTGATTTTGCCCATTTTTATTTTTTTTATTAAAAACAAAATAAAAAAAACAAATGTGTCATGTGTAGTTGAACCGTAATCCTGTTATTAAAAGGAAAATCGCGAAAAAATGCATCTTTCATTTTTTTGTCATTGAGTGATGTTTAGTTTAATTAAATGTTAATTATGTGTTAATTTTTGTTTTTATAGTATTATTTGACAAATTAATTAAGAGATTTAAGAAGAAAAGGGTTTTTGGATTGGGCCAATCCAATTTAAATGGGAACAAGCCCAAATCAAAACAACCCAGTCCAACCAGGCCCTCTGCAAGACGCCCAAACGACGCCGTATAAACATCATCTCTTTGAGCCGTTGATTGATTCAAAGGAACGGCCCAGATCTGGCCAATCCTTTACTTAAACGACGCCGTATGAGGCCATCTAATCCCAACCGTTAATCCAATCCCATCCAAAGGCCTCAGGACACGCCCATAAACCCGACCCGTTCAGCCTCCAAACCAACCCAACCCCTGGCGTTTGAAACGACACCGTTCCCCACCAATTGAAAGATCCTGGCCTTTCATCTCGCCTCATCCAACGGCCACGATCTATTCACTCATTAACTATATAAACCTAAAATCATACCCCACCCCCCTATCCAAACACCCCTCCTTCGTCCTCATCCCCTTCCCAGACCCCAAACCTTAGGAACCCTAGCCACCCCCTTTCCCCTCACCATTAATCCCGGCGGCATGGATGCCGGTGACCCCCACCTTAACACCATAGGACCGCCTCACCACCCTGAACATAGATCTGTTGTCCTTTTGTCTCGAATCCCCTCCCGCCTTCTCGAATCTTCATTTGAAGATTCGAGTCAGACCTCGACTTACACCGATCTACCCCAGTTTCACACCAGACAGTCCCCGGACCTCCCTCGTGACCAAACCATGCTTGGTTTGGTCCGAATCTAACCAGGGAAACCTAGATCCCAAATCTGCCCTTAGGAACCCTAGAAGTCCTGATGCCTGGTCTGTGGCCGTTTGAACTAAATGATTAGGGTCTAATGGACCTTAATCGAAGTGTTCTCAGTAGAGAACACTTCGATTAAAGTCCATTCAACCCCAAGAAAGATCGATTTCAAATCCGAGCTGGGGTTTTCTGATTTTTCAAGGCTTTAAGGTAATTTTTGTTTTCTTTATCAGTTCGTTTTGTCTGTTGTATTTGAATGTCTATTTATGTGTCCAAATGTTTTGTTTAATTTATGTTTTGAATTTTATCAACTATTGTTGTCCACCTTGCCCGGACCTCTGTATTTGGCCAAGTTCTCTCCATTTACTGATCATGTGTATATGTGTTGAGCTGTACAATCAATTGAACTTAAATTTGACTGATTAATTAGTTCCCCAGTACAACTTTTGCTTAGTCAGTAAAATTTGAATCATGTGTTGATACTGTTAGATTTCTGATCATGGGCTTCGGCTGTATATGTTATAACTAGTATAGTCGAGTTGATATACGTCGTCATAAGTTCAGCCTTGAATGATGATAATTTGATTGGTTTGTCTGCTGAAGTCCTACTTAAATCAAATTAGGAATTGAGTTAGATACTTATAATTGATGTATTTAAATCAGAAAATCTAAGGATTGGTTTGTTTAGCTGCAGTCTGAATGGACAACATGTGCATTAAGGCCTCTTAGAAATTAAAATAACCTGACAGCATGTGCTGTCAGGCCATTTTCAGCCTGCACGTACCTTTGTTTAGTTTAATAGGTGGATTAAAAGGGGCTGACAAGGAATATCATGGGAGGGGGTTTTATTTTAAGTTTGAGTGGAAAGACAGCAGACCATATGAGAGGGGTTTCTGATTGCTTAACAGGCTGTTAAATGGCTGATGCTAGGCTTATAAAAGAGAGAACTTCCATTAGTTAGTGGGGGGGGGCATTTTTCAGACTGATTTTTAGAAAAGCATAGATACAGAGAGAGATACCACAGAATAGGCATATACAGACACACATTGAGAGAAGATATATACAGATAGAGAGAGAGCAAGAAATAGAAAAACATACAGAAAAATCAGAAACTGTTTCTTCCTATTGTTGTTTGGATTTCATTTTTTATCAATCTGTTAAGCAGTACTGATTCTTCCAAGTCTCAAATGAGATTACTGGTGGTGTGTTGCATTAGTTTATTCTTGGAGTTGGTCTGTCTGGAGTTTTGTTCCTACTACACTGCCTACTGCTTTCGTTTAGCTACTTTTTCCATCGGCTATAGTTGCATCTTGCACTGGGATTTGTTCTGCTGTTACCAGTTGTTACTGCTGCTGTTTCTGTTGCCATTGTTACTCTACTGACTTCTCTTCTTCTTCAATTGTAAGCACTTCCAGGTACACACTTCTGAAACCATGTGTTGTTAAAAGCTTGAAGTTTGAAGCAGAAATAAAGAAATGAATGTTGTTTACTTCACAATACTTGTGTTCAAAATATAGCCATAGGCTGAATGGTAGTTGGCCTGTATTTGTTTAAGTTCATTCCAACTGCAATTGCTCTGTATGAATTAACACACATCCTAATTGAGATGAACTATTAGATAGTATTGTTGTTAGATCAGATTTATTTCCATGTGTATAACCATTGGGTTTGATTTAGTGATCAAAGTATAACATAGAATCATGACAAGCATCCGTATGTACTCTTGTCTAGACCTTTGAACTGTCAAATCTATTATATCTGGTCCCATTTGATTTCAAGATAAATGTATCCCAAACAAATTCTCATGTGGTGTTACGTTAACAGGTTAGCCATGTACGCCAACTCTCTTGTTAGATTCCTTGTTTCGATATAGATTCATTGTTTCGAAATAATGCGACAATTTTGAGGAAAACTAATTTAATAGGCATAAGTTTGGGTAAGAGGCTTTGGCGCTTAGATCAAATAAATTCCAAAATGAGCATTAATAATTAAGGTTAATCCCAGCACTAATAGTCGCGGACGAGTATTCGTTTGTTCACATAATCATGGGGAGTTATTTTAGCTATAGGATGATTAATCATGTTTGGATATATTATTTCATTGTCCTCGATTTGGTTCATAATTTCTAGTAATGTTCCTTTCAATAAATGCGCGTCTCAATCTAGCATTTAATATGGTATGCCTCTTGTAAGCTTGTGACGATTTAGGATCTTTTCTCATTTATTTTAGAAAACAAAAAAAGAAAATGTAGTCGTGCTAAGATTATCCTCTTAAAAAATAATGAGACGAGCCTCGCTAAATAAAAATGCAAATTGCGGGGCCCTCAATAATTGATCATAATAAATACTTAGAATTTAGGATGGACTGTTTAGTGAATTTCACTGCCTCCCCAAAGATAATAACGCGTTAGGCTCTTTAGGCGCAACTCAATTGAAATTACATTCTTAAATCCGGGTGCACATTGATGTGACCCAAATCCAAATCTCAACGGAGTCGAAATGTGTTAACAACTACGGGTGCATTGATTGTGACGTGGTTCGAGATGCATTTTCACGACGTTGCAATTCTATAATAAATAAATAATAATAATAAAAGCGGTCTTAAACTTAATAAAAACACATAAGTCACAACATGTATTTAAATTAGATATTTAGCCATTATAACAATTTAAGCGACCGTGCTAGAACCACGGGATTCGAGGGTGCCTAACACCTTCCCTCGGGTCAACAGAATTCCTTACTTAGAATTTCTGGTTCGCAGACTTCATTTGGAAAAGTCAAAAATTTCCTCGATTTGGGATTCAAGATAAACCGGTGACTTGGGACACCAAAAGCCAAACCTTTCCCAAGTGGCGACTCTGAATTAAATAAATAATCCCATTTCGAATATTGTCACTTAAATTGGAAAAACTCCCTCGCGCATTTATCCTTCAGGGCGGGCGCGCAAAAAGGAGGTGTGACAGCTCTGGCGACTCTGCTGGGGACAAGTTCGACCCAGAACCACTGGTTCAGGGTTCAAGAATTCGAGCTTAGAATAATTGTTATATTTGGCTTTATTATCTGATTTTTATTACATGTTTTGGCATAACGTGCTAAATGTTGTCTTTTACCGCTTTGATATTATCTGAACTGTATATAAACTGTGCCGAAACCTTTCTCTTCTTACCTCCGGGGAGAAGCTCGCTGGTCGAGGTTCCCTATTCTGTTAGTGTCAATACCTGAAATAAGAAAGAGGACGGATAAGTTACGAAGCCGGATGGCCTTTTGGTTCCCGGTAAGTTGCCCCTCATCGACTCGAGTTGTCCGCTCGGGTACACAGTCTAGAACATCTACCCAAGTTATAAACCTAGTATAATGAAACCTCATGCCGGATCCCTAGTAGGAACGCTTATCTGCATCATGTTGCATTTGACATAGGGGACTCAACACAGGGGTTGGGTCCATCTAGGACAGGCAACCTGAAATGAAAAGACCATCCTGCTGCATCCCGTTTGTTTTGCGCATCTATTTGCTTCAGATCTGCATGCTGACCGGTTCCCGAAAAATTTTCAAAAAAAAAAAAAGAATAGCAGGGTAGGGAGATAATTACTTATTTTTTGGAAAAAATAAAACCAATGTCCAAGTAATGTCAAAACCTCACCGGAATTTTCTAAAAAAATAAATAAATAAATATATATATATATATATATATATATATATATATATAATGAAAATAAAGCTTGTCTTTCAGTTTGACTATTCCTTTTAATCACTTTCAAAATCCAAAATATGTATAAATAAAAAAAATTCAAAATTTTTTATTGTAGTACCTCTTTAAAAGATTTTCGAAATTTCAAAAATAAAAAAAGAAGTTTAAATGTATAAAGATCTCCTTAGTCTCTTGTTCAAAAAATATATATAAAATAAAATAAAGATATATATAATAGTTATTCCTCTTTTCTTTAAAAGATTTTATTTGTTTCCCCTATTTATGACCGAACTATGTCGGTTTGATTCTCACCGGATGTGAGATACGTAGGCAAGCCCCATCGGGTTCAACCCCACCTTTTGCTAAGATAACCGAAACCAATAAAAAAAATGACAAATGTCGCCACTTGTATAAAGAGTCGGGTGAGGTCGTTTTTGTAAAACAACCGAATGTTCCCAAGCGGGACGCTGGAAGGCTGACATTGCATAAACGACCATCTTCGGTCATCATTTTTGATCGGTTGGTCCTCGCAGCTTTAGAGTCTTTATTCGAAGTACTAAAAGGCCGCATTTTGGAAATCGAGTTCGTCGTTTTGGAAAAAATAAAAAAAATAAAAAAAAATCTCTTAAAAAGGGATCTAGATAATTTTATTTTTTGAGTCTAATAAAGGTTTTTTTAATTATTTGGCATAGTCACCCTAAATAAATGTGCAGGATGAGCACGATACAAAACGAACCCTTTTCAATAATGACCAAGATCCCTTTTGAGTTGCGATTATGGTGGAACGACTTAGGCAAGGAGGGGCAAGGCAAAGTAAGGAAATATCTGAAAGATCTCCCGGATTTACTAGACATTCAGCCTCGGGGTGATATTATCAGATCATTGGTCACTTACTGGGATTCAGTGCACAATGTATTTCATTTCTCAGAATTTGAGCTCACCCCGACGTTGGAAGAAATAGCGGGATACATTGGGGGTGGTGAAGCTCCGTTAAGGTTCAAATACTTGATTGCACCTAGGGCCGTCACGGTACACCGGTTTCTGGATTTCCTTAAAATACCCCGAACATTTCACCATCCAGATCTTGCCAAAGGTTTCTGCAGTCTCCAACTCATTTATGCTAGATACGACCACGAGAGCGGGTTCAAAAAACCGGATTTCAAACTATGTAGTAGAGGCAACCGACAAAAGTGGGACGAACACAGGCTGTTAGCTTTTATGACAGCCTTTTTGGGTCTTATAGTGTTCCCAAGGAAAGACGGAAACATCGATCTAAAGGTAACTGGGGTCGTCAGTACTTTGCTCACCCAAGATAAAAGTACTCTGGCGCCTATGATTATAGCTGACATTTTCCGGGCTCTCACTACTTGCCGAGCCAGGGTCGACTTTTTCGAAGGATGTAACCTACTATTGCAAATGTGGATGACCGATCACTTATGCCACCGCTCCTCGCTCTTGGGTTACGGTTCGCCCGAGAAAACTTGTATTGGAGAATTCTACACAAGAATCAAAGGATTCAATCTACCCGAGGGAGTCACAGCATGGACCTCATTTCTCCGAACTCTCACTGCCAACCAAGTCTAGTGGACGCTCGGATGGTTGCCCGTTGAGGAAATCTTATACATGCCGGCACCCAGGCCCCACTTTCTATTAATGGGACTTAAAAGCATCCAACCCTATGCACCATATCGGGTTTTGAGGCAACTCGGGAGGTATCAAGTAGTACCAAAAGATGAAGATCTGAGTACTCAAGTGATTGAAATCAGCCCGGACGGTCATTTCCCCGAAGAGGAAGTTCGCCAAATCTGGAGTGAGTGCCAACATTTGACAGCAAGCACTTGTGTGATGGATACAGCAAAAGGGGAAGTTGCCCCAGGGTATCACGCTTGGTTCAGAGGTGACCTGTCTTGCGAGAGACCAGCTAAGAGACCTCATCTCAAAGATTTCGTCGAGTCATCCCAAGGGCAATGGAACTGGTTAGCAAGAGAAAAGGGGTATCGGGCAGAGATCGGTGTTTTGAAGCTACAAATTGACAGTTTTAAATTCAATAACAGCATACGAATCGCTGCGGATCGAAGCGAAAAGAATAGATTGATCCAAGAGAATGAAGAACTTAAGGCCCAAATCCAAGAATTGAGATTGGCTCTTGATGAACAGCCCAGAAGTCGATCAGACAAGCAATTGATAAAAGGTTTGAAAAGAGAAGTCAGGGAATGGCGAGATGGTTTAGAAGAATCTGAAAATGTCATGGTAGGACTCAAAGCACAGTGGGGTACAAGAACAGATAAGCATCATCGATACTTGAACCAACTGCAACGTGACCACGAGAAAACTGTTGCTAAAATGAAGAGAGAGATGGCTACACTTGAGGTTAAAGCAGCTAAACGGGCCGAGGATTTTCAATTTGAGAGCAGATACTGTTATGACCTGTTGGCCCAAATTAAGACAGAAGTGCGGCAACTGAAAAATCGGCATACACAAGATTCTCAAGTTTTAAAAACGTGCAGTGATCAGATGAAACGCCTGCTCATAGAAAAGAAACAAACCAGAGATAGGATCAAGGCCATCGCCCACGCCATCGTCAGACGATGTCTACGGTGTGAGAACATGACCAGCGTTACCGTTCTCTCGGCAGTAATGTGTTATGTCAAGCAGACCATGAACGAACTGGAGCAACTTGAGAGGGATGTCACACCTAGGATCGAGGCAAGGCCGAACGATGCCTCGCGGGCACCAATTTTCAAAACCTTAATGTATTCATAAGTCGAGTTTGTATCTTAACATCAGGGTGCATTTAGTCTGTTTGAGTCTAGGTTTATTTTTCAAGTGGTGTTTTCTTTTCAAGAATGTTTGTTTGTAACAGATCATTTCAGTAATAAAATGTGTGTTT
This sequence comes from Nicotiana sylvestris, assembly GCF_000393655.2. Lineage (NCBI taxonomy): Eukaryota > Viridiplantae > Streptophyta > Magnoliopsida > Solanales > Solanaceae > Nicotiana > Nicotiana sylvestris. The sequence goes on along the minus strand of NC_091060.1, from coordinate 51,224,150 downwards.
CTTTTACGCTCATCTGTTTTGAACTACGTAATGATCTGATTCGTGTGGCATCGCGATACGTAGGCAATCCTCATCGAATCCGGTCGCATTTTAACCACAAAGATTGAAAACAGTAACAAAAGGAGAAAGAAAAACATAATAAAAAAAAGAGAAAAAGGGGGAATCCTAAAAGGAAGCTGGAATGATGCATGCTTTCGTCGCAAACATTTAGGAACCCATTTAACTGTATAGGTGCATCATGCCCCAACGTGAGATTGTCTATCTGTTATTTGTTTCGAATTAACCGTTCGTTTGTCGTTAAGTTCTTCCAGGTTTTTGGAAAAGGCGGTTGGTTTGGTGAAAGTCTGGCCTCGCACTCATAATTCACGAGGTCGAAAGGGGGTGTTCAATATTAAGGCAAGAGGCGGTGCTCACACTTATTTCACAAGGTCCAAAGGAAGCATAGAAATGTCTGCAGAAATTCCTTTACCAACAGTTCCTGTTTCCGAGGAGAGTTCGATCTCGGCTGTCCTCACGCCCGAGTCCGCAACTGCGAAGGAAAATAGAATCATGCGGCTCCGCATGTTGGAAATGCTGGACGACTGGAATAACGGAAAAGAGCCACCAAGCGTCGTCCCTGGATTCCCTGAGTTATTTTCCAGGACAAGCGGGACTTCTAATGTCCCCATAAGCTATCCTGCCACCCCATTCGGGTACCCAGCCATCTCGGCCTTCTTTGCTGGATTGCCCTCTGATTCTTATCCCCGAGTGTCAACGACTGATGTAAACACAAACATCTTTACTGCACCACCCTGCCCGATCACGGCACAACCTGCTGCATACAAGCCGAATTTCGATTCGTCCTCATTTACATTCCAAGCACCATCTTTCTCAATGGAACCAACTAGGTTCGCCACCAGCACTCATCCTCCACAGCCTCAGTGCGAGCTTGCACCTGGGCAGGATCAGAACCCCAGAATTGCTGAACAAAATGAGATGGCCAAAAGAATGAGAAGCCTTGAACAGAGTTTGAAGAACATGCAAGGTTTAAGCGGACAGAAAAGCGTCTCCTACACCGACCTATGCATGTTCCCTCACGTGCACCTACCAGTGGGTTTTAATACCCCAAAGTTTGAGAAGTACGACGGGCACTGTGACCCCATTGCTCACCTCAAGAAATATTGCAACCAATTGCGGGGAGCCGGCGGAAAAGAGGAATTGCTAATGGAATATTTCGGAGAAAGTCTGGTAGGAATAGCCTCGGAATGGTACATGGACCAGGACATGTCCCGATGGTATATATGGGATAATCTCGCTAGAGATTTTGTGAGACAATTCCAGTATAACATCGACATCGCACCAGACAGAAATTCTCTGTCGAACTTGAAGAAGAAACCTTCAGAAAGCTTCAGAGAGTATGCTATTAAGTGGCGCGAGCAGGCGACGAGGGTGAAGCCTCCCATGGATGAGGTGGAAATGGTCACTACTTTTCTCTAGGCTCAAGAGTCTGACTATTTCCAAAACATGATGTCAGCCATGGGAAAGCCGTTCGCAGAAGCAATTAAGATTGGAGAGATGGTGGAGAATGGGCTGAAAACGGGTAGGATTTTGAGTCAAGCAGCCATAAGGGCAACCTCCCAAGCCGTCCAAAGCGGGTCTGCAGGAATGGCAAAAGGGAAGAAAAAGGAGGAAACGGCTATGGCCGCATCAGAAGCAAGGGAATATCGTAATCCCAGGCCCCGTTTTCCAGAAAGGACTCCACAACACTACTACCCCCACCAAAATATGGCATATGCTCCTCAACCATACATGGTTATGAACACCCAGCCTTATGTCCATCCGCCACAACAAGCCAACCGAGGCCAAGCTCCACCTCCCAGAAATCAGCCTCCATACCGCAACCACTATAACCCACAACCTCCTCAAAATAACTTTCGCCCTCAGGAACCACCTAGAAGGCGGACTTTCACGCCTATCGGTGAGCCATACTCTACTTTATTCCCGAAGCTAGTCCAGTTGGGTTTCTGCAGCCAGTCCCTCAGACAAGGCACAACCCGGCGTCACTTCTTACAAAGCCGGTGTCAGATGCGCCTATCATTCAAGGGCCGAGGGGCACGATATAAATGACTGCTGGTCATTGAGAAAACTGGTCGAGAATTTAATAGAGCAAGGGAAAATAGTGCTAAGGGACGAGGAGGTCCCAAATGTGACTAACAATCCATTACCTGCTCACAATAATGGGCCACTGATCGGAATGATTTGCGAAGACAAAGAATTTGACCCTGCTTTGAAAGCTATAATCGCCATTGTTGACGCAGGGAAAAAGCCTGAAACAGCCCAGAAACCAGAAAAAGGGGAAAAGGCCAATACTGTAAAGTGCGAACCCGAAAAAAAGGTGGAGAAGAAGGCGGTGCCTGTGAAGAATAGAGTTCTTTACATCCCACGAGGTCGAGCAGAGAAGCCGCAGAGCTTCGAGGTCAAAAGGGCAAAACCTATGTACGTGCCAAAGGGGGCCTATGTGGTCCGGGGGACGATTCAACCACTTCGGCTGAATGAGCCAGTGGTTATCGGACGCGTGCCACAAAAGCCGATGACAAACCTGTCCACAGTACCGTGGAACTATCAGAGGACGTTGGTAACGTACAAAGGTAAAGAAGTCATGGGAGAACTTCCGGAAAATACTTTCATTGGAAGGTATTCTAACACCCAAGAGCTAAACAACGCCACACGGAGACGCTTCCCACCAAAGAAGCCTGTAAGCGTTGAAGAAGCGGAAGTTTTCTTCCAACAAATGAAAATGTCGGACTACGAAGTGGTAGATCAACTGCGCAAGTGCCCCGAGCAAGTGTCCATGCTATCATTGCTGATGAGGTCGGCCGAGCATCAACAGATCTTACTGAAAACCTTGAACGAAACATACGTGCCAGTTGAAACCTCAGTCGAACAACTGGAACGAATGACAGAAAGGTTCTTCGCCGTTAACCAGGTCTCTTTCAGCAAGAACGATTTACCCCCAGAGGGAGCGGCGCACAACAAAGCCTTGCATCTAACAGTTAAATACGAAGACTACTACGTCAAACGGGTAATGTTGGATGGGGGTTCAGGTGTTGACATTTGTTCTCTCTCCACGCTACAGAGAATGGAAATTGGGACCGGAAGAATCCGCCCCAATAATGTCTGCGTAAGGGCCTTTGACGGCATCAAAAGAGACACCCTTGGAGAAATAGACTTGGCTTTGACCATAGGGCCAGTAGAGTTTGAGGTAACTTTTCAAGTGTTTGACATGGATACGTCCTACAATTTCCTCCTTGGCAGACCTTGGATTCATGCAGCAGGAGCTGTGCCTTCCACTCTTCATCAGATGGTGAAGTTTGAGTACGAAGACCGAGAGATCGTGGTCCATGGAGAAGACGAGCATGCTATTTATCGGGACCCATCCATCCCATATCTTGAACCAAGAGAAGGGAGCAAACACACGGTCTATCAAGCTTTCGAGATTGTGTTAACAGAGCAGCATGAAGAGGGAAGACCTTGCCCTCAACCTTTCTTGTCTAACGCCTCGGTTATGATGGCTAAGGAGATGATCCGGCACGGATTCAGTCCAGGGAAAGGGCTCGGACGAACATTGCAGGGAATAACGGAACCCATCACCCTGCCTTCCGCCAAAAAACTGTTTGAGATAGGTTTTCAACCCACTCCAGAAGATGAAGAATGGGCAAAGAAAAGGAAGAATGGGGGGTGGAAACTGCCTCGGCCACTGCCGGATTTATATGAAACTTTCGTCGAACCAAAATACACTGAAGAAGAAGACGATGAGGTTTTCACGGTTGAGGAAATAAAGGAGATATGTGGGGCAATGAGAGAAATGCTCTACGAGGCTCACATGGTTCAACCAGGAGAAGGCACCAAAACCGCCGAAATACTATATATGGGGCAAAATTCCAAACTCCGAAACTAGGAGGCCACGCCATTCCCGACTAGGCAGAAGTCCGGGTAGACCTGTCCTGCCACCTTTCCTGCATCACAAGTTATCTCCAGGATATAACTTGGATATTTTCTTCTTTTATTTGTTGTTTTGAATTCTTGAGTTTGTAAACATTGTTGTCTTCCAGATTTCAAGAAGAAAATGAAAAAAAAATCATCATTGTTTTCCCATTTTTCCCTTTGTTCTGATTTTGTTATTTTTCCTTTATCTTTTCTTTCAGTTATAATAATGCGGCTTTAAATATGACATGCTTGCGGACTTCACGCCCAGATCACAATGAGCTATTTAATTGCGAAATAATGAACCCAGAACCAGAATATGATGAAGAAGAGGCTTTTAGGGAAATAAACCGAGAGTTGGAACATTTTGAGAATAAACCTAAGCCAAATCTGAACGACACCGAACCGGTTAATTTAGGAACTCCTGAAGAAATCCGGAGACCAAAATAAGCATTCACACGGATAAGAAAATGCGAGACGCGATAATTCGACTTCTTTTTGAATTTAAAGATGTATTTGCTTGGTCATACGATGACATGACGGGACTAGGTGTTGATCTAGTGGTTCATAAATTGCCAATTCACCCTGATTGTCCTCCAGTTAAACAAAAACAATGAAAGTTCAAAACTGAGGTCAGTGACAAGATTAAAGAGGAGATCACCAAGCAGCTAAAAACGGGAGTGATTCAGGTAGTCCAGTATACAACATGGTTGGCAAATGTGGTTCCAGTGCCGAAAAAAGATGGGAAAACTCGGGTGTGCGTGGACTATCGAGACCTAAATAGAGCGAGTCCCAAAGATAATTTCCCATTGCCTAACATCCACATCCTTGTTGATAATTGCGCCAAACATGAGATCCAGTCTTTCGTAGATTGTTACGCTGGGTATCATCAGGTATTGATGGATGAAGAAGACACCGAGAAGACTGCCTTCACCACGCCTTGGGGCACTTACTGTTATCGGGTTATGCCATTTGGTCTGAAGAATGCTGGGGCAACTTACATGAGAGCCATGACTGCCATTTTTCACGACATGATGCATCAATAAATAGAGGTGTACGTGGACAATGTGATAATCAAATCTAGGACGCAGGATAATCACATCCAAGACTTGAGGAAGTTTTTCGAGAGACTAAGGAAGTACGACTTGAAGCTGAACCCAGCCAAATGTGCTTTCGGAGTCCCATCGGGCAAGCTTTTTGGCTTCATAGTGAGTAGGAGGGGTATCGAATTAGATCCAACAAAGATAAAATCTATCAGGGATCTACCTCCCCCAAGAACGAAGAAAGACGTGATGAGTTTGTTGGGTAGATTGAACTATATCAGTCGATTCATTGCCCAGCTAACTAGCACGTGCGAGCCCATGTTTAAGCTATTGAGAAAAGATGCGACGATCAAATGGACGGCTGAGTGTCAAGAAGCTTTTGACAAAATTAAAGAATATCTTTCAAATCCCCCAGTTTTGGTCCCACCAGAGCCAGGAAGACCACTGTTCTTGTATCTGACAGTCTTGGAAAATTCTTTCGGTTGCGTCCTCGGGCAACATGACATAACCGGAAAGAAAGAACAAGCAATCTACTACTTCAGCAAGAAATTCACCGACTACGAGGCCAAGTACACTCTGCTGGAAAGAACATGTTGCGCTCTGACGTGGGTTGCTCAAAAGCTGAGACATTATCTCCAAGCTCACACTACTTTCCTCATAAGCAGGCTGGATCCTTTGAGGTATATATTTCAGAAACCAATGCCTACTGGAAGACTGGCCAAGTGGCAAATCTTGCTTACTAAATTCGACATAGTCTATGTCACCCGCACGACAATGAAAGCCCAGGCGCTAGCAGATCATTTGGCCGAAAATCCAGTCGATGAGGAATACCAGCCATTGAGTACCTACTTTCCAGATGAAGAAATAAACACTGTAGAAGTGGTCTCGGAGAACGCTCATGTTTGGAAGATGTTCTTTGATGGAGCCGTAAACGCCAAAGGTGTAGGGATTGGGGCAATTTTGATCTCGCCCTCCGGTCAGCATTATCCAGCCACAGCTAGACTGCGTTTCTTTTGCACAAACAATACAACTGAGTATGAAGCCTGCATCATGGGCATGCATATGGCGATTGATCAGGATGTCGAAGACTTACTGATTATGGGAGATTCTGACCTGATTATCCGGCAAGCCCAAGGTGAATGGGAAACTCGGGATGTCAAGCTTATCCCTTACCGACAACACGTGGAGGACCTCGGCAAGCGTTTTAAATCAATAGAGTTCAAGTATATCCCGCGGTGTCACAATGAACTAGCGGATGCACTTGCTACTTTGGCTTCAATGCTACCTTACCCAGGCAACGCCCACGTCGATCCCTTGGAAATCCAAATCAGGGAAAGACACTGCTACTGCAATGCAATCGAGACAGGATCGAGTATACAGCCATGGTACCATGATATCAAGAGATTCTTGAAAACACAGGAATACCCCGAGCATGCTACTGGAGATCAAAAGAGAACCATTAGGCGACATACAAGTGGTTTCTTTTTGAGCGGTGAGTTGTTGTATAAGAGGACCCCGGACCTCAATCTACTAAGATGTGTCGACGCCAAGGAAGTAAGAAAGATCATGCACGAAGTACACGCAGGAGTGTGCGGACCCCACATGAACGGGTACGTCTTGGCAAAGAAAATCCTTCAAGAAGGTTATTACTGGATGACCATGGAAAAAGACTATTTTAGCTTTGTTCGGAAGTGTCACCAGTGTCAGGTGCATGGTGATTTGATTCATGCACCTCCCACGGAATTGCATCCCATGTCTGCACCTTGGCCATTTGTTGCATGGGGCATGGACGTCATTGGACCAATCGAGCAAAAGGCTTCAAATGGACACAAATTTATACTGGTTGCCATCGACTACTTCACAAAATGGGTAGAGGCTGTCACTCTCAAGTCGGTCACTAAAAAAGCTGTAGTGGATTTTGTACACTCAAATCTTATCTGCCGTTTCGGCATTCCTGCAACTATCATCACAGATAACGTAGCGAACTTGAATAGTCACTTGATGGGAGATGTATACGAGCAGTTCAAAATAACGCACAGGATTTCTACTCCCTATCGGCCCAAGGCCAATGGCGCTGTGGAAGCAGCAAACAAGAACATCAAGAATATTTTGAGGAAGACGATCCAGAGTTCCCGACAATGGCATGAACATCTACCTTTCGCATTATTGGGATACCGCACTACGGTACACACGTCAGTAGGGGCAACCCCTTATCTCTTGGTTTATGGGACCGAAGCTGTGATACCAGCAGAGGTAGAAATCCCTTCGCTTCGAACCATTGTCGAAGCAGAAATCGAGGACAGCGAATGGGTTAAGACTTGATTGGAGCAGTTGACTTTGATTGATGAGAAACGAATGGCCGCGGTTTGTCACGGATAGTTGTACCAACGAAGAATGGCTCGTGCTTACAACAAGAAAGTCTGACCCGGGAATTTCGAAGTGGGTCAACTGGTACTGAGGCGCATTCTGCCACATCACCAAGAAGCAAAAGGGAAATTTGCTCCAAACTGGAAAGGCCCATACATCATCAGGAAGATCTTGCCGAGAGGAGCATTGTACCTGGGTGATATTGAAGGAAATGACCCCGAAACAGCGGTAAATGCAGACGCAGTCAAGAGATACTATGTTTGAGTGACACCCCAGCGATCCTGACGCATTTGAAATGATGGAGGTTTTATTACCACTACCCCAAACACTATCAACTCTCTCTACAAGCCTTTGAGCCGGTTACAAAAAAGAAAAAAAACAATCAAAACAAAACATCGATCGAGGCCTGAACTACGTTTGACTTGATTCCGAAAGGATACGTAGGCAGCCTCTCTCTGAGGTTCAGTCACACCACCAATAAAATCCCATTTACCCTGAAATTGAAACCGGGGCACGTCAAGCGGCTTAAAAGTCGTAGTATCATCTACCTCTATTTACCAAGCACAAGCCTTCAGATCAATTACCAAAGGTAGCGGGAAGCCAAGAAGCGTCACGAATGGAGGCCGGCACACTCTAAATTGAGAGAAATAAAATGAGAGAGTCTCGTCGGTGAAAACCTTCGGGCACCGCGAGGCGACGAGAGTAGAGAAACCAAAATGAGAGAGCTTGTGTAGTAAAAACTCGCAAAGAGTGATATCGAGCGATAACAAGGAGGGAAATGAGAGAGGTCAGCCAGCGAAAACCCGCAAAGGGCGTTGTTGGCCGAAAGAATGACTCCACCCAAGGAGGTCTCGGCAAAGTTCCACCGGTTTGGAATCACAGATCCGTTTTGATTCGGGAGAACATGCAAGTTCATTGAAGGTCAGGCGTCCAGTCCAAAGAGCATGTCATGTCCATTTAAAGTCAGCACTATCTTCCTTAGATAAGTCTTTCTTGTCCCGAAAGGGACACTTCTTATCCGAAGTTTGCTTTCTCCTTTCTTTGTTTTTCTTCGAATCCCTTTCGTTTTTAACCCTAAGTTCCAGATATACCGGAAAGGACAGGTGGCAGGTCTGGCTTCGCGGAGTTTCGCTTCACGAAGGAAAATACCTCGTTTCATTGGTACGTTTGTCCAAACCTGATGGATCATGATGTTGTCTGCATTTGGAGTAAAGTCACAAAAAGAAAAAGGGAGAGGAGAATTTTTTTTCCCCAGCGTAGCCTACCCCAACAAATCCCCTGCAAGTCCGCCTTGTACAAATCCCCACAGAGTTCCTCTTTGTACAAATCCCCACAAAGGATCCACTTTGTAAATATTCCCCAAAGAGTCTGCCCCAGCGAAATCCCCACTGATTTTCCCTCTTGTACAGATCCCCACAGGGTCTCCCTTTGTTAATAATAATAATAATAAAAAAAAGATTTCCCCAACAAATCCCCAGCGAGTCCCTTTGTAAAGATTCCCCAGCAAGCTTACTCCAACAAATCCTGGAAAGCCCGTTTTGCAACAAATCCCTAGCAAGTCCCCGTTGTACAAATCCCCACAGAGCTTCCCCTTGTAAAAATCCCCGCAGAGTCTCCCCAATAAAATCCCCGTTTGAAATCCCCAAGCAAAACCAGATGGAAAAACCATAGCCTTACAAGGAAAATCATCACAGAATCCGGAAACGCAAGCCTGAGTAGTCCAAAGGGTTTTTTCCATTCGAATCCAATCAATGGCGGAATTTCTCAACAGAAATAAGGACGCAGCAAAGCAACTGGAACAATCAAGGTCACCGAACCAATTGCCATTTCCGAGCTAACGATTGTTCTTTGTTTGAAAAGTTGAAACAGGTATGATCCAAGACAACCGTGCAAGAAGCAGGTTTCACCCAAAGAAGAAACAATGAGTACAAGAAACAGTTTGGCAATAAGGAATCCACTCGAAAGGTAAGTTTCCACGAAATTCTCTTTTATCTTTTACTAGAACAAGAAAATTCAAAAAAGGGGGCCAGTTAGTATCCTCGAACTTTCCCTTTAGTCAGCATTAGGGTTTTAAACCCTAAACTGAACTTTTTCCATTTTTTAGTCAGCATTAGGGTTTTAAACCCTAAACTGAATTTTCTATTTAGTCAGCATTAGGGTTTTAAACTCTAAACTGAACTTTTTCTTTAGTCAGCATTAGGGTTTTAAACCCTAAACTGAACTCTTTTTCTTTAGTCAGCATTAGGGTTTTAAACCCTAAACTGAACTCTCCCCTTTAGTCAGCATTAGGGTTTTAAACCCTGAACTGCACTTTTTCCCCTTAGTCAGCATTAGGGTTTTAAACCCTAAACTGAACTCTTTCCTGTAGTCAGCATTAGGGTTTTAAACCCTAAACTGAACTTTTCCTTTAGTCAGTATTAGGGTTTTAAAACCCTAAACTGAACTTTCCCTTTAATCAGCATTAGGGTTTTAGACCCTAAACTGAACTTTTTCCCTCTAGTCAGCATCAGGGTTTTAAACCCTGAACTGAACTTTTTCCTTTTAATCAGCATTAGGGTTTTAAACCCTAAACTGAACCTTTTTCCTTTAGTCAGCATTAGGGCTTCGACCCTAAACTGAACTTTCCCTTTAGTCAGCAGTAGGGCTTCAACCCTAAACTGAACTTTCCCTTTAGTCAGCATTAGGGGTCCAACCCTAAAACTGAACTTTTTTCCTTTAGTCAGCATTAGGGTTTTAAACCCTAAACTGAACTTTTCCCCAGTTAGTCAGCATTAGGGCTCCAACCCTGAACTGAACTATTTTCATTCCGCCAGTATTAGGGCTCCAACCCTTAACTGAGCATTCGTCTGTCAGCCAGCATCAGGGTCCCAACCCTGAACTGAGCACTTTTACCTTATAGCAATATTAGGGATCCAATCCCGGAGTTGCATCTTGTAGACCAAAATTTTCCCATCCCTTCATCAACTCTATAAACTTCCTGGCAACTGACTCACGAAATTTTCCTAGTAGAACTGGGGCAGAAAGTTTCGTTCGTTTGTTTTTCCCCGCAGGTCTGACCTCGAGACACACGGATCGAGACGACCCACGAGATGAGTCTCAACTCAGAATAAAAGAAGAAAAAGACAAAAAGAAGATGTTTCGAGATATTCGGAAAGGCGAGGGGCGGATCGCTCAATGGTTTGATCAAGGTCTCGAGTTCTACCAATCCCGTCTTACTCAGTGTCTCAGAAATAAACAGGCGCCTACAACTTGCAAGCATCAAGATTCGGATCGAAGTCTACAAGCAGAATCAGCTAAGACCCAAGATCAAATTGCAAAAGAATCATAAATAGGAATCTTGTAACTAGCAATTGACAAACATAAGTAGTTAGTTCAGTTTCAATTTTCCTTTGGTTGTAATAAGGGAGTCGGTAAGCAGCAGTAGCAACAACAACAGCAGTAACAACAAGTATTGCAATCCCATGATAGTCCCAGCTACCAAAGTTTCCCGAACTACATTGACCTGATTCCTGTTTAGCCCAGGATATGTAGGAAATCTTCGAAGCAAAGATTCGGTCAAATCTTTCAAAACATGCTTCACACGGAGTAGTCCAATGGGCAAAAATTGCTCATATCCGCTCACTTTATCTTTGCACGAAAACTCTTCGTGTTTCCGAACAAAGAGGGGCAGCTGTGAGCACGTGATTTTTGTTTACGCGACGATCACTCCAAAAGAAAACAAAATAATAGCAAATGGTCTTGCTGTACAATTCTTCTGGGATTTTTACGTGGCATTTTGTTAATTATTTGTGATTTTGCCCATTTTTATTTTTTTTATTAAAAACAAAATACAAAAAAAATGTGTCGTGTGTAGTTGAACCGTAATCCGGTTATTAAAAGGAAAATCGCGAAAAAATGCATCTTTCATTTTTTTGTCATTGAGTGATGTTTAGTTTAATTAAATGTTAATTATGTGTTAATTTTTGTTTTTATAGTATTATTTGACAAATTAATTAAGAGATTTAAGAAGAAAAGGGTTTTTGGATTGGGCCAATCCAATTTAAATGGGAACAAGCCCAAATCAAAACAACCCAGTCCAACCAGGCCCTCTGCAAGACGCCCAAACGATGCCGTATAAGCATCATCTCTTTGAGCCGTTGATTGATTCAAAGGAACGGCCCAGATCTGGCCAATCCTTTACTTAAACGACGCCATATGAGGCCATCTAATCCCAACCGTTAATCCAATCCCATCCAACGGCCTCAGGACACGCCCATAAACCCGACCCGTTCAGCCTCCAAACCAACCCAACCCCTAGAGCTTGAAACGACACCGTTCCCCACCAATTGAAAGATCCTGGCCTTTCATCTCGCCTCATCCGACGGCCAGGATCTATTCACTCATTAACTATATAAACCTAAAATCATACCCCACCCCCCTATCCAAACACCCCTCCTTCGTCCTCATCCCCTTCCCAGACCCCAAACCTTAGGAACCCTAGCCGCCCCCTTTTCCCTCACCATTAATCCCGGCGGCATGGACACCGGTGACCCCCACCTTAACACCATAGGACCGCCTCACCACCCTGAACATAGATCTGTTGTCCTTTTATCTCGAATCCCCTCCCGCCTTCTCGAATCTTCATTTGAAGATTCGAGTTGGACCTCGACTTACACCGATCTACCCCAGTTTCACACCAAACAGTCCCCGGACCTCCCTCGTGACCAAACCATGCTTGGTTTGGTCCGAATCTAACCAGGGAAACCTAGATCCCAAATCTGCCCTTAGGAACCCTAGAAGTCCTGATGCCTGGTCTGTGGCCGTTTGAACTAAATGATTAGGGTCTAATGGACCTTAATCGAAGTGTTCTCAGTAGAGAACACTTCGATTAAAGTCCATTCAACCCCAAGAAAGATCGATTTCAAATCCGAGTTGGGGTTTTCTGATTTTTCAAGGCTTTAAGGTAATTTTTGTTTTCTTTATCAGTTCGTTTTGTCTGTTGTATTTGAATGTCTATTTATGTGTCCAAATGTTTTGTTTAATTTATGTTTTGAATTTTATCAACTATTGTTGTCCACCTTGCCCGAACCTCTATATTTGGCCAAGTTCTCTCCATTTACTGATCATGTGTATATGTGTTGAGCTGTACAATCAATTGAACTTAAATTTGACTGATTAATTAATTCCCCAGTACAACTTTTGCTTAGTCAGTACAATTTGAATCGTGTGTTGATACTATTAGATTTCTGATCATGGGCTTCGGCTGTATATGTTATTACTAGTATAGTCGAGTTGATGTACGTCGTCATAAGTTCAGCCTTGAATGATGATAATTTGATTGGTTTGTCTGCTGAAGTCCTACTTAAATCAAATTTGGAATTGAGTTAGCTACTTATAATTGATGTATTTAAATCAGAAAATCTAAGGATTGGTTTGTTTAGCTGCAGTCTGAATGGACAACATGTGCATTAAGGCCTCTTAGAAATTAAAATAACCTGACAGCATGTGCTGTCAGGCCATTTTCAGCCTGCCCGTACCTTTGTTTAGTTTAATAGGTGGATTAAAAGGGGCTGACAAGGAATATCATGGGAGGGGGTTTTATTTTAAGTTTGAGTGGAAAGATAACAGACCACATGGAAGGGGTTTCTGATTGCTTAACAGGCTGTTAAATGGCTGATGCTAGGCTTATAAAAGAGAGAACTTCCATTAGTTAGTGGGGGGGATTTTTCAGACTGATTTTTAGAAAAGCATAGATACAGAGAGAGATACCACAGAATAGGCATATACAGACACACATTGAGAGAGGATATATACAGATAGAGAGAGAGCAAGAAATAGAAAAACATACAAAAAAATCAGAAACTGTTTCTTCCTATTGTTATTTGGATTTCATTTTTTATCAATCTGTTAAGCAGTACTGATTCTTCCAAGTCTCAACTGAGATTACTGGTGGTGTGTTGCATTAGTTTATTCTTGGAGTTGGTCTGTCTGGAGTTCTGATCCTACTACACTTCCTACTGCTTTCGTTTAGCTACTTTTTCCATCGGCTATAGTTGCATCTTGCACTGGGATTTGTTCTGCTGTTACCAGTTGTTACTGCTGCTGTTTCTGTTGCCATTGTTACTCTACTGACTTCTCTTCTTCTTCAATTGTAAGCACTTCCAGGTACACACTTCTGAAACCATGTGGTTTTAAAAGCTTGAAGTTTGAAGCAGAAATAAAGAAATGAATGTTGTTTACTTCACAATACTTGTGTTCAAAATATAGCCATAGGTTGAATGGTAGTTGGCCTTTATTTGTTTAAGTTCATTCCAACTGCAATTGCTCTGTATGAATTAACACACATCCTAATTGAGATGAACTATTAGATAGTATTGTTGTTAGATCAGATGTATTTCCATGTGTATTACCATTGGGTTTGATTTAGTGATGACAGTATAACATAGAATCATGACAAGCATCTGTATGTACTCTTGTCTAGGCCTCTGAACTGTCAAATCTGTTATATCTGGTCCCATTTGATTTCAAGATAAATGTATCCCAAACAAATTCTCATGTGGTGTTACGTTAACAGGTTAGCATGTACACCAACTCTCTTGTTAGATTCCTTGTTTCGATATAGATTCATTGTTTCGAAATAATGCGACAATTTTGAGGAAAACTAATTTAATAGGCATAAGTTTGGGTAAAAGGTTTTGGCGCTTAGATCAAATAAATTCCCAAATGAGCATTAATAATTAAGGTTAATCCCAGCACTAATAGTCGCGGACGAGTATTCGTTTGTTCACATAATCATGGGGAGTTATTTTAGCTATATGATGATTAATCATGTTTGGATATATTATTTCATTGTCCTCGATTTGGTTCATAATTTCTAGTAATGTTCCTTTCAATAAATGCACGTCTCAATCTAGCATTTAATATGGTATGCCTCTTGTAAGCTTGTGACGATTTAGGATCTTTTCTCATTTATTTTAGAAAACAAAAAGAAAATGTAGTCGTGCTAAGATTATCCTCTTAAAAAATAATGAGACGAGCCTCGCCAAATAAAAATGCAAATTGCGGGGCCCTCAATAATTGATCATAATAAATACTTAGAATTTGGGATGGACTGTTCAGTGAATTTCACTGCCTCCCCAAAGATAATAACGCGTTAGGCTCTTTAGGCGCAACTCAATTGAAATTACATTCTTAAATCCGGGTGCACATTGATGTGACCCAAATCCAAATCTCAACGGAGTCGAAATGTGTTAACAACTACGGGTGCATTGATTGTGACGTGGTTCGAGATGCATTTTCACGACGTTGCAATTCTATAAAAAATAAATGATAATAATAAAAGCGGTTTTAAACTTAATAAAAGCACATAAGTCACAACATGTATTTAAATTAGATATTTAGCCATTATAACAATTTAAGCGACCGTGCTAGAACCACGGGATTCGAGGGTGCCTAACACCTTCCCTCGGGTCAACAGAATTCCTTACTTAGAATTTCTGGTTCGCAGACTTCATTTGGAAAAGTCAAAAATTTCCTCGATTTGGGATTCAAGATAAACCGGTGACTTGGGACACCAAAAGCCAAACCTTTCCCAAGTGGCGACTCTGAATTAAATAAATAATCCCATTTCGAATATTGTCACTTAAATTGGAAAAACTCCCTCGCGCATTTAACCCTTCGGGGCGGGCGCGCAAAAATGAGGTGTGATAGCGGGCCATCGAACATTCTTCTAAACAAGACCCATCCTTGGATAAGCTGAATCGGGATGCCTTTGTGCGCAGGGACCTTGATTCTTTTGGATTCGAAGGTAGTCTCCCGGTTTTTAAATACTCTATGTATTTGTTTCTCCAATCCCAATTAGGCTTGTAGAGTTAATTTCGGTGTGGCCTGTTGACACCCAATTTTTTCCTATATATTTTATAATATGAAAATACCTTCAAAATAGCATATATATGCATATATAAGTATGTCCAAGTGTTTTATTATTTTTCCTTAATTTTTAAAGGTTTTAAATCAATTTATTTCTCTATTTTTTTATCCATAAAACCCAATAATTATTTCCAAAATTATTATTTTTGGTAATTCGTTTATTGGACTTTTACATTTATGGTAAAATATAGATAATATAATTTTTTCATGTTTTTTTACAAATTTATTTAGTATTGTTTAAAGCGAAATTGCATATAATTGCAATATTGGCCTCTTTTAATATTTAATTGCGTTTATGGTTATAAAAATTAAGTCCAGTATTTTTAAATTGATAATTATATGTTATAAATTATTCTAGTACTTTCAATTTATTTCCATAATTTAATTTGCTATTTTTTATAAAATAAATGGGAAAAAATAGCTATTTAAAATCTAGCCAGATTTCATTTCAATTTCAGCCTAATTTGAACCCCAATTTGAACCCAATTTACCCCGACCCAATTTCAAATTAAACCGACCGGACCCGGATCCCCACCTAATCCTTTAAATCCCAGTCGTTGATCATTTAGATCAACAGCCACCGGCTGCCCTTACCATTTTTAACCCAAACCAACCTCTTAACCTAATTCACTTCCCGCCTATCGCTGCCCTTGAAATCCCCTCCTCTCTCAACTCTCTGTGAAACTCTCATGAACCCTAGCCTCCGCCCTTTCATTCTACCCTAACGCCTACCTAATCCATGACCTTCCATGGTCATTTGAGGCATATACCAGCCTTTCATGGCTTCTATGTATTTGTTCTTATGGTTTCAAGGACAGACCTTGAAGGAGTCTGGTCCAGTCCTTGTTTGATTTCAGTTCATGGCTCTTCTCCGGTCATCCTTGACCTTTCTCCGGCCAACCATGGTCGCTCGAGTCAGATCCTTGACTCTCCTGGTTAGATCGATAAATTTCAGGACCTTTCTCACTTTTTTGGGGTTTTCTGAAACCCTAATCTCTAAGATCTTTTTGATTTCTTTTAGCTCTACCTTAGATCTGTGCTTACCTTGAACTTTATGCATTTTCTCGAAGTTTCTTTAACTTTTCTCTCAAAACGACTCTTTATCTTTTCCGATTAAGGTTCTTCTTTTAAGTTATTTCAAAATCTATTCTCTAATTTTAACGTGTTTCTGATCTTGCTATGTTTTTCTCATGTTGTTCTTCTATCTGAGTTAGCA
Source organism: Nicotiana sylvestris (assembly GCF_000393655.2). Lineage (NCBI taxonomy): Eukaryota > Viridiplantae > Streptophyta > Magnoliopsida > Solanales > Solanaceae > Nicotiana > Nicotiana sylvestris. The sequence goes on along the minus strand of NC_091060.1, from coordinate 51,207,653 downwards.
TGTTTAAAAAAACCCTAATTTCTTTTGGTTGTTTGTTAGATGAGTGCTTGTTTGGTTAAGTTTTTGTTCGATTTATTTGTTTATCATATTTTAAGCTCGACCATTGTTGGAAAAAAACCTATGTCTTGGGTCTGAAACTGTTCGTTTGAATACCCGACCCGATTTGAAGTTTCTTGTTTCAGAGTATCTTTTTCTTTATGTGATTCCTCTGATTCTGGGTTTTATTATCTTTAAAACTCGACTATGCTTGAAACCCTAACTTTTCAAAAGGTTTTCTCGTCTGCTACTGTGACACCTTTGCATGTTTCTGATACTTTCTTTTCTCCATTGTTGACTCAATGTGACTTGATCTACTTGATTACTATGCTTCGAATGTTTGCTTTACTACTGAACCTTATGCCTATTTCTGTATGCTGTTTCTTTTGCCAATGGGTTTGGCCTCGCATGTCTGGTGTCTCTACTCACTCTATTTAAATACTAAAATGCAGAAGCATGTTACTTCCTTGATTGATCTTGATCTTGTGACTGATTTCAGAACTTTTCTTTTATGAACTCTAATTTCACTCGCCTATTTAAAGTTAATTGATTCTTTTCCTTTATTATGATATTTTGCCTTACTGAATCCTTTCCCAAAATCAGCATATTTCTGTACTTAGACCTGATTGCTTACTTAATGCTTTTACTACCCCTTTTATGGCAATAATCAGTCTGTCTACAAACTGATTCGTCTTTCCTTATTTTTTTGAATCTGTTACCCCCGTTAAACAAGTGATCTCTTGATTAAAGGGGAATCACTTGGTTAATTGATTCTAACTATTTTTGTTTCCGTATTTGTATTTAAACTTTACTTATTACCTTATATCTCACATGTTTTTAAAACTATAAATACCATGCACCCCTCTTCTTTCAAAGACACGAACATTTGAGTTGAGAGCACACACTTCACTCAAAACTCTCTTTTCTCTGTTACTATTTGTGTTGCTGCCTTACCTAGCCGACTAAAAGCCAAGGGTAGGCTGTGAGGAAATTTGCTTACTTTATTTCTGCATTTGCTTCTTTACTAGTATGTTCTAATTAATCTTCAGCATCAACAACAACATGTTTCTTTACTATTTCTTGCACTCTTGCCTGTTTCCTGCTTGTGTTTAATCAAGTTCCATTATTAAGCATGCTGCAATCTACCCCTTTCCCTTCTGAATTAATGTTTTTTTCTTATGTATGAATTCTGTTAGTCACTTATTATGACTTATGAATCCCAAAACCCCATATCTCCTATGTGTTTGTATTATTTGGTTGGTTTGAGGGCATTTCAACATTAGATATTGTTGTGCATGACCCAAACCTGACCCTCCCTGGGGTCATATCCTTCATATCCCTTCTATGTGTTGTATTCTCTGCTGGTTTATGGGCATGCTAGCATCATCTATTGTTGTGCATGTCCAAAACTTGACCCCCTCCTAGGGTCATATGCTCCCTGTAATGAACTCTCAAACCCCTGACCCCTTGGTATCAAAATGCTGATTTTGTAGTGTTAACTTTATTACTACTATTTTCAAATTACCCTTACCCCCTTGCTATTCTCAACCCAGTTTTAAACAAATCTCTGCTCCTGCACTTCTAGTATACTATTAGACTTAGGTTCTGCCCCTCTTATGTGAGCCTTGCCTTGGGACCCATGAGCTCCCTTTGAACTGGGATACATAAGGGCTGGCCCTTCCACACTGCACTCATTCCTGTCTGGTTATGCAAACTTGGGTGTAAGCACTGCCCGGGGTCCCTTGAGACCCTTAAGGAACTTTGACACACCCAGGTCTGAGAAAGGCTTTGAAACAAATGGCATTTGAGGTGGTTTATTCCATAACTCAGAGAGGAAGTCAAGAATCAGGCTTCCTTTGGTTGTAACTTTTTTTCTTTACACTTTTCTGATGTAATTCCTTATTCAGTTTGTAATAATTTGTAATAAACATTGGGGTTTGGCTAGTGAAAAGGGCTGGGTAATTGTGCATGCTTAAGGGTAGATACCATGCCTATAGGACCTAAAATTCTGCATATTTAACTCTGCAATTTAGATATCATGCCTATAATATCTGTTTTCACTAAAAGTCTGCATGTTTAACTCTACATCTAGATAATTGCCTATAGGACCTAAAGTCTGCATGTTTAACTCTGCATTTAGAGAACCTGTCTATAGGACTCGTTTAAATTCTACATGCTTAACTCTGCATTTAGAGAACCTGTCTATAGGACTCGTTTAAATTCTACATGCTTAACTTTGCATTTAGAGAACCTATCTAGAGGACTTGTCTTAGATTCTGCATTACCATACTTAGACACCATGTTCTTAGGATATAACCGGTTATCATCTGGCATCATGTCCAGTAGTTTAAAATCAGTACCCTTTTATAGAAATCATGCCTATAGGAATTGCGAGCAAATTCTGCCTGCTTTATTACACGTTCAACTAGATATCATGTTTATAGGAATTAAATCAGCAATAATAGATATCATTCCTACAGGATCTGAAACCAGTCTAGTTTAATATCAGCCTAATTCATACTATTATCAACTAGTTTTTAAACAACTCTCTCACCTTCTGTTAATACGGTTTAGAAAGCATGCCTGTAGGATCTTAAATCGTTTGTTTTAAAATGGTTACTTCTTTGCCACATTCTAAATCAGTAATAGATATCATGTTTATAGGATCTTACCCAAACACTTAGGCAAGCCTTAGGTGATAACAACAATAAAATTGAATCCGTCTTTGTTAATCGGTAATTGCTACAACCAGCAAACAGGCCTGATTCGGACTTCTTATTTGAGTTATATAATAAACTGGTCTGCTTTAACAATTAAAACTCCCCTGCTTTAGTACTTTAAATTCTGACCCTGACTGTGTTTAAGTCGTGCTATTTATGTGCGTTGTTTGCGGAGGTATATATGAGCCTCTTAATTGTCTATATGTTTCCCCTAATATGCAGTCCTATGTGTTTTGTATGTCGCCTTAGCCTTTTTACCTTTAAAACCCAAGAGTCAACCTAAAATCCTCCCTCTTATAGGAATAGTAGTCCTAAATTCCACCGGGACTGATAGGAATGGGATGGGTAATAGCTTGCAATAGAGGTCGAGACCAATCCGCGCTTTAATACCTTAACGGGGTAGGAAGGGTAGATATGGATATGATGACCGGTGCGCTAATGCCACGTGTATCCCCTCTTCTGAGGAGTGTCATACCGGGTATCACATTGATGTGATCCATATTATAAACAAACTTAGGACCCCCTCCCTTTATATTCTCAAGTATTTGTAGAACTGCAACTCCTTTTCAAAATTCGCCTTTTAATAACTGTTTTCAAACTCTTATGTGTTTAAACTTAAATCCCTTACTGTTTGGGCCAATACTTGTCTATTTTCTAATTGCACAAATTCATAAAAAACTGTCTGGCCGGGAACCACACTAGTGGATCCTAAGGGGTGCCTAATACCTTCCCCTTAGGATAATTTCAAGCCCTTACCCAATCTCTGGTTATCAAACAAACTTAGAAGTGAACCCTATAGGTGTCCTAATGCACCTTAAATTATTAGGTGGGGACTCTTCAAATGCAAAACCCAGTTCCCAAATGGAATGAGATGTCCTATACCCAAAAAAATGTCATAAACCCGATCTCCCGATGCGAAGAGGGAAAACGGGGGCGCGACAACATGACAACTCTGCTGGGGATATTTAGGCTTTTACCGCTTCAGATTGTTCTTGTGAATTTGTACCCTCCCTTATGTGCAATTACTTGTTTAAATTCCTTTAAGCGTTTAATTTCTTTTCAAAGCAAAACTGACTTATCTTCTTCGTTTCTTTCCTTTATTACTGCTTTAAATTATAAAACTGCTGTATTTATTGCTTTCTTAACGTGCAAATACGTGCCAACATGCTTTTAATTATTGCATAATCATGCTCAACATCATAATCCACTCGTGCCAAACAAATACCATAGCAGCGCTTATAATGAATGGTTGCGCTCTTCCTATATTATCACCCCTAAATTCGGAAATGCATATTTGCAGTAAAACTAATTGATCAGCGGTGTAGTCGATGGTTCCGTGCCTTCCCCCTTTAGTTTTCCGCTCAAGGGTACCAATATAAAACCCCATAAAAACCTTAATATGTTCAAATTGTGCATGCATTATGGTCAAACCTAGTCGGGTCAGTTATGTTGTCCACTTAATAATCCTTTAAGATAGCCTTGTCCAAAGTCCACCGGGTTTTCCTGAACCCAAACGGACATCACCACGTTCTGTGCATTTATTTAGAGAACTAAATGCTTCATGCTAATTGTTGGTATTAAATAGTCGAGTCTGGTGGGGGTAAGGGCCTGACCCTATTTGTCTTGCAGAAATATGAGGCACGAAGTCCCTAGATTCGGCATGGTCACCAACATCCATCCAAGACTGCTAAGCTGGTGGAAAGATCTTCACTCTAGTGATCAAACTCTTGTCCGAAAATATTTGGGAAATTTACCTTCCCTCCTGGAAATCCAATCCAATAACAAGATCATAGAAGCCGCCACACTGTTTTGGGATTATGAAAGGGCTATGTTCCGCTTTAGGGACATTGAAATGATACCCTTGCTAGAGGAGATAGGAGGATTGGCCGGAAGCCTGAGAACCGTAAAGGCAGGGGTTTCCTCAAAATGATGGGTTTAAAGAATAATTCGGAATTGACATGTCTGAAGGAGTCCTACTTCGCTTTTGACTATTTGTATGAAAGGTACGGTCACATCAAATCCTACCGTACCTACCCTGACGAGTTTTCCATCATATCATTGGGGCACATCCATCGAAGGGTCTTCGTATTCATGTTTTGTTTCCTAGGGCAGATCGTGTTTCCGATGAAGAAAGCAAGAATCCACACCAGGCTGGCTATGGTAACTAAAACCCTAATGGAAGGGATCGGTGGGCAGCCATTCAACATCGTGCCCATGATCATTGCCGACATATATCGAGCCTTGGAGAAGTGTCAACGAGGAGCAAAACAGTTTGAAGGCTACAATTTATTACTTCAACTCTGGCTCATTTTAACATCTCCAAAAGGGTGAATACCGACAAGAGATTCAGCGAAGGGACTAGGATGATCATATCGCTTTCCATCATCCAAATTGAATGAATTATGTCCCCGATATGTTCTCTCGGCCTGAGGATGCCAAGAGATGGTTGGAGATATTTGATAATCTGACTGAAGAACAGGTTCAGTGGATGTTTGAATGGTTTCCAATCAAGGAGTCATCATCCGATCCAGAGATGCACCTTTCCTAATATTGATTGGTCTGAGGGGAACCTATCCTTACGTCCCTCTCCGAGTTATGAGATAAGCTCGTAGGAAGCAGGTTATACCCAAGGTCGACAAGATGAGTCATTTCCGGGCTGACTTCCAGAATGATGACAACCCTTACAAGTACCAAGATCAGAATATGTGGCACTGCCAGATCATAATGGGGAGAGATACCATCGAGCCAGATAGGTATCATGCTGGTTGCGCTCCTTTCTACTCAGGGTGGTTGGAAGACAATCATGATGGTCTGGGTCAACCAGGGTTTGCTCGAGGTCACAGGATCATAGATGAAAGGGACGAGGCATAGGTCAAATACAACCAACTGCCCAAAAGAATCCGGGAATATGAAAGCGAACACCAGGAGATACAAGAGTCCAGCCAGAGGTTAATTGAGAAATATAAGGACATGGCTGTCAGTGCCAACAAGCGACTGGGATACTTGGAGCGAGGCATAGTGGAGTTGGAGAGAAAGTTTCTCAAGAGGGTCGAAGACTGCCAAAATGCCGAAGGAATTGAGGGTGGACATCTAGCCAAAGCCTACCTATTGTTGGGACTTCGCGAGTTGGGAAAGCTGTTTGACAGAGCCAAAGATGCCGAATCTGGGGAAGGTCCTTCAGGGACCAAATAGATAGGAGTTTATCTTTTCCGCTTTATAAAATGTAATAAGGCCAATGACCATTAGTGATTTTCATTTCCTATTTATTTAGTGTCAATTTGGGATTCGTCTATCTTTATCAATAAAATAGAGACATTTAGTATCCTAAGTTCTCCAAATCAATTTATCACTAGGCCTACCTCGGGCACAAAGAGGTCCCCAAATTAGGACACGATTTACATTCCCGCACTATGTGTTTAAATATTACAATACTTCTTATAATCCTCAGTAACTTGGTTACCTTTTTGTTTTTACTTTTTGTTTTATTATTCCCCTCCCCAGAGGTTAGTTCGTGCACTCTAGAAACATCATCCTATTCCACGAGATCCAGGGGGTCTCCACCCACTCCTCCTCTTAGTCCTATCAAAAACAAGAACAAAGGCAAGATGGAAGATTTCGGTTAGAGGCCACTCATGGTCATGGTACTCAGGTTCCTAAGGAAAATGCATCCCAACTTGAACAAAAACTGTTGAAATTCCAAGAAGAGCTTGATCAGGTTCGGAGCTTGGCAAATCTGTCATTTTCCCTCACCACTCCAGATATCAATTTCCTAAATGCTTAGAACTTCATACCTCCGTAGAATATCCCAAAGCCGCAGAACCATCCCACTCCTCACCATCACTGCAACACCTGCATTCTCCCAAACAACACTCCACTACTCATCCCAGAACCCCAAAACTCCACAAATGACCACTTTCACACACCCCTATCTACGTGGAGACCATGCCACACTCCACCCAACCTATCTCAAGCACACCCGAGTCTGATGATGAGGATTTGCTCATCGGGAACCTGGCTGAGGAACTTAAGAAATTGACCAATCGGATTCAAGGCGTTGAAGGAAGCAAGGGAATTGAGGGGCTGAAATATAAAGATCTTTGCATACATCCTGATGTCGAACTACCCAAGGGGTACAAACCTCCGAAGTTCGAAATGTTTGATGGTATAGGGGATCCAAGGGTCCATTTAAGAATGTACTATGACAAGCTGGTTGGAGTAGGGAAAGATGAGAGAATTCACATGAAACTTTTCATGAGGAGTTTGAAAGGAGATGCTTTGTCTTGGTACATCAGCCAAGATTCGAAGAAGTGGTCAAGTTGGGTAAGCATGGCGTCCGACTTTATGGACAGGTTCAGGTTTAACACAGAGAATGTGCCGGATGTGTTCTATATTCAGAATCTAAAGAAGAAGCCTACAGAAACATTTCACGAGTATGGTACTCGTTGGAGGTCCGAAGCTGCTAAGGTCAGACCTGCCTTAGAGGAGGAACAAATGAACAAATTCTTTGTCGGGGCCCAGGACACGCAATACTATGAACGACTAATGACGATTGAGAGCCACAAATTTTCTAATATTATCAAATTGGGTGAAAAGATTGAAGAGGGTATCAAAAGTGGTATGGTTACAAACTTCGAGGCCTTGCAAGCTACAAATAAAGCCTTGCAGTCAGGTGGTGTGTCCAAGAAAAGGGACGTAGGAGCCGTAATGGTTGCACAGAGAACCAAATCTCCCATCAAATACCAAACTTATCCAACACCTCTATTCATATATCAACCAACCCCGGACTACCAAGTATCCTCACACCAAGCTCCACCACCAACTTATCAATCACCTCCACCTCCCACATATCAACCTACTTCACCCAGATACTCCCAACCCGCTCACATCTACCAAACCTACAATGCTCAGCCCTCCCACTATCAATCACCTCCTACGCGCCAAAACTTCCCTAGACCCCGACCAAATTTTGACCGTAGACCTCCAAAACAATACACAGCCATCGCTGAACCCATTGACCAGTTGTATGAAAGACTCAAGGTTGCAGGTTATGTCACTCTCATCCTTGCTTCAACTCCTGAAAACCCTTCTTAGTGGGTTAACCCAAACAAATCCGGTGTATACCATTCCGGCATGAAAGGGCACACCATCGATGAATGTCGTTCTTTGAAAGACAAGATCCAGTCTTTAATTGATAACAAGGTCATTGTGGCAAAGGAACCAGCTCCAAATATCCACAACAACCCTCTATCAGACCATAAGGGTGGAGGTATCCATATGATTGAAATAGAGGACGATTGGGACCCCGAGGGATCAATCGGGTTGATCGTAGAAGGTGATGAACCAAAGAAGCCAATAGTTACTCTTAATCCAATCGTAGTCCAGATTCAACCATCTGGGGACGCTGAGGTAGATATGTCTATGCCGCTTGAGTTTGAAGCAACGATATCAGCAAAGATGCCAGTGCCAATAGAGGTCGAATTCGTGTCTCCGGTGAATGCGCCCACACCGTTTGAAGCTGCAGTTCTACCACCCAAGGCACATACTCCATTCGGAGTAAAGGTAGCCATACTGATCCCAATGGAGATGTTGACCATGGCAAAATTCCTTACAAAGGCTGTACCTTGGGACTATACATCTGAGGCAAGAAGGAAAGGCAAAGTTAGGTTCGAAGAGACTGTTACAACACAGGGTATGATAAGAATTGGTAGAGTCTATACCCCGGAACATCTAGTTGAGTCAAGCAAGCAGGCCTCCAATCGGTCACCCATCATTGAGACAGGTCCAGGCGATCATTGAAGAAAGATACCGACCAAGGAATACTCGGTCATTGACCAGTTGAATAAAACACCGGCGCAAATCTCCATTCTTGCTTTGCTAAGTGAAGCATACGTATCAATCAAAATCACTAGCGGAGAAATGGCTAACATGGTAGGACAGGTGTTGGAGACCATAAGATCATTTTTTATGAGGATGAGCTGCCACCTGAGGGGTTGGGGTATAAAAAAGTGCTGCACATCACCGTGCAATGTGAAGATTATTTCATCACCAGAATCCTAATCGACGGGGGTTCCAGTCTCAACATTTGTCCGCTGGTAACACTTAAGAAGCTGGGTAAAGGACTGCATGAGATAAATGACAGAGCCATCAATGTAAAAGCCTTCGACTGTTCCCAAAGGTCCAACATTGGGGAGATTAGTCTATGCTTGCAAATGGGGCCAACCTGGTTCGATGTTGATTTCCAGGTGATAGATGTGCCAGCATCCTATAATCTGCTGTTGGGACGACCATGGATTCATGCTGCTAGGGCCGTAGCATCAACACTGCATCAGGTCGTAAAGTTCGAAAAGAATCACCAGGAAATGATTATTCACATGATAGTAGTAACCCTATATAAAGTCGCCAGACCATTTCGGCAATCGAAGGAAGAAAGAAGCTAGGTGGAGAGACTTACCATCACATTGAACGGGTAAATGTTGTTGACAAATATAAATGGTGGGATAACAAGATCAAGAGTATACTAAATCGGAATGGGTACGAACCTGCAAGAGGCTCGGCAAGAACCTCCAAGGAATCGCTAAGCCCATAAAGCTCAAGAAACATGGCACTACTTTCGGTCTGGGATATGAGTACACCTGGGAAGAATTCAACAACTGTTCACCACTATGGCGCGGTCCTTACTATCCACTAGAGTAGCCAATACTACATCTGGAGCAGACCTTCCAAACGACCGATATTATTTATGGGTCAGAAGAAGAAGAAACACTTGCGATGGTGAAGAACTTGTTCCTAGAAAACAATGATATGGATTGTTGTGTTGTTCTCGAGGAGGAGGGGGAGGAAGGTCCTTCCATATAGGCTGTAAGCAGAGAGGCCTGCCTCAATAACTGGACCATCAGGACAACCAGAGCCCGATGAGCCTTGGGGTAGCAAGGCTAAAACAAGCATCATGCACTCTTTTTATTTACTAAATGATTTTCCTTTCGCATTATAATTCCCACAATAAAATCTCCAATGTTCAAAACTATTATGTAATTTATCAAAGCATTTTGACTTTTTCTTATGTATCAGCACTCATTATTATTTTTTCTTTCTCTCATTACTTTACTTATACAACATTATTATTACTTATCTTGATGAACCAATGACTGTGACATGCAATGAAATAACGCAACAAACAGACATTGATTCAGAGGAAGATGACATACCAGAGGAGATTGTCAAAGAATTTGAGAACTTTGAGAACAAACCTAAGTCCAACTTGGACGAGACCAAAATTGTTAACTTGGGAGATGCAGAAAATGTCAAGGAAACACGAATCAGCGTCCACTTATCGCCGTCAGAAAAGAAGGAATACACAGAATTTCTAAAGGAATATGAGGACATATTTGCTTGGTCGTATGATGACATGACTAGTTTGAGTACGTCTATTGTGGCTCACAAACTGCCAACCGATCCGACATGTCCTCCGGTGAAGCAAAAGCTCAGAAAGTTCAAGCATGATATGAGTTTAAAAATCAAGGAAGAAGTCACTAAGCAAGTCAAAGCTAAGGTTCTCAGGGTAGTATAATACCTGACATGGCTAGCCAACATCATGCCAGTGCCAAAGAAGGATGGGAAGGTCAGAGTCTGTGTTGACTATCGGGATCTCAATCGAGCTAGTTCGAAAGATGACTTCCCTTACCGAACATACACATCCTGATTGACAATTGCGCCAAGCACGAGCTGCAGTCATTTGTAGATTGTTTCACGGGTTATCATCAGATCTGGATGGATAAAGAAGATGCTGGTAAAACAGTTTTTATTACGCCGTATGGAATGTATTGTTACAAGATGATGTCGTTCGGCCTGAAGAATGTAGGGGCCACCTACATGAGGGCCATGACTACCATTTTCCATGATATGACACACAAAGAGATAGAGGTATATGTAGATGATGTTATCATCACGTCTAAGAAGGCCACTAATCAAATGGAAGATTTGAGGAAGTTCTTCAATAGACTGCGAAGGTATAATCTGAAACTAAACCCCGCGAAGTGCACATTGGGGTTCCTGCTGGGAAATTGCTTGAGTTTATTGTGAGTCGCCGAGGAATAGAACTAGATCCATCAAAAGTCAAAGCTATCTAGGAATTTCCACCGCCGAAGAACAAGAAGGACGTGATGAGTTTCTTGGGAAGACTGAACTACATCAGCCGGTTTATAGCACAATCTACAGTTATCTGTGAGCCAATCTTTAAAATGTTGAAGAAGGACGCTGCTACCAAATGGACCGATGACTACCAAAAAGCCTTCGACAGAATCAATGAGTACCTATCAACACCACCAGTCTTGGTCCCGCCCAAGCCAGGTAGACCCTTATTACTCTACCCTGCAGTATTGGATGGACCTTTCAGTTGCGTTCTAGGGCAGCATGATGAAACGGGGAGGAATGAGCAAGCCATTAATTACCTTAGCAAGAAGTTTATCCCGTACGAGGCCGATATTCTCTATTAGAGCACACCTGTTGTGCTTTGACTTGGGTAGCCCAGAAGTTGAGACATTACTTCTGTGCCTATACCACATATCTCATATCAAGGATGAATCCTTTGAAGTACATCCTCCAAAAGCCCATGCCCGCTGGCAAGCTAGCTTGTTCCAAAAGCTAATCGGGCTAAATCTATTACAGCCAGTGGCCCCAAATTGGCCGAACCCTATGTGAATACCTCTCTGGAGCTGTGGACACAATAAGAGGACTGTTAGACCCTCAAAAGGGCAGTTGAAGACTTGATTGAAACTAAAAGAATCATTCTCTGGGACGAAGAGGCTCCTAATATGATGAACAATTCTTTGCCTACTCTCTCAAATGGGCCAGTGAAGATGAAGAATTTGATCAGGCACTGAAGGTCATTGCAGCCATTATCGAGACAGAAGAAAAGCCAAAAAGCGGCCGCCAAGCCTGAAAGATTCCCATCAGACGGGAGTCTCGGTAGCTAGTTTTGCTATTCTTTCTGCATCCGGATTATCTCAGGGTGTGATCCGGATGTTCTACTTTATTGTCTTACTTTCTGATGTAAACTCTTCTATCTTTGAAATTCAAAAAGAAAAATCAAAAAAATCAAAACAAAAAATCAAAAATAAAAAATCAAATGAAATTAATATTTCATTGTCTAGGAATGTCTCTTTTCTTAATTTCACTTTTCTTACTCTCTTTTTAGTTCTCTTAAATGTAGATCTCAATAACATGACACGTTTGTGGACTTCATGCCAGATCCTAAAACGCTGTCAGACTTCGAAATAATGAGTCAAGAATCAGAATGCAATGAAGATGAGTTTAAGGAAATAAAGTAAAGACTCGGAATAGCTAAAGAAAAATTGGTTCCAGATTGGAAATGTCCATACATTGCAACAAGAGTACTATTAAAAGAGTGCGTGGTACTTGGGACACATCGAAGAAAATCTCCTAGAAACAACTGTCAATACAAATGCAGTCAAAAGGTACTATGTTGGATCCTCTAAATAGCATTAATATTCTCCGGTTGGGATGAAGAAAGTTTTCTTTCTCACTCTCCAAATATTCAACCCTTTGCAAACCCTTTGAGCCGGCTCCCATTCTTTGATTACCCTCTTTGAAACTTGGAAGTTATTATTGAGAAAAATGAAATGAATGAAAAATAAAATAAAATGAATGAAAAAAAGAGAAGAAAAAGAAATATGCAAAAAAATGGAAAGAAAAGACAAAGAAAATGAAATGAAAAAAAATTTAAAAAAAGAGAGGAAAAAGGAAAGGAAAAAGAAAGAGAAAATAAAACAAAATAGAAAAACAAAAGAAAATAAAAAAAAACAAAGTTTCCTAAACTACGTTCGACTTGATTCCGAAAGGATACGTAGGCAGCCTCTCTCTGGGGTTCAGTCACACCAAAATAAAAACTCACATTCCCCAAAAAGTTGAAGCTGTGGCAGAAGTTATAATGGTTTGGTGATAGTTTCGCCCGAAAGGTTCCAAAGTTGTAATTCAATCCAAATGCTTTTTACCCCAAAACTATGTTCAAGTCCTTCTGATCGATCGACAAAGAGTTTCAAATTGGAAGATACAATTGTTTGGATCTGATACAACCAAATGAGAGAAATAAAAGGAGAGAGTCTTATCGGTGAAAACCCTCATGGGCACTATAAGGCGATGGTAAATAGAGAAATTGAAAATGAGAGTCTTGTTAGTGAAAACTCGCAAAGAGAACTATAAGGCAACTGTGAGAAGATAAATGGGAGAGATTAGCTGGTGAAAACCCGTAAAAGGTACCACTGATCGGAAAGAGGATCCTCACAACCATCGGCATCAACAGAGTCCTGGCAAGGTTCTTCGATTTTAAGGCAAAGTTGTGATGAATTTCTGAGAGTCAGACGATTTACACAGATCAGGAATCCAATCCAAAAGGCATGTCATGTTAATTGAAGTCCACATGCACTCCAGATAAGTCCTTTCTTCTCCTCGAAAGGGATACCTCTCGTCTAAATTCATTGTCCATTCCATTGTTTGTTTTTCTTTGAATCCCTTTCAGTCTAACTCTATTCCGAAACTAAGACAGAGAAAGTATGGTAAGACTGATTTATAGGGCTTTCGTCTAACACGAGTTAATGTGCAAAATGGCACCCAGCCTCGTTAGGGGCATCAAGTCGACCTCGACTGACCATGGCAGCCGATGCTTCTAAATCAAAACTCTTGGAATGAGAAAATTAAATTGAAGTGTGTATAAAGGCAAATGAAGTTGAAAAGGTTAAGTCCCACGTTGCTAACCATCTCGGCAAACGTTTGAAAATCCAAGGTACCCCAAATGCTGTGAAATTGAAGTCGGAAGAAAGAAGCCAGAAATGAAAGGTCTACGAAGGCGAAACAAAGTTGGAAATGGTTAAGTCCCATGCGACTAGCCGTTGTACCAAAGTTTGAGGAGCCAAAAGTTCCACAATGCTCCTAAGTTAAAAAAAAATAAAAAATTCAACAAGTCAGAAGGGAAAGGCCACAAAGGCAAAATAAAGTTGAAAAGGTTAGTCCCACATGGCTAACCGACACGGTAAAGTTTGGAAAGCCAAAGTTTCTCCGGGGACAGAAATGAAATCGGTCTTCAAGAAACAGCCAGCTGCAGTCGAAAGTATCATCAAAGAAGCCGACCAAGATCAAGCGACTGAAATAATCAAGGCCACAAAACCAACCACCGTTTCAAACTAACAATTGTTTTTTGTTTGAAAATAGAAAACTGGTGCAATCAAAAAGTAACATTGCAAGAAGCATGTGCAACCAAAAAGAAATGGTGCAAGGGCTAAAAAACCGCTTTGCAGCAACAACTCAAAAAAGGGAAGTATCCTCCAAAATTCTTTACCGCATTTTACTCACTCTCTTAAATTAAAAAAAAATGAAAGATAAAAAAAATGAGATGAAATGAAAAGAAAGAAAAGAAGAAAAGTTTAAAATCATGGTAGTATAGGGTCTCCAATACCTAGCTGCATTTTTTCCAATATAGGGTCTCCAATCCCTAGTTGATTTTATTCTAGACATAGGGTCTCCACTCCCTAGTCGCTTTTCCAACATAGGGTCTTCACTCCCTAGTTGATGCCAGCATAACGTGATGCCAACATAGGGTCACCACTCCCTAATTGATGCCAACATAGGGTCTTCACTCCCTAGTTGATGCCAACATAGGTTCTCCATTCCCTAGTTGTTGCCACCATAACCTGATGCTAGCATAACCTGATGGCAGCATAGGGTCACCACTCCTTAGTTGATGCCAATATAGGGTCTTCACTCCCTAGTTTATGCTAGCATAAGCTGATGCCAACATAGGGTCACCACTCCCTAGTTGATGCCAACATAGGGTCTCCACTCCCTAGTTGATGCCAGCATAACCTGATGCCAACATAGGGTCACCACTCCCTAGTTGATGCTAACATAGGGTCTCCACTCCCTAGTTGATGCTAGCATAACCTGATGCCAGCATATCCTGATTCCAACATAGGGTCACCACTCCCTAGTTGATGCCAACATAGGTTCTCTATTCCCTAGTTGATGCCAGCGTAACCTTATGCCAGCATAACCTGATGCCAATATAAGGTCACCACTCCCTAGTTGATGCCAACATAGGGTCTCCACTACCTAGTTGATGCCAGCATAACCTGATGCCAACATAGGGTCACCACTCTCTAGTTAATACAACCATAGGGTCTCCACTCCCTAGTTGATGACAACATAGGGTCTCCACTCCTAGTTGATGCCAACATAACCTGATGACAGCATAACCCGATGCCAACATAGGGTCACCACTCCCTAGTTGATGCAAATATAGGGTCTTCACTCTCTAGTTGATGCCTGCATAACCTGATGGCTTTCCAACATAGGGTCTCACTCCCTAGTTGATGCCAACATAACCTGACGACTTTCCAATATAGGGTCTCACTCCCTAGTTGATGCCATCATAACCTGATGACTTTCCAACATACGGTCCCACTCCCCTGTTGATGCCAGCATAACCTGATGATTTTCCAAAATAGGGTCTCCACTCCCTAGTTGATGCCAGCATAACTTGATGATTTTCCAACAAAGGGTCTTCACTCCCTAGTTGATGCTAGCATAACCTGATGACTTTCCAACATAGGGTCCCACTCCCTAGTTGATGACAGCATAACCTGGCAGCATAACCTGATGACGTTTCCAACATAGGGTCCCACTCCCTAGTTGATGCCAGCATAACCTGATGCCAACATAGGGTCACCACTCCCTAGTTGATGCCAGCATAGAGTCTCCAATCCCTAGTTGATGCCAGCATAACCTGATGCCAACACAGGGTCACTACTCCCTAGTTGATGATTTTATAACATAGGGTCTCCAATCCTTAGTTGATTTCATTTTAGATATAGGGTCTTCACTCCTTAATCTCCTTTTCCTAAGGATACACAATCCTTATTTTTATTGTTGGTTACAATAACTCACGAAATTTTTCTAGTGAAAACTGGGGCAAAAGAATTCCGTTCGTTTGTTTATTTTCGTGTCTGAGCAGGTTATACCTCGAGACATAGGGTTCGAGACAACCAAAAGAAGAAGTCTCAATCCAGAATAAAAGAAAAAAAAAGAAAAGAAAAAGAAGCGAACCCAAAGTGCAGAAACGGAGAAAAGATATGGACTGCTCAAGACATGATTGAAGTCACAAGCTTTGCATGTCCCGGTTTGATCCGAAAAGCTGAAGAAGAATGAACCAGCACTTGCAGCTAACAAACATCAAGATTCAGATCAGAGTCTGCATGAAGAACCAGCCAAGACTCAAGATCAAGCTCCAGAAGACTTATAGATATGAATTTGTAACTCATAACTGATAGGCTTGTTTAGTTCCTTTAAATTTTGATTTTGATGTAATAACAGGACCACGGACCGAGCCTCGACGGAACCTCACTCGACTCTCGAACTCGGCATTCCATCATTCTCCTTGAACTACACGCGTCCTGATTCCCTTATGATCGGGGATATGTAGTTTGTCCAAAATCAGGACTCGGTTGCACCCTTTCCTTTGTTTATTTTCCCTTTTGAATTAAGATTTGGTCAAAAATTAGTCACATGGCTCACTTTGTCTTTGCCTGAAAACTCTTCATGTTTCCAAGCAAAGAGGGGCAGCTGTGAGCACCTAATTTTTTACCATACTTGAGATTTTTAACACTTTTTAGTATGTAAATAATTTTAAGTTAAATCTACGTATTTTAACCTTTGTTTCATTTTTTATAGGGTTTTACTAAAGAAAATTAAAAATCACAAAGAGTTATATTTTTTTAAAATAGTGACTTTTATTCTTGCAAGGGATAGGGAAGTTTTTCAAGATATATATATATATATAAACAATAAAATTGAGTGATTATGAAGAAAAGAAAAAAGAAAATAAAAAAGAAAAATGGAAGAATGAGTTAACGAAGAGAAAGAGATGAATTTTTGTCCTGCACATGCTTTCTTCTTTTTCAAATTTTGTGGGTACAAAATGAATTTGGCATTTAGCATCTTTTACTCTCCATTCATTCACATGGGCATGTCACTTTCATAGAATTTTTTTGGTAAAAAAATTCTCTTTCTTATCATTTTTCACAAGTACAAAACACTCATATGCATAAAAGGGGGGGGGCGGGGTAAAAACAAACAAAAAAAATATTTGCACATGAGATTCTTTTGCACAGCTCACACACGTGTTGGGAGGGGAGCCTTTTCCTTCCTTTTTCATTTATATATAACACACACAACAACAGAAAAGGGAAGCAAAAAAACCCTAGGAACGTAAGTAAAAAAGCGGCGCAGAAAAAGAAAAAGGGGTTAAAAGCAAAGAAAACGAGAGGAGCAGATCAGAGAAGAGGACATGAAAACAGAAGAAAAGAGATCTATTCCATAACCATTAAACCATAAGCTCTCACCACACCATTAAAGAACCATATAGCCAACAACCCCCCCCCCAAAAAAAACAACCTCCAAACCCAGCTAAAAAATAACACCCCATGACCCCACCTCCTTAACAAAAGCAGTGGCTCAAATCTCAAAGGCCCTTCAGAATTCAGCCGAAATCAGCTTGTCTCCTTCACCGTTGAAACCAGCCAAAATCCGAGTTTGAGAGGTCCGTTTGAGATGAGATCGATTTTTTGTTAGTCGAGCTCCGATCGAGGTGCTTGTTCGTGGCCCGGTCGCTCTTTAAGTTTCAATTTGTCCAACAAACAAAGTTCAAATTCAGTCTAATAAAAAGGTCTTTCCTTCTCTGGTTCCTGTATTTTCTTTGTGTTTTATACGTAGGGATATAATATTGCTCTTAAATCTTATACTAAATTTTTGGTCTATGCCTATCACTGTTTATCTCTGAACTAGCATGTTAAAATGGGTATCTTAAATTGTTTACTTGTTTGTCTTTTGTGTTTTCGTGGTTTCCCGTGAGAAATTAGTCCATAATATGATAAATGCATTTAATGTTTCATGTTTTTTGTTATTAGTTAAAATATTGGAGTAGTGAGAGGGTTTAATGGACTAGTAGAAATATTGGCTTGGTTGAATTGGTTATCTTAATTGGGTTGGGGATTCTGTACATGTATAAGAAATATATGGGTCATAAGGTTTGCGGTGAAAACTTACTTGTTATCGACTGTTTGGTTGTTCAGATAATTACTTGGGATAAATGAATCATTTTGATAAAGGAGCCCATACGCAATAATCTCAAAATTAATTTTAGGAAAATTATGAACATCGTAGCTTTCTTTAGGCGCGATTAATAAATCATCGTGGCTATGGGTACGACTCTCGTGGCATAGTCACGATACATAATCCCCAATTCGGGTGTGCATTTCATTGACCCGACCACAACTTCGAATAATAATAATAAAATAAATATGTCATAAATCGCGGGTGCATTTAATGTGGCGCAGTTTGCAATGTGTACCAAAACGACAAGTGTACAACATTGTGACTTGTTCCAAAAATAATTCCATAAATAAATAAAAGCGGTTATAAAGTTAAAAATGCACAATAGGTTTAAAACATGTAATAAATCAGATAATTATGCCAAATATTAATAGCTGAACGACCGTGCTAAAATCACGAAAATCGGGAGTACCTCACACCTTCTCCCTGGTTAACAGAATTTCTTACCTCGTCTTCTGTGTTCACAGACCAAAAATAGAGTCAATTTCCTCGATTTGGGATTTAAAATAAACCGATGACTTGGGACACCATAAAATTATCCCAAGTGGTGACTCTGAAATTAAATAAATAATCCCATTTCGATTTATGTCACTTTAATTGGAAAAACTCCCTATCCCTATCCCCTCGGGAAAAAGGAGGTGTGACACTGATCAACAGTTAGAGTAGCTCTGTCTTCTTCTGGTTCCTCATGATCACTTTTAATTTCCTTGAGGTTTTCATATTCATCTTCTCCCTCTAACACAGGAATTGCATACTTTGTCAGAGCTGAATTCAACTTTAGGCAGCCCAAGGACCAAGTCCTTAGCTGCCAACTTATTGAGTTGAGAGAGACTGACATGTCTCAGTCTTCTATGTCATAGTAGTGGATCATCTTCCACTACACTCAAGTATGTGTGCTCACTCTGGGGAAGTTACATAATCGATATCTTGTAGACATTGTTATGTCTCTTACCCCTTAGCACAATTTTATCAGTATCAAGCTTAGTGATAGTGCAAATTTTGGAATTGAATTTTACCTCATTTCCTTTGTCACACATTTGAGAGATGCTAACAAGATTGTGTTTAAGACCTACCACATTATAAACATCTTCTATAGCATGAGAGAGTGACTTGCCAATATTACCAATACCTTTTATCTGGCTTTTTTTCCCATTACCAAATGACACACTCCCTCCTTGGGAGAGTTTTAGTGAGAAAAAGTTTTTCTTTTCTCCAGTCATATGTCTTGAGCATCCACTGTCTAGATAGCAGTCCTGATTGTTTCGTCTCACCTTAGCCTGCACCAAAATTCACAAGTTAGTTTTGGGAACCCAGACAAGCTTGGGTTCCTTTTTATTTGAAAAGGGATGAATCAGATCCCTTCTTGACCAGAAGGGGAGAGGATTAGAAGCTATTTTCTTGTTAACCTTAATCCACTTAGTATCGACAGGAGGATTAACCTTTGGCTCCTCTTCCTTCTTCACATTTTTAGCAATACCAAAGGTGTTTCTAAACTGAGCATGAATTAAGGCAGGGCATATGTTTCTAAAGTGTCCTACTCTTCCACAATAAGTGCACATTTTATTAATAGAAATTTCTACATACTTTGGGTCAAACTTAGGGACATGTTTTCTATAGCCAATTCCAGATTTGTTAGTGCTACAGTTTTCATTCAACCAATTCAAGGCATCAGAAGATCTATGCCATTTGCTTAGTCTAGAGAGTTCATAATTAACCTTTTCTAGGTTCTCATGCATGACTTTATTTCTACATTCAGCTTTACAGAAAATATCATTAGCAATTTTTAATTCCTTTTCAAGCTTATCATGCAGATCACTCATTTTCGTTATCCCATATATATATATATATATATATATATATATATATATATATATATATATATATATATATATATATATATATATATATATATTCTCACACTCAGAAGTTAATTCAAGAACCTGGTTCTTAAGGTCTTTGGCCTATTTCTCTAAACTGGCTTTGTCAGATTCAAGCTCTTTGATGTCGAGTTTGACACAAGAAAGATTGCTGATTAGCAAATCATTTTCACTACTCATTTTATCCATTTCATTCATATATATATATATATACACTCAGAAGTTAATTCAAGAACCTGGTTCTTAAGGTCTTTGGCCTATTTCTCTAAACTGGCTTTGTCAGATTCAAGCTCTTTGATGTCGAGTTTGACACAAGAAAGATTGCTGATTAGCAAATCATTTTCACTACTCATTTTATCCATTTCATTCATTAATGTTACAATTATGGACATCAATTGCTTTTTGGACATAGCATGAATATTTTCTTTCACGTCAGATATACTTACCCGGTTTGTTTCATCTTTAGTTTTTTAATCACTCATGTCCATCATTCCTATCATTTCTTCCTCTATTTTTGATTCTTCAATCGCCACCAGAGCCACTTCGATGTTTTCATTTCCAAAGTTAGTTTCCAATGTCCTCCATATATCATGAGCAGAGATGCAAGAGGACACTCTGAAGAGGGTATTTCTAGACAAACTTTTGTAGAGCAAGTCCTATGCTTTGGCATTTTTCTGAACTAGCTGACGATCTCCCTCATCGTATTCCTATTCTCTTTCGTTTCACTTGTTACATTCACCATCCAATTTGGTTGAGAGAATCGGTCCATGACTGACAATTACCCATAGATCGAAGTCAGTAGCCTGAAGAAATGTTTCTATACGTAGCTACCATTCATCATAGTGGAGTTCATCAAACAAAGGAGGTCTTTCAATGTCCATCCCAAGTTGTACTAGGGGTGCTGTCTTCACAGCTTGATGTTCATCGATAACAGCATAGAGACTAATAGACTCATCCTCTTTTTGTTCTTCTTGATCATTCTCACTGTCCTCATACGCTGCCAAGAATGCCTGCTTCATAGCTTTAGTAAATTCTTTACTTAGGATTTTTCCTTTGTTGGAACTGCTCTCTCTCATTTTCTCCCGTTTCTTTTTTTCAACTTGTTTTTTCCTCCACTCGATTTCCCACATTTGGCAGACCTTTACCATGTCATCTACCTTGCCACACTTGTAGCACCCATCATAGTTATCTTTTTCAATCTTCTTGTGCTTACTACTGGTCACTCTTTTGGATGCACTTTTGGAATTCTTCATGAACTTCTTGAACTTGGTAAACATTGCTAGATTAGGATCATCATAGTCAGATTCATCATCCTCGGATGCCTTAAAGACCAAGGCCTTATCTTTCTTTGGATCTTCTTTACGTAGTTCCATCTTTATCATTTCATGAGTTTCTAAGTTCCAACCAACTCATCAAGTGAGTTTTAATCCAGTTCTTTGCCTTCCTGGATTGCAGTTACTTTTGATTCCCATGAAGCTGAAAGGATGCTTAGGACTTTGCTAACCAACTCTTCATAGGTAAACACCTTTCCAAGTGATTTCAGTTCATTGGTTATTAAGTGAACCTAGTCATCATATCCTGGATGCGCTCAGACTCCTTCATAGAGAAAAGCTCATGGTTTCTCATGAGTAGTTCAACTCTTGATCTCTTAACTTGGTTTGTTCCTTCATGAGCGGTTTGGAGTGCATCCCAAATCTTCTTCACATTAGAGCACATAGAAATTTTATTGTACTCATCAGGATCAAGTCCACATATAAGGATTTTCTTAGCGTTTTCATTCTTCTCCATCATTCTGAAATCTGCTGCCACAAATTTAGAGGGGTCCTTAGGAACTGTTTCACTTTGTGCCACAAATTTAGAGGGGTCCTTAGGAACTGTTTCACTTTGTGCATTTTGTTTAGTAGGAATTAAAGGACCTTGGTTTACTATGGTCCATATTTCACAGTCTTCAATAGTTAAGAAATCTCTCATTCTTGCTTTCCACCAACTGTAATATTTTCCATTGAATAGGGGTGGTCTGGTAGGTGATTGTCCTTAATTAATTCTCGGTGGAGCACTCATTTTCTTCCAAGATCACTCTAGTTGTTAGCCGAGTAAATGAGAGAACCTGCTCTGATACCAATTATTAGTTTGAGTGCCCGTATGAATTATTAAAGAACTTGGTTCTTTACCGCGTTCCTTAAGCAAAAAATAAACATGCAATAAAATGAACATAGTGATTTTTACGTGAAAAATCACCCGACTCAAAAGGTGTAAAAACCACGACCTACCAAGTAGGATTTTCAGCTCCAACTCCGCTAAACAATGAGCCAAAATGTATCAATTACAGTACTATAATTAAATACTTTCCAGTACTCCTACTACTCCTATTTAATTCATAAGTAACTCAAACTTGTTAAACTAACCACTCACTCCAATTCACTAATTGTTTATAACACTTGATTACAACTCAATTTCCTAAAATACATTTACTAGACTAACTCGGGAAGAGTACAAGATAAGTACTCAACACAAGTGAACTAGTTTATGACCTTGTTGTTGATATGTGAAAGGATAGTTCAGATGCCCAAACTCAATCTTATTTAAATACGACTTGAGATCTTCCAGGAGTCCTATTCATATTCAACTTCCTCTTTGATAGGACTCCTAATGTTCCAAGGATTCTACAAGCTTTGGGACTTTTGTCTCTAACAGATTATCCACATCTTCTTGAGCAACGACATTTATCACTTACATCAGCCATCTTCCACCAAACTCGAACCTGGTAACTTTGAGATAAAGTTACTGTCTTGTACAAACGTACAAGTATCAATCATGAGGAGTTGATCTTTTAACCTAAGAAGCTGGTTCTTCACAACATTTAAGCAACTACATTGAAGACATGGTTCTTTGAGTAGTTAGCCACATTTTGTTAATCATCAAAACTTCAGCACTCAACACTATGTTACATTAATGAAGAAGTATAATACGAGATGTTGGTCTTGAATATAAAATTAAAATTAACATAGTTGCAAAAAGTAATAATGAGATACAGAGGAGTTACATTACCATAACTAAGAGGCAGTATTGTAAATTTATGTTGTAAAAAGTTCAATCTAGTGAATACCCTAATTTTAGGGCCATTGTTTTAATGTTTAGACAATTCGGCAACATAGTTTGCCTAAATGTTTAGGCATTCATCTTTTTGACATTAGTTCTCAGTTCCTAAAATGTTAGATACTTATATTAAATTTTGTTATTTCAGGAGCCTGTTAATGATGGAGATAATATAATCAAATTCTGTGATGAGACTGGCTTACTAGAAGCTTTGGATGAAACTATCAACAGTATAAGAAAAAATCACCTTAAAGTGCTCACAAAGTACACTCACCCAATGATAGTTGCTTTTGTAAGTCTATGGGGTATTATGGTATATCATTATTTAGAATGTGGCATATTTCTAATTGTTGTACAAAGGTACTATATTTTGAATCCTTCCCTATTAGATACATATAAAAAAAGGAATTCTTCCCTATTAGACACTTATTAAAAAAAGGAATTCTTGCTCAATAGATTTGTCAGGTTATCAAACCAAGCATTGTTGGGGGTTCTGGAAATGAAGCATTGCTTGCACAATGGGCCCATCAGCAGGGAAAGGTGAAGAAGTTTCCTGCAATCCAATATGATGAACCTAGCTTTGAAAAAAAATAATAATAATAAGTTTGTCAATGGGGTAGTGATTGCTTCAAACTCCACACTACTAAAAAGTAGGAAGAGCGGGTCACAATAGCTTTTACCCGATATGAGGGTCGGGATCGATTTCCACGGGGAGCTAGGAATGGAGTCGAGTATCTATCTAGACTAGAAATGTGTATTTGTTCCAAATGTCACTTACATACATTTTTGGGTTTTTAGATTATAAACTGCTATTACCAACTATTAATTGAAACTAGATTATGCGACGAGATAATTGTTAAGTTGTATCTTATGGGAAGAAGGGCACTAGGGTCGTGACATTACCTAGGTGGCTAATTGACGGGTAGAAGTTACTAAAGTTCGATTGACATAATTGGGGCTTATGCTATAACCGTTGCACAATTTTACCCACTCTTACACCTCTCGGTAGAGAGAGTGATTTTGCCCAATTGACTCTCGAGAGACCAAATGAGTAGGCAAATTAGCTCAAGCAACTAATGTTCAAGTGGGGTAATTACTCTCTCGAGGTTTAACCCTTTAATTGGGACTATCAATTCTCTTGAGTCCATCCCAACTCCTTGTTGGGTCAATTTTGGAGACTTGAGCTTTCTTTCTCAAGAAGATCCAAGTCAACTTAGCACAAACCAGTGTTTGCAACCACCAATTCATAAATTAAACCATAAATTAACCCAAATAACAAACACCCATAGTCAATCTAACAATAGATGGCAACACCCATCAATTACCCACACTAGGGTTGAGCCACAACCCTAGCTAATGGGTTTCGCTACTCATACTTGAAGAAGAAAATAGATAAATAGATGAAGGGCAAGGTATATTAATTAAATGCTAAATGAAAATACAAGAATCTATCGTTAAATTGAAGCTAAGATGCCAAAAAATGGCTACAGATGATGTTCCCATGAGCGTAGCTATGTTCTGGATATATCTGATAACCTAAAAATGATAAATTGTTCTATTTATACTAGGCTGGAAAAACATGACAAAAATACCCCTGCGGGGTTAGTGCGGGCCACGTAAAATGGACCGCGGCCGTGCTAGGCTCTTGGACTTTAATTTTGGGTTCTCTGACTTGGGCTTCGCGGATCGTGTAAAATGGATCGCGACCGCAGATGCAGCCGTCGCGGTCCGCACAACAATGACTGTGGACCCCGTTAGCATTTTCCATCTCTATGAATATCTCTTCCGTGGACCGCACAAGAAGGCAGTGCGGTCGCAGAACCTTCACCGCGGACCACGTACTGTGGATTGCGGCCGCGCTGCTTGAGGCCTGGTTTTTGTCATCTCTCTGAATACCTCTTCCTCGCACCGCACAAAAAGGCAGTGCGACCGCGAAACTTTCACCGCGAGCCGCGCAGTGTGGACTGCGGCCGCGTTGCTTGTAGCCTGATCTTGCCATCTCTCTGAATCACCTAGTGCAGCCGCATTCCATTTTGTGCGGTCCGCACTAGGCTTGTTTGCCCCTCAGTTTACTTTGTTTTTGATACTTGAGTAGGTTTCACTCCGTTTGAGCCAATATTTGATATTTCGTCACTTTGTTGATCAAATCTGCAATCAAGCACAACTTATGAGCCTTTTGGGACTATTTTGTAATGATTTATAATCAAATCATAAGCAAGAGGGAGCATAAAACTCGTTAAAATCTCTACTTATCAACTCCCCAAACTTAAGCCTTTGCTTGTCCTCAAGCAAACAAAATAAAACCCACCCACCCCCTAAAGGAAAATCCAAGTATTTACAACTCTCCTAAAATAACCTCAACAAGCATCAATTGGGACTAACAACTGCCCTCAATATGAATGAATCATTAACAACATTTAAACTTTGAAAAACTATGGATCAAGTGTGACACAAGAGCATCAAGAGTTGACTCATTACATCAAAGAACTCTTTCCATTTACTTTGGCCATTGTGGAACTCAAACTCACACATCCTAAACTCTCCCTAAGCAAACCTCACCTTTTAGAGTATTAGCACACAAACCGAGGTTAATGGGAATTTACTAATCTCTCTCAAGGAAAAGTCACAAGTCCAGCTCTAAGTACCATATGCTTGCCCCTCATGTAAGTATCCACTAATGTAAGCATCTTTCAACTCAAGATCATATAGGGCTTTTGAGGAGTCAATGTGAAGGCTTTTGGTTCAGGGTCGGAAAAGTTTGGTCTAAATGGGTTCCATTTCCCCTTAAGCACTTCTTTTGATTCATTTGGCACAATTCTCTTGACTCTCTGAGTATCTCAATTCTTTTTAAGGGGTTAGAGAGACGTAATGTCACTCTTTTTATTGCACTTCAAAGTGTTTCTCCCTTTTCAACTTTTTCCACACCTTTTTCTCTTTTGTTTTTTTCTTGAATCCCTTTTTATTCTTTTCACCTTGGGCTTTCTTTTTGTCTTTTTCTTTTGTTTTCTTTTCTTTTTCATTGCCTTCCTTTTCTTCGATTTAGTACCTTTTACCACTTGTTCCTTCTCTCGTCTCTCCCCCCAAACTTAGACTTTTGCCATTGCTCAAGGGAATATCGAGTGCCAAAAGAGGGTATATTTTGG
This sequence comes from Nicotiana sylvestris, assembly GCF_000393655.2. NCBI lineage: Eukaryota > Viridiplantae > Streptophyta > Magnoliopsida > Solanales > Solanaceae > Nicotiana > Nicotiana sylvestris. The sequence goes on along the minus strand of NC_091060.1, from coordinate 51,181,604 downwards.
AATGGATATAAGCTGATAATATTGGTTCTTGAAAGAAAAAGGTTTAAGTCTCAAAAGGGTTAACTAGGGAGTATATCATTGGTGGGATATGGAATTGTTCAACTATCATTTGGATCAAGGAGAGCCTATAATCACTTCTAAAGCCAAATTTCACTTAAGATTTCACCTCAACAGACATTCAGGGCAAGTTCTAGACCATTGGCTCGGAATTTGGACTCACAATTCAATTTCTCACCACACAAGCTCAAGGATTGTTAAAGACATAGAGTTGGGGACCCATAACAACCTTAGACACGATTTGAGCACACAATGGTCCCAAAAGACCACATGATGATTGTTTCGTCAATACAAGAGTCTCAAGGTCACGACTTTCACCATCCTAAACACAACGACTTGTCTTTGACCATGGGATCAAAGGCAACTGTGTTAGGCCCAAGTGAAGCTTTGCTTGAGGAAACCTTAACTACAAGCTACCAAAAATAGAAACAAAAATGGACTCAAACCCTTAAGAAGGTTGTCACGCCATCCATCATCGGGAAGAGCCACCCGGTTCACACAATACTCCACCTTTGGAAAGAACCGTGGCATTAAGAAAACCAAAGGCTTATCGAAAGTGCCAAAAACAAAACAAAAAGCTACGAGCCTATCTAAGGAACTAATTTTTATTTTATGAAAATAGAAAATAGAATGAATGTGTACAATAGGGGATTTGAATATACAACGGGGATGAATATATACAATAATATAACTTTATATACAGACCAAATGAAAGATAAAAAGTGCGATAAAAGTAACTAAACATAAAATTATATACAGACCAAAGATAAAAATCAAAAAGACATAAAGTGTAATAATATATACAGTCATCCAAAAATGTAGCGCGCACCTCCTCAAATAAAAGCTGGCATTGTCCCCAATGCCGACTAAACAAATAAGCACCAAAAAGTATAAGGAAAGGATATGGGAACTCCCTAAGCTGTGTCCGTCTGCATGGGATCATCAGTGGTCCCTGGGTCCTCTGTATGCGCAGGAACCTCAGACTGGTTCCTGGTCTTCTACTGCTCAGCTGCTGGGACTGGGGCCTGGACCTGGATGGGCTGAATATCAGGAACATCCTGTGGCTGATTGGAGGGAGCCTCCGGTGGGTCCGCTAATTGGATGATCGCCTCATCTGCACTAGGGAGCTTCCTCTTCTTCTTTGGAAGCCTCTGTGGCTCTGCTGCTGGTACTGCTGTTGGAGCTGGATCCTCAAATAGCAAGTTTAAAGGTAGCTGGTCTGCCTTCAGTTTGTCCATATCCGCTCTAAGCTCCTTCATTGACTCCTTGGAAGCCCGTGTTTTGCGCAACTTCTTGTGCACCCTGGTAAGCTTCTTCAGGGTCTTACCATGTGAATCTACTTCCTTAGCCAAGGCACCCTGAGTACTGATGTTCTTTTCCTGGTTCTCCAGGATCATCTTCAATATATCCTCAATGGCCTATAGAAGCTGTGCTGGCTGCGGTGCCGACTGAGCCGCAATGGTAGAAGTCAAGGTGGACAACTTGGATGATGCAACTGACATCTAGTTGTTCAAGCTATGAAGTGTTTGGCTCAGCTGGTGGGCAATGATAGGATGGGCCCCAGGAAGATGGAATCCCCGGGCCAGCTAAAGTAGAGGGACCAGCAGTAGTGGAAGGTTCGGAAGGCATGTCAGCAACTGTGGAAGCAGGCTCAGTGGAGGGCGCTACCGCAACCGGCTCTTCAGACTAGCCGGTTGGGGCAAAAGCAGGCGGCTTGTAATTTTTGTCCTTGGGGTTGTCTGACCCCTTCAGACTGTACCATGAAAACGGAGCCACGGGTTTGACCTTGATGTCAAAAGGTCTATTCTCCACCTCCTGGTCCCTAGAATACATAGTGAGGGTGCTGGGAAAAGGGTAGTTCCGATCATGCTCAAACCCCACTGCATAAATGACGCGGGACATCACATTGCTCACTTGATAGGGTATACCGCCATAATAGATGCAACAAGAACAGCCCGGGCAAGCGGAATAGTCTGATCATGGGTAGTGGGGTCGAGCCGACTGCACACAAAAGTCAACTACCCCCTAGCCTCAAAGTTAAAAGTCCTCCGAAGTATTTTGACCCCTGCTTGCAACCACTCTGGAACCGTACCCGGGACTGCCAGGTATGAGGCTAACTATAGATGAACCTCCTCGCCCATTGCCAATGTTTCATTGTAAAGGGACTCATCTTCTTCGTTGAACCCCAGGTATTCATTTAGTGCCTTCCCGGTAAATACCATATTTTTGTTTCGCACTTTGGTCACTTTAGTGCCCTTCAGGATGTGGGCCACATTACTATAAAACTCCTTGACCATGTGCTCATTCGCTTTCACACAATTATCTTTGAAGTGCTCCCAACCCACTCGAGCTTGAAACTGTCTATGTACATTGGGGTGTAGGGGTAGAAGGTCTTTGTCAATGAAGCTCCTCTCAAGAATAAACTTTCGTGCCGACCACCATTCCCTAAACTTGTGGAACGCCACCTGACTGACGAATCTATCTTCCCAGACAGCGGGATTTCTAGTCCGGACAACACCCCTAGATATTGACGCTGTGGGAGAGGTAGAGTATTCATCCCCACTACCTGCTGCTGAGCCCTCAGACGACCCGGAAGAAATGTTGATTGAAGCTCGAGCATTGAGGGAAGAGTGATGAGTGTCTCTATGTATGGCGTTCTTCGGATACGGGATGCATATCGGGACTGAATCTGAAGAGATCTCCCGGAGGGCTCGTACTTACTCCCCGAGTTGTCAATGGCTCTGTCAGCCGCTTTGATTGCTTTCCTCATGTCCTTTATGTTTTTTCTAGCCTGGGGAGTGAGTTTTACCATCCTTTGCTTCCCTCCCCGGGAGGAATTACCTCGGCCAGATTGTTTCAAGCCTTTGCCTCTTTGTTTGACCATTTCCTGCAAGCATAAACGTCTAGCTTTGTTAGTATCAACACAGATAGTGAAAGAGATGTGGAAAATGAATTTGCAGAACAGAAGCCACAAGCTGCAGAACATGTTGCAGAAACAGTGCACCGCGGCCCGCACAAAAAGGAGTGCGGCCGCACTGGGGTACCGCGGACCGCATAAAGGCGATCGCGGTCCGCACTGAGGTAAGGTCTATAACACTACCTCTCTGAATCCAACCACCGCGGCCCGCACAAGGTAGCACCGCGGATGCAGTGGGCCAGCGCGGACCACACAAAATGCAATGCAGGCACGCTGGGCAAGAGCTCAATTCCTGAAAAATCCTCACAGCGGTCCACATAAAATGGCATCGTAGACCGCATAAAAACAACTGCGGTCCGTGGTGGGTGCTTGGTCAAGGCACTGAGTTAGGGTTCTTGTCTTGCATTTTTGTTCAAATTTTCACCTAACTTTGTCCCTACTCAATTTACCCAATTAATAATACTCCTCAAGCACACAAAACTTAACAGTTAAACTAAACTAACATCAAATTTGAAGAATTACGGGGGAAAGAAGCCTACACAGTTAATAAAAAATGACATAAAATGAAATTAACTAATTAAAATAACAAGAAGTGGTTGAATTGTTACCAGATATTGAGAAGAAGTGAAGAAACACAATGCAAACAAGCTAGTATAAACAAGAGGGAAAATGAATGGTGATTTTTAAGTTTCAGAGAATTAATTTTTCGAAAAGGGTAATCGGTGACCTTAGAGGTCTATTTATAGAAATGTACGTGGGACCCAGCCTTACCTACCAGTGCGGCCGCACAAAATGGACCGTAGACCATGCTGGATTTGTTCAGAAGAACCTTGAGAAGGCAACCTCCGCGGTCCGCACTAAATGGAATGCGGCCGCGGTGGCAAGCATCAGGGAGCACCTCACTTGTCCTTCACCAGTGCGGACCGCACAAAGTGCAGTGCGGCCACACTGGCAACTTCAGAGACTGTTCAATTTTTTCCAAACTGTTTGGTATTGTATCAACACAGTCCCTGCAACATCTCACAACCAATTAGCTCAAAAATCAATCATACACTACAAAGAAAATGAAAGGAAACAAGAAGAAAAAGACATGGGTTGCCTCCCAAGAAGCGCTTGATTTAACGTCGCAGCACGACGCATGTTACCATCATATCACTTTAGATGAAGAAGTGCTACCACGTGGTTGTCATCAAATTTTCCAAGATAATGCTTGACCCGGTGCCCATTAACTCTGAAAACTTCACCATTTTTGTTCCTTAGATCAAGAGCACCAAATGGGGTCACAAACACAACTTCAAATGGCCCACTCCACTTTGACTTGAGCTTACCCAGAAACAGACGTAATCGGGAATTGAACAAGAGAACCATATCTCCAACCTTAAACTCCTTACCCCGAGCATATTTGTCGTGAAGGTACTTCATTTTGTCCTTATACAAGGATGAACTTGAGTAGGCATGGAATCTAAACTCATCGAGCTCATTGAGTTGTTCAACATGAAGATTTTCCGCAACATCCCATTCCAAATTCAACTTCCTCAAAGCCCACATGGCCTTGTGCTCTAACTCAACCGGAAAATGACAAGCTTTTCCAAACACCAACCGATATGGAGACATACTAATCGAAGTTTTCTAAGCCGTCCGATAAGCCCATAGAGTGTCATCCAACTTTTTTGACCAATCGGTCCTATTAGCGTTGACAATTTTTGACAAGATGCTCTTAATTTATCTGTTGGAGACCTCCACTTGACCACTAGCTTGAGGATGATAGGGGGTAGAAACCTTATAATGACACCGTACTTGGAAAGCAACGTGTTGAAAGCCTTGTTGCAAAAGTGAGACCCCCATCACTATTAATTGCACGAGGAGTGCCAAACCTTGTGAAGATGCTCTTTTTAAGAAACACAACAACACTCCGGGCTTCATTATTAGGCAAAGCCACGGCTTCAACCCATTTTGAAACATAATCAACCGCCACGAGAATGTAAGTATTCCCACAAGAGCTAATAAATGGACCCATGAAATCGATGCCCCAAACATCAAAGATATCCACTTCAAGAATCGTATTGAGAGGCATGTCATCCCTTTTTGAAATTCCACCCGCTCTTTGGCACTCATCACATCTCTTCACCAAATCGCCCGCATCTTTGAATAAGGTGGGCCAATAGAATCCACAACTAAGAACTTTTGAGGCGGTCCTCACCCCACCATGATGGCCACCATAGGATGAAGAATGGCAAGCCTCTAAGATACTCAATTGTTCTTCCTCCGGGACACATCTACGAATCACACCATCCGTGCAAATCTTGAACAAGTATGGCTCATCCCAATAGAAATCCAAACTATCCCGCTTGAGCTTCTTCCTTTGGTTAGAAGAGAGCTCATAAGGGATTATTCCAGTCACAAGGTAATTGGCAACATCGGCAAACCATGACATATCCTTCATTGACACCGCAAGGAGTTGTTCATCGGGAAATGAATCATTGATCTTAAGATCGTCACAAGGCCTCCCCTCCTCTTCCAAATGGGACAAGTTGTCCGCCACTTGATTCTCACTACCCTTCTGGTCAACAATTATTAGATCAAACTCTTGAAGAAGTAACACCCATCTCATCAATCTCACCTTGGAGTCTTTCTTGGTCATCAAATACCTAAGGTCGGCATGGTCGGTGTGCACTATAACTTTGGCCCCCATAAGGTAAGGTCGAAACTTTTCCATAGCAAACACAATAGCTAACAACTCTTTCTCGGTGACTGTATAGTTCCTTTGAGCATTATTCATGGTCTTGCTTGCGTAGTATACTGGATGAAATATCTTGTTGATTCTTTGGCCCAAAACAGCCCCAACCACAACATCACTAGAATCACACATGAGCTCGAAGGGCAAGCTCCAATTTGGTGCGTTAATGATGGGGGTAGAAGTCAACTTGAGCTTGAGAAGCTCGAATGCTTGCATACAACTATCGTCGAATAAGAACTTTGCATCTTTCTCTAGCAACTTTCACAAAGGGTGTACCACTTTAGAAAAATCCGTTATGAACCTCCGGTAAAAATCCGCGTGCCCAAGAAAACTCCTCACCCCTTTGACAGAAATAGGGGAGGAAGCCTTCAAATCACCTCTATCTTGGCTTTGTCAACCTCAATTCCTCACTTCGAGATTTTGTGACCCAACACTATACCCTCTTCAACCATGAAATGGCATTTTTCTCAATTGAGTACGAGGTTTGTGTCTTCACACCGGGCCAATACTCTATCCAAATTTTTCAGACACTCCTCAAATGAATCCCCAACCACACTAAAATCATCCATGAAAACCTCCAAGATATCCTCCACCATGTCGGTTAAAATAGCCATCATGCAACATTGGAATAAGTTCATTGTTGTCATTGGCCACCACAGTCATACCACCCTTCTTCGGCACACATTGCATCGGAGAAGTCCAAGAACTGTCAGAAATAGGATAAACCATACTGGCGTCCAACTACTTGATAACCTCTTTCTTCACCACTTCTTGCATTGCTTCATTTAATATTCTTTGATGCTCCAAGGAAGGCTTTGCATCCTCCTCCAAGATGATTTTGTGCATGCACAATGCGGGGCTTATTCCCCGAATGTCAGCTAGAGTCCATCCAATTGCCCTTTTTTGCTTTTGAAGCACCGCCAAAGTGGCCTCAACCTGCATGTTAGTAAGGCAAGAAGAAAGAATAACTGGTAAAGTAGAATTTGAACCCAAGAATTCATACCTGAGGTGTGGAGGAAGTGGCTTCAACTCCAACACCGGTGGCTCCTCAATGGATGGCTTTGTTGGTGGAGTTTTCCGGTTTTTAAGATCAAAAGATAGCTTCCTCGACTCATAAGAATAAGAGCCCATCCCATGTAGAGCATTGACACTTTCCACTCTACTAGCATCATCATTAACATCCATGTTCAAGAGCACTGCTTCAAGCGGATCTTCCACGTTGATTATAGCACTGGTATCATCTACAATCACTGCTGCGACAAGGTCTACAAATGAGCACACCTCGGTGCTATTGGGCTGCTTCATAGATTTGCAAACATGCAAAACGACCTTTTCATCTCCCACTCAGAAAGTGAGCTCACCCGCTTCAACATCACCCAATGCCTTCCTCGTCGCAAGGAAAGGTCTGCCAAAGATAATAGGAACCTCATAGTCCACCTCACAATCACAAAGTCGGCCATTAATATGAATTTGTCCACCCGGACAAGCACATCATCAATAATGCCCAAAGGTCGCTTCATCAATCGATCCACCATTTGAAGTCTCATTGAAGTTGGCCTAGGTTTCCTAATACCCAAAGTTTTGAAAACTGAGTAGGGCATCAAATTGATACTAGCTCCTAAGTCACAAAGAGCTTTAGCAAAATCCGCACTCCCAATGGTGCAAGGAATGGTGAAAGCACCGGGATCTTCAAGCTTCGGGGCATTGAATGCACTATAGCACTAACCTGGTAAGTCATCTTTATAGTTTCACAGTCCATAGAACACTTCTTTGTAACCAAATCTTTCATGAATTTTGCATATCCCGACATTTGTTCAAGTGCCTCCACCAGAGGCACATTATTAGATAAGCTCTTCATCATGTCAATGAACTTTTTAAACTGATTATCAATCTTCTGCTTTGCGAGCCTTTGAGGATAAGGTGGAGGTGTCCTTGGCAGAGGAACCTTGGCTTTTGGCACCACCGGCTCGGGCATGTCAATCACGTGTTCCCTAGACGGGCTCACGGCAACATGGGTTTCTACCTTGGCCTCACCAATATCAATCCCTACATCATTCTTCACATTCTCTTCAACCAGATCTTCAACAATCAAAGGTACATCAACATCCCGCAACTCAACATCTTCATCCATAACTTGCTTTTGCTTTGAGGCATTTACATCACCGCCTCTCCCACTTCTTGTTGTAACCGCAATCATATGATTGTTATTTCCACCCTTCGAGTTCACCACCGTATCACTTGGTAGAGCACCCTTTGGGCGAGTATTCAATGACTGAGAGATTTGGCCTAATTGCACCTCCAAGTTTCGGATAGAGGTGTTGTGAGAGGCTAACTGTGCATCAAAATCTGCATTCCTCTTCATCATCTGCTCGAACATCATTTCAATTCCACCCATATCATTACTAGAAGAGCTAGGACCCTGAGAAGATAAAGGGGGTGGATTGTTTGGTTGTTGGTACATTGGGGGCCTTTGAAAGCCTTGCCCCATGTTGCCTTGGTTTCCATTATTGTTCCACCCGCCTTGATTGTTGTTGTTGCCCCAGTTGTTGTTATTTCCATTCTAGTTGCCTTGGTTGTTGTTCTGATTACCCCAATTGTTGTTTTGGTTGTTGTTCCAATTGCTACCACTTTGTTGTTGATTGCCCCAATTTCCTTGAGGTCGCCATTGTTGGTTTGAAGAGTTGCCCCTATTGCCTTGATAGTTGTTGACATATTGTACCTCTTCACTTTGGTCATCATAACCATCATTTTAACACCCATCATATTCATAAACAAATTTCTCAGAATTTCCTTGATTTTGTTTCCTCCTTTGCCTTCTCTTGTTGACAAGCATACTAACACCCTCCATGGCATTCACTTGGCGAGGATTCTGAACTTGTTGCAACTGTGCCTTAGCCAATTGATTCATCATGTTGGTAAGCTCAGCTATCGCTTGGCCGTGATCATGTAAGATCTTTGACATCTCTCTGAATACCTCTTCCGTGGACCACACAAAAAGGCAGTGCAGCCACAGAACTTTCACCGCGGGTCGCGCAGTGTGGACTGTGGCCGCGTTGCTTGTAGCCTGATCTTGTAATCTCTCTGAATCACCTAGTTCAACTGCATTCCATTTTGTGCGGTCCGCACTAGGCTTGTTTGCCCTCAGTTTACTTTGTTAGGTATCACTCCGTTTGAGCCGATCTTTGACATCTCTCTGAATACCTCTTCCGTGGACCGCACAAAAAGGTAGTGCAACCACAGAACTTTCACCGCGGGTCGCGCAGTGTGGACTGTGGCCGCATTGCTTGTAGCCTGATCTTGTCATCTCTCTGAATCACCTATTTCAACTGCATTCCATTTTGTCCGGTCCGCACTAGGCTTGTTTGCCCTCAGTTTACTTTGTCTTTGATACTTAAGTAGGTTTCACTCTGTTTGAGCCGATCTTTGACATTTCGTCACTTTGTCGATCAAACCTGCAATCAAGAACAACTTATGAGCCTTTTGGGACTATTTTATAACGATTTATAATCAAAGCATAAGCAAGAAGGAGCATAAAACTCGTTAAAATCTCTACTTATCAGGTAGCAGGTGTTATCTTATTTTTCCTGCTTGGTTGCTTATACAACAAGTTTACTTCTAGCAATTATGGTTGTAAAATACTATTGTCATTTAACATGGTGAAGAATTTTTCCATTTCTCATCTTATAAACTAGAAGTACCAAATAATATACTTTTATGCATAATTTGAGCGATGCAGAGTAATGTAGTAGTGTTTCTTGGTGGCTTCCATGGAATAGGAGGGGATCAGATCTCTATTATGAAGGCTATCTCAGGCTCAACAAAATGCATTGAAGTGGACCTACATGGTTTAGAGGAACCAAGGTTGTCAATTATGGCCTTTGTAAATATATTGCAGCAGTTGTTTGACAGTCTACAATGTCAAAAAGTTATTCTTGTTGGATATTCTATGGGAGCAAGGATTTCACTCTACATGGCTCTAAAATACAATGACAAGGTATACTATAGAAATTATATTCTATGGTATGTTGCAGAATTTGTTTTTCAGTTAATACAATTGTGCAATTTGCTTGATGGAAGGTTGCTGGAGCTGTTATAATATCTGGAAGTCCGGGATTGATAGATGAAGATGCAAGAAAAGTCCGTAGGGCCAAGGATGATTTTTCAGCCTGCTTATTCTGGAGATCTATGGAATAGGTATTTGATGAGATTCTCTTCATAGGAGTTTGCATCTTCTCTTGCTCACCTCTACATGAGATGTTTTTGCAATACCAATTGATAACATGTTATATATGTTTACATCCTGTAGTTTAAGAACTCATCCACATTTCACTAAAACACTTGCGAGCCGATTGTAGCATTGTGATTTAAAGAATCTCAGGAGAGTATTATCAGATTTGAGTGTTGGGAGACAGCCGTAAGTTAATGAGAAATCTTTGGTCTTTTCAATTTGCTATGTAGATTTGCTTATTTTTCCTTTTAACTAATGATGAACCCATGATTCTATAATCCACTGCTTTTCACCGAGTTTCTACATGACTGCCTACTAGCAAGAGGGAGAAGAAGTAGGTGAATTACTGAAGTTTGTTGTGAAAGGATAGGAGTTGTGTTATGTTTTGGGGCAGTTGGGTCTGGTGGGAAAGAAAAAAAAGGAAAAGAAAATGCAAATAAGAAAAAATAATGAAAGAATAGTCATGTTCTATTATAGGGAATATGAGGTTTAGCGAAGTGTTAAAAAATGCTCTTTTCTCTCTCCTCTCTCTCTAGGGAGACATGGTGTAGAAGAGGTTGCCATGGATGTGCAGCCCTCTCCCCAGCTTCAAGCTCTTGGATAGACGATTAAAAACATCAATTCAATATCAACATATGCAGCGCTACTGGAAAACAAACAAACTGGACAAGTTCCGATAAAAATTGAGCTAAAATAGGTGGAGCTCGTTCATGGTGAAGCTACGATCAAATGTACAATGGAGGAAGTACATCAATATGCTAAGGAGGAAGGGTTACATCAAGGTGTGGTAATTAAATTCTCACAAGATCAATATGATATGTAAGAAATTCAAAAACTGTTGCCTAAACAATTCGGAACTCAAGGTCGCTGCCTCGTCGGTTGGCTTGCAAAAAGACATGTGTGCACGGTGAAATTGGAGGATCCAATTTTCTCGTCATTATGATGCCTCGCGAACATACTTTCCCAAGGCTCGAGACTAGGGTCGAGGTTCACCTCGAGGGCTGTCGATGCTCGACCTCGGGGCAATGCAAGCCAACAGCTATATTAGAAAAGAGGGGAGTTTCCAAAGTCTACCAGGCTATTCTGAGCCCGCACCATGAAATCGACTAGCTATCCCATCTCCATATCTTTGTAATAAATGCATTTGTACTATGATAGGATCCCTCATTTTTCTATATAAAGGGGTCCTTACCACATTGTAAGGATTGATTTCTCCACACTAAATAAACAAGAACATTCTCTCTGCTCTCTAACATACTCTCTTGAGATTATTACTTCCATTTACTATCTTCGTTATTGTTCATCATTTATTTCTTGTCATTGGCTATAAAGAGCCTTCACTGATTTTATTGTAACTATTAGTCATACTTCGACCACCTTCGATAGCTCCTATCCGAGCTTCGGAATCAACCTCGAGGCCCCCGAATCGACAAGCTCGAGGCCCCGATAATTAACCTATCGGTTTGGATATCACCTTATCCTTAACTCTCATTTCGTTTCTAAGTCTCACACACATAGCATCAACTGCTTAACAACTAGTGTAAAAATAGATCATGTATTTTTAGAGTCCCATAATTAAATTAGTTGTTATTACCATTTTTACGGTAAACAATTTGGTGTCCACCATGGGGCTAAAAGTAATAGTGATTATTTTTTGCTGGTTTCATCACATAATGCAAGTTATCTTTCACACCTGTTTTTGTCCAATATCTTCAAATTTTAGGTCGAAATGCCTAACTCAGTAAAAAGAGATGAAAAAACTACCTCAAGAACCGAGGAGAGAATGGTGTGGTTGTTCCAGGTGTTGGTATACCACCATGGAACCATGTGAATGCACTGAAGCCAACCTCCAAGGGTATGATCTCATGCGATGCCCAATGCGTTGGCATCGCTCCTCACATTCACCAGAAAGCACACCGAAAAGTATCGCGGGAAACCTGGCAAAATCCAACCTGGGCTCCAAAAGAGATTCCTCGGCATGTCGTTCATATAATTATTGGAGGGACCGACATTCCCCAAGGGCCCATGATCAAGCAGACAAAAATATCCGCCGCAATAGAAGGGCCGATCTGAGGCCGCGTGGCTGAAGACACCCTTACATTCAGCAAAGAGGATCTCGAGACCTTGACAGAACCACATAATGACGTGCTGGTAATCTCATTTCTTTTAAACAACATTCAGGTTAAACGTGCGCTCGTAGATCTAGGCAACTCGGCCAATGTAATCAGGTCAGGTGTAGTAGAACAGCTTGGCTTGCTCAATCAGATCATACCCGCCTTCCGAGTCCTCCACGGCCTTAACATGACCGGCGAAGTAACAAAATGAGAAATCACCCTTCCAGTCGACACATTCGGCACGGTTCAGAACACCAAGTTTCAAGTCATCAATGGCGACATAAGGTATAACGCATTGCTTGGCAGGCCGTGGATACACAGCATAAGGGCAGTACCATCAACTCTGCACCAGATGATTAAATTTCCTACAAAGGATGGCATAAAAACCATATATGGGGAACAACATGCGGCGAAAGAAATGTTTGCAGTTTATCAGGAGGAGCCGACCCCCGTACTCTCGACCTTGGATGTGTCTAGGAGCATATAGACCCCCTAGGACGACGAAGAAGATTTCCTCACTTCTTGAACTTTCATTGCCCCCGAAGAGTCGGATGCAACGAAATCGACAATTAAAGATATAGAGAAAGTTGTTTTGATCGAACACCCCCCCCCCGATCGTAAGGTATACCTCGGAACGGGATTAATCCCCTAAATCAGGAAAAAATTCATTCAATTTCTTATTGATAATATCGACTATTTTGCTTGGCCCCACTTAGATATAACAGATATCCCGCCGGAAATAACCTCTTATCGACTGAGTGTTGACCCCAAGTTTAAACCGGTGAAGCAAAAAAGAAGACCCCAGTCCGAGATAAAACACGCATTTATCAAGGATGAGGTAACAAAATTTCTTAATATAGGGTCCATTAGAGAGGAAAAGTACCCTGAATGGCTGGCCAACATAATAGTGGTACCCAAAAAGGGAAATAAGCTAAGAATGTGCGTAGATTATAAAGACTTAAATAAGGAGTGTCCGAAGGATTCGTTCCCATTGCCTAACATAGATCGTCTGATCGATGCTACGGTCGGCCACGAGACCTTCACCTTTCTCGATGCCTACTCGGGGTACAATCAAATTCAGATGAACCCCGAAGACAGGGAGAAAACTTCATTCATAACAAAGTATGGTACTTACTATTACAGTGTAATGCCCTTCGGACTAAAAAATGCAGGGGCTACATACCAACGTCTAGTTAATAAAATGTTTGAGAATCAAGTAGGTAAATCCATGGAACTTTAAATTGACGATATGCTAGTTAAGTCCCTGCGCGTAGAGGACCATTTAACTCATTTGCAAGAAACATTCGACATCCTCAGAAGTTACAACATGAAGCTCAACCCCGAGAAATGTGCCTTCGGAGTAGGTTTGGGAAAATTCTTAGGTTTCATGGTATCAAACAGGGGGATCGAGATTAACCCCGAAAAAATCAAGGCCATCAAAGAAATCACGGTGGTAAACAATGTAAAGGCCGTGCAATGGCTAACAGGACGAATAGCGGCTCTGGGCAGATTCATATCAAAGTTATCCGACAGGAGCCACCATTTATTCTCTTTACTCAAAAGGAAAAACAACTTCGAATGGACTCCATAATGCCAACACGCATTAGAAGAGCTAAAGCGATATCTGACTAGCCCACCTTAGCTCCACACGCCAAAGGAGGATGAAACACTATATCTATACTTGGTCGTATCCGAGATAGCGGTAACCGGCGTGCTAGTTCGAGAAGAGCAAGGTACGTAATTCCCTATTTATTATGTAAGCCGGACCCTAGGGGATGCCGAAACTAGGTACCCACACCTTGAAAAATTAGCTCTTGCGTTAATAAGCGCATCGCGAAAATTGAAACCCTATTTTCAATGCCACCATATTTTCGTTCTAATGACATACCCCATCTGGAGCATATTGCACAAACCCGAACTATCGGGTCGATTGGACAAATGGGCCATCTAACTCAAGGGGTATGATATCGAGTATCAACCTCGAACGGTCATCATGTCCTAGATTCTGGCGGACTTTGTGGCTGATTTCTCGCCCTCCCTCGTTCCTAAGATAGAAAATGAGCTTTTACTGAAATCAGGCACGTCTTCCCGGGGTATGGACCCTGTTCACTGACGGTGCCACAAACGTGAGAGATTTCGGACTCGGTATAGTCCTAAAACCACCTACGGGCGGCGTGATCAGACAATCTATAAAAACTGCAAAATTGATTAACAATGAAACCAAGTACGAGGCTATAATTGCAGGTTTAGAACTGGCCAAAAGCCTGGGAGCCGAGACCATCGAAGCAAAATGCGATTCACTCCTGGTAGTGAACCAGGTGAATGGGAGCTACGAGGTCCGAGAAGATAGGATGCAGAGGTATTTGGACAAAATCCAAGTCGCATTACGTCGCTTCAAAGAATGGACTTTAGTCCGTGTACCTCGAGAGCATAATAGCGAGGTCGATGCCCTCGCCAACCTGGGATCATCTGTTGAAGAAGATGACCTACACCCCGGAGCTGTTATTCAGCTATCTAAATCAGTGATCGAGGAAGGTCATGCGGAGATTAATTCCACCAACCTAACATGGGACTGGAGAAATAAATATATTGATTATCTGAAAGATGAAAAATTGCCCGCAAATCCAAAGGAATCGAGGGCCCTGTGAACCAAAGCATCCCGATTCTCGCTCGATAAAAATGAGACTCTGTACTAAAGAACTTTTGATGGCCCCCTAGCAGTATGTCTGGGGCCAGGGGATACAGATTATGTACTCTGGGAAATTCACGTGGATACTTGCGGAAATCACTCCGGTGCTGATTCCTTGGTCCGAAAGATAATCAGGGCAGGCTACTACTGGGACAACATGGAAAAAGATACTAAGGAATTCATCCGAAAATGTGATAAATGCTAGAGATTTTCCCCTATGATTCACCAACCTGGCGAACAACTACATTCGGTCTTATCACCATGGCCATTCATGAAATGGGGGATGGACATCGTCGGGCCCCTGCCGACGGCACCAGGTAAAGCTAAATTCATTTTATTTATGACAGACTATTTCTCAAAATGGGTGGAAGCACAGGCCTTCGAGAAGGTAAGAGAGAAAGAAGTCATTAATTTCATATGGGACCACATTATGTGCCGATTTGGGATTCCTTCCGAGATAACATGTGATAATGGGAGGCAGTTCATCGGGAGCAAGGTAACACAATCTCTTGAGGATCACAAAATCAAGAGAATCCTATCGACGCCTTACCACCCATATGCAAATGGACAGGCCGAGTCCACAAATAAAACCATCATCTAAAACATAAAAAAAAAGCTGGAAAGCGCCAAGGGAAAGTGGAGAGAAATGTTGGCCGAAGTGTTGTGGGCATACCGAACAAATTTAAAATCAAGCATAGGGGAAACACATTTCTCTCTAGTATATGATGCCGAGGCTTTGATACCAGTGGAGGTTAGGGAGCCGAGTGCCATATTCCAACACACCGCTGAGAGCTCGAACAACAAGGCCATGACAATGGCCCTCAAACTACTAGATGAAAAACGGGAAGTCGTGTTGGTCCGGATGGCCACCCAAAAAGCAAAGGATCGAAAGATATTACAACAGGAGAACAAACCTCCAAAATTTCGGAGTTGGGGACTTGGTTCTAAGGAAAGTCACCCTTAACACCCGAAACCCTAATGAAGGAAAGCTAGGCCAAAATTGGGAATGACCGTACCGCATCCTCGGAGTAGTCGGCAAAGGGTCTTACAAGCTCGGTACCATGGAGGGCGAACAACTTCCAAGCAACTGGAACGTATCAATGCTAAAACAATATTATTGCTAGGGCGTCCAATTAAAAATTCCGAAAACACCCCCGAGCGCGCGTTGCACTCTTTTCCTTCGATCGGATTTTGTCCCTAAAAGGGTTTTACCGGCAAGGTTTTTAACTAGGCAATGGCCATACGGTACCTAAAGAGACTCAACAAGTATTCAAGATTTCTTTTGCAATCCACCTCGAATACTAGGGGGCATCCCCCCGGAAGGTTACCTACTCGGGAAAGCCAAGATACCCCAAATGGGACTTCGATAGGAAAAGTAATATACCGGGCCAAACGATCGAACGAACCGTGCCCGTTCAGAGAAACTGAGCTTTTAACGGCAAAAAAGTGCGTACTTGTACCAAGTCATTGAAGAACACTTTTCATCAAAGAATTTCACGCTTCAAAAGAAACTCGACGTTTTAGCGAAAAAGACTCCTCTGTCAAAAATGTCCCGAACACTTAGAGACTGGCGTCAATAATTCGACACCTGAATGACCCCCGGGTCAAAACTCCAAACTCATAAGCCCTCAATGAGGCAACATCAAAATCATAAAACGTCTCCAAAACCAAAGGTGTCCCGAACAGTCAGAGACTGATGCCAAAATCTCAAAAATTGTATGACCTCAGGGTCGGAATCGCCAAAGTCATAAGCCCTCAATGAGGTAATACCAAGTTTACAAGTAATGTCTCCCGAGTCAAGAAACCCTCGATGACTCGGGGACTACCGTCAAGCGCCACCTCTATCGACTTATCAAAACCCGAGGTCGTAAGGCCACATGCAGGCAGCCTCGGTCTTGTAAGACCTATATAAGTCAACAACAATATCTGTAACACCTCAAGCAAGGCATGAAAAATACTTATACCAAGTATCCAAAACTGTAAGACCTCAAGCAAGGCATAAATAATACTTGTACCAAGTATCCAAAACTGTAAGACCTCAAAGACATGAAAAACTGTAAGACCTCAAAGGCATGTAAAACTTTGTAAGACCTTACTAAAGGCATAAACCTGATCTCAAAGTCTCGGCTATATATCGTACTTGTAAGACTCCTAAAAAGGCATACCCTCGATATAGATGTCGAAACTACTTCACTCAGGACTTAAAGGCTCCCGCCAAACACAAATGACTCCGGTCACAAGGCTGTACCAGCCGAACTAACGCGACTCGGGGACACTCGACCGTCACTACAAAATCACAGGCCTTCAATTACTTTGAATCTACTTCGAAAAGAACCGGTTAAATAGGCTACCCTCGACATAGGCAAAAGAGCTTCGACCATGTCAGCTCTAAATCACAGGCTTTGAGATACTCAGCCTCCAAGCCAAACCTCCTAAGGTGCTCGATTATCGCCACATAATGGCTTGTAATTGAGGTTTTTATGAAACCGTCAAAAATTCAGGCAAAAATTATTTCAAAAAGTCCTTAACGAGGGAAAAATAAAGCCAATAAAAGGTCGCTTTGACCCAAGGCGTAAGAGCCATTGCCGCCAGCCCACACTAAAAGGCTGCATCAGCCCAAGGCGTAAGAGCCATTGTCGCCAGCCCGCACAAATATAAAACTTGAGGGTCGAATGAGCTTGAGCCGAAACCCGACTCAGAGACTGAACCCAAAATAATTAACTAAATACGCTTAAGGCAAAGGAGTAAGAGCCATTGTCGCCACCCCACTCAAATCCAAAAGCTTGAGGGTCGAATGAGCTCGAGTCAAAACTTAACTCGGAGACTGAACCCAAAATAGTTAACTAAATATGCCTAAGGGCAAGGCATAAGAGCCATTGTCACCAGCTCACATATAAGGTCACTTCGACCCGATGCGTAAGAGCCTAAGGGCCAGCTCGAAATTTTAAAACTTGAGGGTCAAATGAACTCGAGTCAAAATCTAACTCGGAGACTGAGCCCAAACTAATAAAAACTCCTAAGAGCGAAAGCATAAGAGATCAAATGGCAGCTTACACTCAAACGGCGTACCGACGCAATACGTACGAGTCACTGTCACCAGCGCTACGATTAAAGGTCGTGTCAGCCGGATACATACAAGCCAGGTCGCCCGACAATAGCAAAGCCCGAGGGTCTAACTCGAGGTCTGGGACCTTGGGTCAAAAGTAAAAATACATCAAATTGTATTTCTGAAAAAACAAAAGGGAAAGAAAGGATAGGAAACAAAAGCATTCTTATGGCCCCCAAGGGGATGTTTACAAGCATTGAAAAAACCCTTACAAAGAGAGAACCAAATCGAATCCTAATCTATCATCGAGCCTACATCTTTGATGTCTCCGTAAAAGGTTGCACCCCGACAACTACGGGTCCTTCAGCGGCCCCTCTTCGACGGCCTCTTCCCCTCCGGGGGCTCCGCCTTCATTTTTATCACCTCCTGAGCCACTTCCCGGCGCATCTCCGAAATCAAGCAAGGCAGCATCTCTCTTCTCTAGGGTCTTCACCCTCTCGAGCTCGGAAGGCAAAATGATATCTCCCGCATGTATGTCCCCAAAAGTCTGCCTCCAGGATCCTAATCGAGCACGCTCCACAGCCCGAGTCAATTTTAGCTCGACCCCCTTAGGCGCCCTCCCGGCTTGAGCGGTTGTCGCAATGGCATCCTCTCTATGCAAAGATATAAGCGCCTCGGCTTCAGTTTTGATCCCGGATAATGCAGCTACCAACTAAAAATGTAGACCTTTATAATTGTCACTATCCTCCCTCAAGTCACTAAGCTAACGCCCAACTAAGGTCACCTTTTCCTAAAGGGCATTCCTATCGGAAGTTATCTCTCTCTTACGCCGTTTGAGTTCGAAGACTTCGGAGTCTCTGGCCCGGAGCTCCTCAAACTGCACGAATTAAATCCAAAATATTAAAATATTAGGATCTGGCAAAGCATTTAGATAATGGAAAATGGGGACTAGATAACCTGTTCATTTAGGAGAACCTTCTCGCACACATGACGGGTCACCTCAGCCTGATATTGGGTGAAATTCTGATTGTAAAGCGCCTTGGCCTGAAGCCACGGAAAAAGACAAATTAGAATGACAAAGGTCAGAGCAACCGAGATCTGAGCAACACGCAGGGTTCGCAAAGATTACCTGCTCGCAAAGCCTGCTCATCTCGCCAAAGTCGAGGGAAGTATCAATCTCAAGGATTCCCTCGGGAACGGTTGGAAGCCTTTCGGGCACATCTATGCCTTAGATAGGCATCCCCGTATAGGAATATTCTTCGTGCGAGGCATCTTGCACTCCCTTAGGAGGTAAGGTCGTTCCCTGAGGGGAATCAATTACAACCACGGCACTAGCAGGTTCAGTTAGAACCATCCCTTGTCCATTCAGGGCCTCGGAACTAGGCCCCTCCGAACCACCTAACAAAGGCACCCCAGACCGAGAGGAACTCTGGCCACCGGCTAGCATGGGGCAGAACTCGATACCCCCTCAGTTATCTCTCTTCTACGAAGTTGGACCGCAACAATATCAGACACCAGCTTAGAAGCTACCATCTCTACGGCCTTAGGATCAATCAGGTTTATCCCTCCCTCGGGCGCTGTTGAGAAGATATTTCCCCCCTCACCTTCAACTCGAGGGTTTCCTACCATTTTTGGAGTTAGGGCTGCCGGGTCGGCCTTAGTTTCCTCCGCCTTAACCTTCTTGGACTCTGAAGGTCCGCCCGACGGGTCCCTTGGTCTTTTCTTTCCTTCATCAGGTACCAAATCACCCTCCCCGCCGGATAATGCTCCCTTCATCAAGGGAACTTCACCCAGGCCTACACAAATGCAAGAGGTAAGCGCAGGGAACGAGAGCACTGCCAATAGCGATTTAGGTCAAAAAGGATGACTACAGCAAGGGTAGAGGCTCACTATTATCCTTAGCTTCCCACCGTGCCTAGTATAAATCACTCTACACCCGCTCAGCATACGGGAAAATCGAGTCCAGATGGCTGACCCAACTCGGGAGGTCCAGAACCGTGCCAGGATAAATTGTTGCGGCTGCATTAGTAAGAAAAATTAAGTGAGCGGAATAACGTATTCAAAGAGAAGCGAGGGAATGCTAGATAATGTGTCAACTTACGTTCCACATTCCACCTCTCGGGAAACGACATCCATTCCATTGGGATCAGGTCAAAAGTTCTTACTCGGACAAAGCGGCTTATCTATCCCCCATTCTTGAGCTCCTTGGTATAGGCGAAGAGGGCCCTCGGGGCTCGACAATGGAGTTTGATTAGACCCCCGTGGAAGAGACGGAGGTTGTACATCCTGATCAGATGATTGAGGGTGAAAAGCATCCCCTCGATCATGTTCACATAGTACCTTATCATGTAAACAACACGCCAAAATGAAGGATGAATTTGGCCAAGGGTCACTTGGTACCGTTGGCAGAAGTCGAAAATCACGGGGTCGATCGGGGGCGAAGATGGCTCCACCGGCCCTAGGGTAAACGGGTAAGTATACACATTGATAAAATCGGCTTTGTATGTTCTAATATCCTCCTCCGAAGTAGGAATCCCCACAAGCACTGCATCCCCCAGCGACAATTGGCTCTCACTCTTCTGACATCTGTTATCGAGCTAATATACTGAGTCACGGTCTCACGGCGCCCCGACTTCGAAGAAGGCCTCTCGACCTTGAAATCAGAAGCCATCGCGAAAAATCCTGGAACGCATTCCTCAGCACGAGGAGGCATCGCCGCTTTACCTTGAGATAAAAGAAAATAGGATGAGGCCGTATTCTCCTGAGAAACAGAGGCGGAAGTTTTCGCCATTACTGGAAAATTCCGGAAGGAAAAGGGAAGTCGCGCTCCTAGGGAAGAACAAAAGTAAAGGCAGAAGGAACCTTTTTTGGGGTTTGGAAATGTAGTGAGTTGGAAAGAACGAGAAGGAGAGTATTTATAGAAGCCCCGCGTGCGCGTTGAAGGAGGCCAAGGGGTAACTGCCATAATTAATGCGGAGGCCTTCAAGGGCTACGTGTGCATCATCTTTTGGCACCTTATGACTGCCGTCGTTACAAGAGTATCAGAGGGGGCAAAGGTTTAAGGTTGTTTCTTATCACTTTCACTCTAAGAAATGCGTAGACTATCTGTGCAAGGTGAAATTGGAGGGTCCAATTTCCTCGTCATTATGATGTCCCGCGAATATACTTTCCCAAGGCTCGAGACTAGGGTCGAGGTTCACCTTCGAGGGCTGTCGATGCTTGACCTCGGGGAAATGCAAGCCAATGGCTATATTGGAAAATAGGGGAGTTCCCAAAGTCTGTCAGGCTATTCTGAGCCCGCACCATGATGTCAACTAACTGTCCCATCTCCATATCTTTATAATAAATGCATTTATACTATGATAGGATCCCCCATTTTTCTATATAAAGGGGGTCCTTACCACATTGTAAGGATTGCTTGCTCCATACTAAATAAACAAAAACATTCTCTTTGCTATCTAACATACTCTCTTGAGATTATTACTTCCATTTACTATCTTCGTTATTGTTCATCATTTATTGCTTGTCATTGGCTATAAAGAGCATTCACTGATTTTATTGTAACTGTTAGTCATACTTCGACCACCTTCGATAGCTCCTAGCCGAGCTCTGGAATCGACCTCGAGGCTCCCGAATCGACAAGCTCGAGGCCCCGATAATTAACCTATCGGTTTGGCTATCACCTTATTCTTAAATCTCATTTCGTTTCTAAGTCTCACATATATAGCATCAACTGCTTAACAACTAGCATAAAAATAGATCATGTATTTTTAGAGTCGCATAATCAAATTTAATTGTTATTACCATTTTTTCGGTAAACAATATGTTTTGATCAGGTTTGATAGACATGACGACTATGTTCTTGCTGCTGCAAAATTTGTTAATTACTTAGCAGTTAATGGACAAGAATTACATATGCGAATTTTTCCATGGACTATTAGTTTCAATCCTAAAGAGGAGACCTCCAAAGCTTTTGTGTGGATATCGTTTCCTAACCTGCCTCCTATGTTATTTGCAAAGTAGTCGTTGTTGTCTATTGCTTCAGCAGCAGGTAAACCATTAGCAATAGATAAAGCAACTCAAGAGAAGTCAAGACCTAGCACAACTAGGTTTAAGGTTGAACTTGATCTTCTAGGTAATTTGCCGCAAAACTTGAGGATCAAATTTGTGGATGAAAAAACTGGTAAGGTGGTCGAGCATCTCTAGAAATTTGTTTATGATAATCTGCCCTTATATTGCACATGTTGCAAGCGTCAAGATCATGATGTAAATACATGTCGTTCGATCTCGGCAAAGAATCGTGATAGTGGATTGAATGGTGATGTTGAGGAAGCTGATGATCCCATGATTGTGGAAAAGTTTCAAGGAGATTTGAGTCAAATGCTTAATGAAAAGAGACGGCTACATGGTGTAATTGAGGCAGCAACAACAGATGGACCAAAAGCAGCGTTAACTGATGCTAATATCCCTGATGGTCCCAACAATTTAGGGACCTCAAAGAATGTTGCTATTGTCCCTGTCGATTCTCAAGCTATGGCTGTAGAAGCAGGAAATAGGGTGTTGAAAATCGAGGGAATGGCAGTGGTATAGTGACAGTAGCAGGAGGTGGTCGACCTATTACTGCTACAGGTCAACAAGTTGTTAATGCAGCAGGTTACAAAGCTAATGTTGTGAATGATGAGGGGCAAGAACATGTAGGTGTTAAGGCTTTGGAGTGTGCAGATGCTACAGCTTCTAAGGCTGTGAATTTGGAAATTTCAGATGGAGGTGTGCAGGCTAATATTGGAGCTTTGAAACCTACTGCTGCTCTGAAACATACTGTTGATCGAGCAGTAATTGATCCTAAGGTTAAAAGTGTTGGGCAGTTGGAGGTAGCTGCTGCACAAAAATCTGATGTTCAAGGTGTAGAATTTGATACGCCTAGCAATGTTGAATCAGCTGTGCAAGCAGCTCGTTAAGATGCTGCTGTTCTTATTGGATCAGGTGTTGGCCAAACTTCTAATGACCAAGGAACAGCTAAGGATCAACACGTTACTCAAGTAGCTTCTAAACGTACTGTTGCTAACAAGGAAAGACAAGAACTCGGCAACCGAGATGTTGCTACTGGAATTCTTGGCAAGGGAGATGCTAGTGTAATTGGTGGAACATCTGCTAATAAGAAGGCTGCTTATACGTTAGAAGCAGGTTCTCAACATGGGAAACAATCACATGCTAAGGGTTGGTCAGTAGTCCATCGATCACCTAGCAAGAAGGTGTCTTCAGGTCATAAAAATCTGGAATCAGCAGCAGAAACTTTTAGGTGTTCTAACTCGTTTGATGCCTTGGTTTGTGCACATGAATATGGTGAGAAAGACTCTAAGAAGAATTTTGAATTGAGGGATGGAAAAGCAGGTACAAAATCTGGAAAAAAACAACACTCCAGGCAGTGCAAAAAGCAACAAAAGACAAAGTCTGCGGGTGCACGATCAGTGGCTTCAAGAGACATTGTTCCAGTAGATGACTTTAAAAATGTCCAACCATCTAATGCAGCTCATACACTGCTATTTTCCAGCCCAGAATTAGCTAAAATGATCAAGGAATCCCAGGCAGCTATGATGTTGCATACCACTCCAAAGAGCAACATGCCATTGGTCACTCTAAATACTTCAGTCCAGGAGATTCCGTCGGAGTCATTGGAGTCGTGTGATGAGCGAGATGGTGACTCTGGGCAGCAGTTAATATCTACAGGTAATGATCAACATGTTGACAAAGTCATGGCGTCAATTTTACAATCTAATTCTACAAGTGAGCAGCCTACTAAGGGTCGAGAAGATGTGACAGATGCAGTTTTGTTTAATAGTAAGCTGTGGGCTGATCAAGTAGAACATGAGGAAGAAGAAGATTATGCTGATAGCTTCAAAGATGATAGCAATGATGAGGCAGATCAAGATAGCTACACATCAAATGACGAGGCAGTAAAAGGTCACGATGAACAGGTTCCTAACTCCTCTTCTACTTTGGCGAGCAAGAGAGGCTTAAGCTCCAATGCTCCTGTATTTATTCCTACTGGGCAGCAGCAAAGTTCAACAATCATTTTGAAGGATTTACCTAATGCTAAGGGAAACAACAAGGCCTTAACTCCAGATATGTCAACAAACACAAGTGCACCTTTTGCAAAATACAATCTGACCCCGACAAATATTCTTCAAGCTCTTGTCTCTCACGACATGGAGCCATTGAAAATGCTTGATAATCCGAGTAAGGCAGCAGCTATTACTCCAGGTGGTAATACAATTTTGGGGGATCAACAAGCAATACAACCTGCACAAGAAAGAGTAACTGGGCAGCAATAAATTTTGAATAGTACACAAGCTATTTTGGCAGAAGATCGAAGGCTACTAGATGCTTTGGTAAGTATAAACCTTCCTTGAATTCAATTCAAATTTTGAGCACTGGACATATGGTTTAGAGCAGGAACAATATCCAAAATGTTGAGCAACATCAAGGCAAGGCAGTCATGGAAAAGGCACAAGACGTAAATGCTTTGATGACACAAGAGTTTGTCCAAAACTTGCCACATTCAGTGAACGTGGGAAGAGATATGTATGAAGAAGGAGAGGAAGATGAAATGCTACAACAATGCCGGGCAGAGGCAGCTAAAAGAGGTGATTTATCACCTATGCATAGTGGTAAAAGTAAGAATCCTCATACAAGGAAGAAGAGTTGGGACGACAAGGTAAATGAGGAAGTAAATATTAGGCGATCCCCAATGAGAGTTGTCAAACAAAAACAGGCTGCCCAAACTATATCTACAAGTTCCAACCGTTCCAAAAAGAAAGCATGAATTTTGAAGACATATTGAAGAGGTGTGATGAAGATGACAAAGAGGTACAACTTGAAGAAGTTGCAAGTTTGGGCAAGAAGGGACAAGACTTTAATTCCTATTACATATGATTCTATCACTTTATTAGTATATAGTCATTTGTAATATCATCACAGAGTATGTTATAAACTCTGTGATAATCATAGAATATTTAGTGCTCTTTAGTTTTTACTTTTTACATCCATGCTAGTAGGTGAGGCTATTTTATGCCTCAATAGGATTAGTAAGGTAAGGTTTAGCCTGGTAGGTGATTGCTCATGTCCTATGCCTTTGGGAAGATATCCAAATGGCTATGAGATTATATGTCATCGTGAGACTTTAATTTGCTGGCAGCTACACCATGATCCTCTAGAGGCTGCTATCATAAGGCAATGTGAGGCGCAGAAGAGTAATTATATAGGCAAGGCATAGAGGCAACACTACTGGTGTTATTGTCTCCCTTATTTGTACTTGGGAAAAGGGTCAAAATTACCCCTCTACTATTGTTTATTGATTACTTGTGTCACCCGTTATATTTTTCGTCCATTCTTGTCCCTACCGTTAATGAAGTTTTAAAAATTACCCCTAACCCTAACATTTTGACACTGTGGCAGCTGACCCCCTCAATTTTTTCCATGTCAGCTGCCAAGTCATTAATTAACCCACCCATTTTCTTATTAAAATATTATCATCTTCTTCTCCCTCGCCTTCTCACCACCCAACCCATCTATCCCTTTCGCTCTATTTCTTCTACCCCTCTTCAACCACTGTCACAATCTAATACTACCATTTTCACCACCTCCATATTCGCTCATCCACACATCCACCCTAAAAATCCCCAACTTGATTCACCTAAATCATACACAAAAACGTTTCTCCTCAAAATCTTCACCATTTAAAATCTGCACAATGCATCTCGTACTTTGGTATCTGTTAGCATTGGTCGAAATTTAGATGAATCTGCTGAAAGTAAAAAATTTCAGCACATATTTTCAATTAATGGGTTACTAAATGCTAGTATGTTATATGTGTATCCTATATATTGATACCATTTCAGACACATAGATTATACATGTATGAAATTTGAGGGCAATGTTTAATTTTGAAAAAAGAATCAAAGAGAAAATTCTTGCGGGACATGGCAGTATTAAGAGAATTTTTACACAGTACATATTTGTACATTGAAACCATAGACAATAATTTTTGTGGTTGTTACTCTATCACCGGCAAGATACTGGTGGTGGAGCTGCTTCTACCCCCTTTTCTTATGTTTGTAAGATCTATGTACGTGTGCGTGTTTTCCCCTAACTTTGGCATTTTGTCGAGCACTTGGCATGGTCAACTCTGCAGAATTTGTTTTCTTCAGATTCGAGAAGATTGGCCCATTGTTGTTGTCGTTTGAGGTGTTAGAGAGCAATCTCTTCATTAGCATAAATCATTTCGCATTGGTTTTGGTCGATTTGGACGGCCGGAACTCCATTTCCGGCCACATGGTGCTCATCGGAGAATTGCAGAGGTTTGGGGATGACGATTGGCATGGTGGAATGACCTGAAATTTAGTGGAATGGCCTGGTACCACTCTTTCCACCGGAGGTGATGGCTTTCCACCGGAGGTGATGGCTGCTCGGTTAGCGGCGGCGATGACGTCAATGATGTCGGTGGTGAAGGCTCTTGTTATTCGTTGAGCTCAACTGAAATGGGGTATGTAGGGTTTTAACTTGGTGGGGTTAATTAATGACTTGGCAGCTGACATGGAAAAATTGAGGGGGTCAGCTGCTACAGTGTCAAAACGTTAGGGTTAGGGATTTTTAAAACTTCATTAATGGTAGGGACAAGAATGGACGAAAAGTGTAACGGGTGGCACAAGTAACCAATAAATAATAGTAGAGGGGCAATTTTGACCCTTTGCTCTTTGTACTTTTCCTATGTGGTTTCTTTTTTATTATTAATAAAACTAGCCCTAAGCACTTCGCCTAGTGGATTTGCTAAAAAAAAAAAATTGAGGTTTAGCGAAAAATAAGTTAAAAAGGACAACAGAAAGTTCAAAAAGAAAAAACTAATGCACCCTTTAGCAATTTTAGAGATTGGGTGCTCAGACAATCTATTTATCATATTATTAATTGCCTACAAATTTAGACTGCCAAGATCAGAAAACAACGGGGCTCAAGCACCCACTAGTGTCTAAGTCGGTTAGTCCATGCTTTTAACCATGATGTGACCTTAGTTTCGAATTCTCATATTTTGTTTCTTCTTTAGAAGATAAACAGCTAAGTAGCTGAAGTGCTAAACATTAATTAGCAGCTTTTCAGCTGCTTTTGGTACTTGAGCATCCGGTAGAAATTAGCATGTTTATAGGGTTCTTCGTTATTGGTCAAACCTTCTCCAGTCGGGAAAAATGCAAAGGTTACTGTTTTATGAGAAGTGATTAATTTCTGCTAGAATTTGTCATAAGGAATAGGAAGTGCCTGGAATTTATAGATAAGGCAGTCGCTTTAAATTGATAACGCTTTTCCTTTTCCCTGGCTGTTCTAATCAATTTGAGTGGAATGCTCATATTTCTCCGAGTTGGCATCAAAACTTTGGAGACATATGCTTGGCATACTTTAGATTTGAATTTTCCAAGCCATTTAGATCTGTTGCTATCCTAAGTAGCTCTTTGGTTGACGGCATGTTATGACGTGGTCCTTTAGCTAGTCAGCATTTGTATCTCAGTAACCTCAGGGGAGGATGCACATTGTACTACCGGGTACATCTAAACCCAATACTTTTGACACTGAGCACATATTTATATGTAAAAAATCTACTTAAATTGCAATAAATAATAGGTCCAAACCCTAAATTTAAAAATACAATGGGTTCAATGTTAAGAACCTTAAAGGTTGAACTCATTGAGCAACTTAAATCCTGGATCCGCCTCTAAGTAACAGTCATATTCCAAGAAAAGTTGATGCGTCTTCCTTTTATTTTTTTCCTTTTCCTAATCGTGCTTTCTAATTGCCGTCTTCATGTACAACAGGCCATTATGGGAAGACATGAAGAGCTGCAGAGTACCTCTTCAGTTCATTGTGGGAGAGAAAGATGCTAAGTTTAGAAGGATCACTCAAAATATGTGCGACACAATGTGCCAGAGCACGGACACCATAAACGTTCTAGAAATAGTTGAAATTCCATATTCTGGTCATGCTGCACATATTGAGAATTCCTCTCCCTGTGATCAGTGCAATAAGTGAGTTTATCAGAGAAGTTGAATTCATATCATAACTCAAGCTGATTTTCAAAATTACTCTCACTTGAAAGAACAAGCAGCTTTAGATTGAAAAACACTTTCATGGCTTTCAGTTGAAGTTTGATTCTTTCTCCTCTTGCTTTCATACTATATACTAGCATCTCAATGCAAAATAAACTTCAGTTCCCGGAAGCGTCACAGAAGAGATAGAATTGGAACCTAGTGTTGACTGTTGTAGCCTGTATGGATGAGGGTCATGGCTGTTGAATATTTATATCAGAGAGGCTACCCAATATTCATAGTGGACTGGATTTAGAATCAAACAAAGTCTAACCAATATTTATACTGCATCTCCGCCTCTATGTTCATACTGTACGTCATAATCACTGGTTTCTAGTTAAAGTAAGGGGTCGTTTGGTACAACGGATAAGATGTAGGATCAAATTTATACCGTGTTGGATAAATTTTTACCGTCAACAAAATACGGTATAAATTTAATCCCAGACTTATCCAGGATATCCCATCTTGTTCCACCTTATCCCATCAAACTTGGGATTATTTTATCCCACCTCTCATATGGTATAAATTAATCCTCGGATTATAATCCCGAAAAAATTAATCAGCGTACCAAATGATCCCTAAATGATTCAACTCTTTTTTATTGTAATTAAATCAAACAATTTAACCTTAAAAGTTACAAATTAAAATGATAACATCTATCACTTCAACAATGGTTAAGCAAGAGATGTTCACATGCCATGCATTCAGTTGGTTTGGTGTAAATACCGCTGGTAAGCTGTTCTTTTCCAATTTGAGTGTTCTATGATGTTGAAAATGGAAAACTCCCACATCGGTGGGAGACTTAATTTGGGAAGAATTTCTCCCTATAAAAGAAGGCCTAATGTTTAGGATTTAAACACACATCTCATTTGCCTTCTTATCTTCTTAAGCATTTGTATCTTTTCTCTTTAGTATTATTTCACTTGTATTTTTGGAGTGGAATAAAATATTGGTTGTGTCCGAGGAAGTAGGCAAAATTGGCCGAACCTCGTAAATTTTGGTGTTCCTTTTATTGTTGCTTTATTGGCTTATTTATTATTTGGTGGCTGTCATAATTTTTGGTATAGTAGTTGTGACTCATTCACACTATATACATTTGGCTTCCGTAACAATTGGTATCAGAGCCAAGGTACTGTCTAAGTATGCTCTGTGGTTGCAGCATTGTCTGATCTTCCACATCAGAAAAGATTTATCTTGGTAACTGAGTCAAGGTTCTGTCTGAGTATGCTCTGTGATTGCAGCTTAGTCTGATCTTCCACACCAGAAAGAAAATAATCTTTATTTGTGTCGTTAGCTATTAAATAATATTTGTGTCAAAGATGGGAGATAATAAACAAGAAGAATCTACATCAAGTGTCAACAATACGTCATCATTGGCATCTTCGCTTATGACAAGAATTGTGTCAAATGCGAAATTTGCGGTAGAAATTTTTGACGGGTCTGGACATTTTGGGATGTGGCAAGGCGAGGTTTTAGATGTCCTTTTTCAACAAGGGCTAGATCTTGTTATTGAAGAAAAGAGACCAGATGTTATTGGAGAAGAAGATTGGAGAATTATCAATCGTATTGCTTGCGGTACCATTCGATCCTACCTTGCTAGAGTGCAAATTTTTGAAGAAAAACAGTCAAAATAAATTGTACATGAAGAAGAGACTATTTCGCTTCACCTATGTTCCCGGTACCACAATAAATGAACATATCACCAGTTTCAATAAGTTGGTCACAGATTTACAAAATATGGATGCAACTTTTGATGATGGTGACTTGACCTTGATGTTGTTGGGGTCACTTCCTGATGAGTACGAGCACCTTGAAACTACTCTACTCCATGGAAATGACGAAATTTCTCTCACATAAGTTTGTTCGACTTTGTACAGCTATGAACAAAGAAAGGGAGAAAAACAGAAGGGCGGAGAAGGAGAAGCACTGGTTGTGAGGGGTAGTCCTCAAAATCAAACGAGGACAAAGAAAGGAAGATCCAAGTCAAAATCTAGACCCAACAAAGATGAATGTGCCTTTTGTCGAGAAAAGGGGCACTGGAAGAAAGACTGTCCGAAGTTGAAGAATAAGGCCAAACATAACAATGGAAAAGCCATTATGGATTCAAATGTAGCTGATAGTGATGATTCAGACTTCTCATTAGTTACAACAGAGCCATCAACATTATCAGACATATGGTTGATGGACTCGGCTTGTAGCTATCATATGTGTCCCAATAGGGACTGGTTCGTGGATTTTCAAGAAGGAGAATATGGAGTCGTCCACACAGCGGATAACAGCCCTCTTACCTCATATGGAATTGGTTCAATACGATTAAGGAACCATGATGGAATGATCAGAACATTGACAGATGTTCGATATGTACCGGGTTTGAAGAAAAATCTCATTTATGTGGGAGCCCTAGAATCAAAAGGGTTCAAAATCATTACAGAAAATGGAGTGATGAGAGTATGCTCCGGTGCACTAGTGGTAATAAAGGCCAATTAGAACAACAATAACATGTACCGTTATCGCGGTGGTACAGTTATTAGGATAGCGACAGTAACATCCAGTGACGAAAAAGAGGCAGAAGCAACCAAGCTATGACACATGCGCTTGGGACATGCTGGAAGAAAATCCTTGAAAACTTTATCAAATCAAGGATTGTTAAAAGGAGTAAAGGCATGCAACTTAGAGTTTTGCGAGCATTGTGTCAAAGGAAAACAGACAAGGATTAAATTTGGTACAGCAATCCATAATACTAA
The DNA here is from genome assembly GCF_000393655.2 of Nicotiana sylvestris. Lineage (NCBI taxonomy): Eukaryota > Viridiplantae > Streptophyta > Magnoliopsida > Solanales > Solanaceae > Nicotiana > Nicotiana sylvestris. The sequence continues at coordinate 51,150,945 of NC_091060.1, read as the reverse complement.
AGGTATTTTGGATTATGTACACTTTGATGTTTGGGGTCCTTCCAAAACACCTTCATTAGGTGGGAAGCACTATTTTGTAACCTTTGTTGATGATTTTTTCCGAAGAGTGTGAGTGTATACAATGAAGAGCAAAGATGAAGTGTTGGGAATTTTTCTCAAATGGAAAATGATGGTGGAGAATCAAACAGGCAAGAGGATCAAGTGTATTCGCACAGACAATGGAGGTGAATACAAAAATGATCATTTTAATAAGGTCTATAAAAATGATGACATTATCCGACACTTCACTGTCAGACATACACCACAACAGAATGGAGTGGCAGAACGTATGAATCAGACCTTGCTGGAGAAGGTACAATGTATGTTGTCCAATGCTGGCTTGGGAAAAGAATTTTGGGCTGAGGCAGTTACATATGCATGCCACCTCATTAATTGCTTACCATCTACTGCTATTGATGGCAAGACACCATTTGAAAAATGGTATGGAAAGTCTGCTGTAGATTATGACTCTTTGCACGTGTTTGGCTTAACTTCATATTATCATGTGACAAAGTCAAAATTGGATCCAAGGGCAAAGAAGGCTATTTTCATGGGGATTACTTCTGAAGTCAAAGGATATCGCTTATGGTGTCCTATGACAAAAAAAGTAATATCCAGCAGGGATGCTACCTTTGATGAATCTGATATGGTAAATAAGGTAACAGAAGATACCAAACAAAATGAGGGTGCTTCTAAGCATGTGGAGTTTGAGGGAAAATTTATTTTTCCTACACAAGAAGCATAGGAGGAAACAAATGAAGATTATCCTCTGGAAGAAGAGCCAGTAGAGAGGGAGATTCCAACTCAGGAACCTCAACAACAACTTGAATTAATTACAACTAGCAGGTCAAAAAGGACAATAACAAAACATGTTCGTCTTATAGAGGCAGTTGCTTGTGCCGCCTCAATTGTAGCTGATGATGTTCCTACCACTTATAAAGATGCAGTCCATAGTTCAGAAGAAGATAAGTGGAGGATTGCCATGAATGATGAAATACAATCCCTCCATCAGAATCATAGATGGAGATTGGCCAATCTCCCGAAGGGAAAGAAAGCAATTGGGTGCAAATGGGTATTTGCAAAGAAAGCAGGATTTCCTAACCAAGAAGATGTTCGCTACAAAGCAAGATTGGTGGTCAAAGGATATTCTCAAAAGAAGGGAATTGATTACAATGAAGTATTTTCTTCAGTTGTAAAATATTCCTCCATTAGAATTATGTTGGCTTTGGTAGCACAGTTGGATTTGAAACTATTTCAGATGGATGTAAAAACTGCATTTTTACATGGAAACTTGGAGGAGGAAATCTACATGACTCAGCCAGAAGGATTCAAAGTTGCTGGAAAAGAAAATATGGTGTGCAAACTTGAAAAATCATTGTACGGATTGAAACAATCTTCTAGACAATGGTACAAGCGATTTGACGAGTTTATGTTGCGGCAAGGGTACAAGAGAAGCAAATACGATCATTGTGTGTATTTGCGCAAGCTTAAAGATGGTTCCTTTGTATATCTTCTCCTATATGTTGATGATATGTTGATAGCTTCCAAGAATTCGGAAGAAATTGATAAGTTGAAGATTCAACTGAAGAAGGAGTTCGAGATGAAGGATCTGGGTGAGGCAAAGAAAATTCTTGGCATGGAGATAATTAGAGATAGACGTTCAAAGAAACTCTGTTTATCTCAGAAAGAATATTTGAAGAGAGTACTACAACGTTTTGGCATAGATGACAAGACTAAGCCAGTTAGTACTCCACTTGCTCCCCATTTTAAGCTAAGTACTACTATGTCGCCAATGGATGAAGCTGAACGAGAGTATATGTCAAAGGTACCATACGCAAATGTTGTTGGTAGCTTGATGTATGCAATGGTTTGCACAAGGCCTGACATTTCACAAGTTGTTGGAGTTATTAGCAGATATATGCATAATCCAGGAAAGGAGCATTGACAAGCTGTGAAGTGGATTGTACGGTATATTCACAATACTGTAGATGTTGGGTTAGTTTTTGAGTAGGAAGGCAATGAGTCTGTAGTTGGATATTGTGACTCAGATTTTGTGGGTGATCTAGACAAACGAAGATCAACTACTTGTTATGTGTTTACTTTTGCAAATGCACCAGTTAGTTGGAAGTCTACTTTGCAGTCAATAATTGCTTTGTCTACAACAAAGGCGGAGTACATGGCTATTACAGAGGCTGTGAAAGAGGCAATTTGGCTTCAGGGATTGCTAAAAGAGCTTGCTGTTGAACAAAAAAGTATCACAATTTTTTGTGATAGTCAAAGTGCTATTCAATTAGCAAAGAACCAAGTTTATCATGCAAGGACGAAGCACATTGATGTTCGGTATCATTTCGTACGAGAAATCATAGAATAAGGTGGAGTCACGGTGAAGAAAATTCATACTACAGAGAATCCTGCTGATATGCTGACAAAAGTGGTGACTGCGGTCAAGTTTCAACATTGTTTGGATTTGATCAACATTGTTGAACACTGAAGATTGAAGATGAAGACACAACCAAAATTTGTTACCGAGAGAAAATTGAAGATGTGGAATTTTGCCAAGGTGGAGATTTGTTGAATTATGTCAAATTTCCATCGGTGGGAGACTTAATTTGGGAAGAATTTCTCCTTATAAAAGAATGTTTAGGATTTAAACAAACCTCTCATTTGCCTTCTTATCTTCTTAAGGCATTTGTATCTTCTCTCTTTAGTATTATTTCACTTGTATTTTTGGAGTGAAATAAAATATTGGTTGTGTCCGAGGAAGTAGGCAAAATTGGTCGAACCTCGTAAATTTTGGTGTTCCTTTTATTGTTGCTTTATTGTCTTATTTATTATTTGGTGGCTGTCATAATTTTTGGTATAGTAATTGTGACTCATTCACACTATATACATTTGACTTCCACAACATATGAGAGAAAGTCATCATAAAACTAAAATATAATTAAACTACAAAGATCTGTTGAAATCTATCACACACGGAGAGAGACAGAGAATCATCGTAGAACTATAATATTATTAAACTAGAATTGTATTGCTTTTCTATCACGACTCTCTATAACAATAATATTATTAAACTAGAATTGTATTGCTTTTCTATCTCATTACAATGCGGAAATATGTCGATAAATATAAAGCCACTATAATTGTATTGCTTTTCTTCTTGCTAGTTTATTTTCTTCTCAGTTGTGTTTGAGTATTGTCTTCCTGCAGCAGGGTACTATAACGCATTTGCACGAGTTATTAATACAAGCTCCAGAGTCAGCACGCCAAGAAGTGCACCATGGTTGACAGTCTGAATTAAAGTTACATGATGGTGGTCCTTGGGCTGAACCTGAACCTCTTGCCTCTGCAATTCCACTCATGAAATGAAACCCTGCAAATAATTACACAAGATAGCAAATCACTACACATTTTTACATACAAATGTTATGACTTATTTATAATCATAAATTCCAAAAATCTTCTTCTTAAACTCTTATCCAAGTCAACTATGACCAACAAATTAAAACGAAGAGAATAATAACATATCTCGAGGTGGACATGATTTCTTCTAGGCCTATACGACTATCGGAAGACACTTGAAACTATAGCATATCGTAAAAGAAACAGATTAAAGGGGCAATGCCCCAAGAAAGATTATGAAGTTTCATGCACATGATTGAGAGGACAAACCAGTTACAAAAAGCCAGAAAGTGACTAAGCAGAGCAACTTCCTTGAAGCCTTTTCCATGTTGTGTGGTGTGACGATTAATTGTATAAACTTCACTTTGTTATGATGTATGGAGGCGCTTGTAGCCTTTATATAGGACAAAGAAATACGCAAAAGGAAGGATATTTTTAGGTATGTTTTATATATTTTCCTCTAAAATCAAGTTTTCTATTTATGGTCACTTTTACTCGTCTTAATTGCGTCTAGTGTTTTGTTTTGTTTTCCTTTTTTCAGCCTTTCATTAAACATCAATGTACTAGACATGCGCGCTTTAATAAGAATATAAAAAGGATAGGAAATTAATTCGTACTAAAAATATGGAATTTTTAAAAGATCTTTTATTAATAAAAGTTTCCCCATAATATTATACTATGTCATAATTGTACAAGTCTATCGTATCATCAAGAAATTCAAAGCACTTTTATTAGGTGATGATTTTTCTTCATTCCAAAAGTCAAGCACAAGTTATAATAATTTCCTGTAGCGGATGGATTTTGCGACTAGAGATCGTATACAAGACTTTAATGACTTTCTTATATAGTCATAGTTTCAGAAGTGCATTAGAATCTATATATATATATATATATATAAAGTTGGGATAGAAAAAGTGACGTGACACTCTCTAATGCTTGGATTACAATTTATCTACTCTCTCATTTTTTTGGCCTTTTATTTCTTAGTTTCCCTTAAAAATATTACAGAAAATAAAGATACCCTATTCATCTCTTCCTTAAATGTGTTTCATTAATTTCTTTCCTTATTTAATATCCAATTTGCTTCCACTATCCTTTTTTTATGTTTCTTTTGTGCAAAAATTCCTCATTATTACTATTGTTCCGTTTCAGACGTTTTAGAGTAATTACTCCTTTATTTGCAAAAATTCCTCATTATTACTATTGTTCCGTTTCACATGTTTAAGAGTAACTACTCCTTTATTTTTCTTATTTGTGCTAACATGATCCTTTCCCATTAATTCTCATAGCTTTATCAACTGTATTTAAATTTAATTACAGCAGCATATAAAATTAGTGGCTCTCACACATCCCTCCCACTTCTTTACTGGCTTTATTTTTTGAGTTTATACCTATGGGATAGTGAAGTTAAGATAGATCATATGATCAATTTCATGCCTCTGATTTTTCATTTTGTTTTCTTTCTATGCATACACAAATACAAATCTTTTTCTTTCTTTCTTTCTACGAGAAAAAAAAAAAAAAAAAACAGAACATGATAATGGAAGAAAATTGCAAGAAAGAGAGGTCACCGTGCTACATGGAGCTCTTGGACTTTATCTGCTTGAAGGTGGTAGCTGCTATTTCATTTAATACAAAGAAAGAAACCCCTTGAGTGGAACTTGCGACCTTTAGTCACTTTTGACACTCCTTGACCGTTGCACTAGGAAATTGTTTTGTGTCAAGGGTTGTCAACCCCTTGTATATATTCAATTTTTTTTTAAAAAAATACCTATCTACATAGTGTTATTTTCCGGCGAAGGGGTGTCAGTTGACACCCTTCGGACAAGGGTAGCTCCGGCCCTGCACGAAAGGTGAAATAATTATTTTTTATCGATAAATTTCTTTTTCAATCCCTAGCAACTGGATATTTTACTTAATGAATATGCAGTGTGTTAGTAAATTGATGTCCTTTTAATTAATATGTGTTTAAGTTTTGTTTTATTTGCTTTAATTCCAGTAGCGATTTTATATGGAAAAAATGTATAATTAGTAAAAATAAGTCTTTGAGATGATGAAATACTATTAAGATGTTTAACGTAAATTTTGGACTCAAAGGAATTTTGCAATTTTACGGGAGTGGTTTTAATTTTGTTGGAGAAGTAGTGTATAGGGAGAAAAACAAATGAATAAAGAAAAAAAAAGGAAGGGAAAAGAAAAAATCCAAAAAAAAGTGAGTAGAAGATCCGAAGATAATGTAAAGGCCTCCTTAATGTTGATATGCTTCATGCAAACTTGCAGTTTGATTATCATGTTGATTGGATAGTATCTTTTAACAATTTTATATTGGCAATATTGGTAAGATAACTTATGAAACGAGATTAATATCCAAATGAATTATATTCTATCTTATCAGTGTAAAAAGTTAGATAAACCAGATTTAACTTAGATCTGATATATTCCTTTCTCTTGATATATAGGTGAGAGAGAATTATTATATTTTATGCTTGTGAGTGTAGGAAGCGAGATCTAAACAAGTCTTGATATTAAAACCTTAAAAGCAAGACATATAATTGGAATAAAAAATCAAACATCATATGTAAGAACTACAAATTTGAAACTAGCTCCTCACACCTATTTGTTTTAATTTTTTTATCATTTGAATATTTAAAAAAATTATTTCATGAATATAACGAGATATTTTATAATCGCGCGAAGCGCGAGAAGTTCACTAATAATGTTATATTTTAGACAATGCGCCTGCATGGAAGTAAATCACCATTTATAGTCTTTAATTACAAAAATCTACGGCAACATCAATTGTTATATTTGTAGGGGAGATTAAGTAAAGGGGTATCGATGATGGGTTGGGTCGATTTTGAGCGGGTCAAAATAGGTTGAGAAGAGTTATTTGGGTTGAGATGGGTTGGATTAAAATGGGCTAAAATTTGGATCACAGCCCAACTTGCCCAACTCTTTCCGAGCTTTAATTAATGTGTTATTTTTTTAAGAATTGCATAATTACTAAATAAGACTTTTTTTTAAAATTTATGGTCAAATATAATATATAAAACAAAAAAATTATTTCTAAGATGTTTTGGCAAAGTTATTCATGAATCAATTTGGGCTAAAAAATTGCCCAACTTTAAATGTGTTGAGATAGATTGGGTCAAGATGGACTGAGTTCAACAAATGAACAGGTCAATAACCGGTCCAACCTTGGGCTTTGGGCCGAATCTGATGGCCCTAAGTAAAAGTAATAATAGAAAAAGGAAAATAAAATATCTCTTTCTGATTCGTCATTTTATGCCCATACATAGCTTTTGATCCTATTAGATCTTTCTAGGGAATCTTGCAGGAATGTAACAAGCAAACAAAAAAAAATACTATTTATCAATAATTAGCTATTTTAGTCATGCTATCAAAAATAGTCAAGAAAAAGTACCAATGATATACAACATTCAAAAAGCATAAGTAAAAAATATTTTTTTTTCATGGGTGTTGTTGCGATTTGTTGAAATACATAGACGAAACAATATACAAAATTTAAGGAAGTTTGAAGGTGAATTATATTAGTTTGGAGTCAAAAATCAATATCAAAGAAATAAAATATTAAAAAGAAATTTAGGTAAAAAAGGTTTTGCTTCAATAGGTATGGTTGGAAATCATCAACAATAAATAGATGAGGCAATATATAAAATTTAAGCAAGATTGGAGGTGATTTGGAATGGTTTGGTATCAAAATTCGTATTTAAAATCAAGTTTGAAAAAATCTTTTGCGACACATGTATCAAATATGTATCACGCATGCAACTCACACACAGATATACATTAATATACATGTTATACCCATTTGATACATAAATAATTCACATCGTGATACACATATCTCTTTTTTATATTCATAACTTTGAATTTTCAATTCAAACCACTTCAAAACTCCACCAAGTCATCCCAATACTGAGATTCAAACTCCTTAAGATATACTCAATATATTCCAACAACACCCACAAAAAATAAAAATTTGATCCTTTTTTTTTGCTACAAAGAGCTAATTGGCTAATATTGGTATATGAATTGGCCAGTTTTTATAATAACTTATGTTGCGACCCAAATCCCAACACAGGGGTCATGATGACACCTAGTCTCTAAAGTTAGGTGAGCCGATCACTTATCAATTTTTAGATCCATAAAGACATGATATAATTAAACAAAGTTCAACCTAAATGCGGAAATAAACGCAATGCAAGCCAACACGACGATAATTACTACTTATTCCCAGAACTAGGTAGTACATAGTCAAGAGCTCTAATTGAATACATATAAATGTCTCAAAATATAATATTGTTTGGATAGAGAATTGACAGTAAAAATATAAGAAAAGGACTTCAAGGGACTGTGACGATCAAGCAGCCATACCTTGAATCCCCATGATCAAAGAAGCTCTCATTACCTAGCTCGCTACCTCCAACACCTGGATCTACACAAAAATATATCGAAGCGTAGACTACGTTCAATACCCTATAAGTATCAAAGACTAACCTAGGTTAATTAGCGACGAGGTTCAAGTTATGTGATACCCACTAGCCAAAATGACATGTGCAATAAATCAAAGACTGACAACAAAAATATGGCAGAAAATAATAACAGTAACCTCATCAAATTAAGTGATAAAATTCAGTACAAGTAAAGGCTTAGTTTCAACAAGTCATCATAAAGAAACACATATAAATAGCACCTCGTGCCCACTTTTTATCACAACAACAATAGCCATATGTGTTGCTCCGCCCAGATAATATCACAATAGCCCACCGTATCGCTCGGCCCAGATAATATCATAATAGCCACATATATTGCTCCGCCCAGATAATATCACAATAGCCACTCATATTGCTCCGCTTAGATAACATCACAATAGTCACCCGTATCACTCTATCGTGAAAATATCACAATAGCCACCCATATCGTTGCGCCCAGACAATATCATAATATCCACCTGTAATCCATACAATCAATAATAGTGAAACTTATACTTCGCACTACAATAATCAATCTATACAAGATGTTCATATGTGCCACAATATCACAAAAATAATAATACCAAAGATATCACGATATAAGCTCACATCTACCAATAAAGTACACAAGGACATGACAATAACGTAAAAGTACGGAGGGGTGTTTAGCAATAAAGCATGACTATGGCTAAGCCAAATGTAGTTATCCTGATCATAAAATCACAAAATGGTATAAGTATGTTTCATATAAATTACTTTATCAAATTAAGACATATTAATAGCTTATGGTCCAACCCGATCATAAAGCCACATATAGCACCCATGTACACGCTCGTCATCTCATGTACACGTCACTTTTTATATAACACAGATAAGCAATAAAGGCTAAATCCTAAGAGGTAGTTCCCCACGCAAGGTTAGACAAGATACTTACCTCAAACAACTCAAAATAGTACTCTAAAAATCCCTTCCCGCGTGAATCAACCTCTGGACGGGTCGAATCTAGCCAAAACATCAATAATAGCCATAGGAAACAACACCAAATAATAAAACTTTGATCTTGAATAAAAATCAAAAAGTTAATCCGCCCACACCCCGAAACCCGATAAGACTCATAAATTCCGAATACCCATTCTGATATGAGTCCACATATATGTATTTCATCCAAATTCGACCTCAAATTATCAATTATTACCGTCGATAAGTTTTGCCAAAATTTTCAATTTCCCTCACTCAGATTCATCAATTAAGTGCTAAAAACAAGGTTAGAATCATAAATATAAATAAATCCGAGTCGAAAACACTTATCCCAATCTTAATCGTGAAAATCCCCTCATAAGTCGCCCAAATACGAACTCTAGATCTCAAGTTATGATAAAACAACTAAAACCTTCAAAGTGAAATATTTAATGAGTATGTCTAGTGGTCCCCTTCGCGATAGCAGGACTTACTTCGCGATCGCGAAGAATAAATCGTCAGCTACCTCCAGAAGCCTCTGCGCAAACGCGACCACAGAGATGCAATCGTGGTGCATCATCCACCCAAGCCTACACGGACGCGAGGCCTTTCCACGAATGCAAAGATCAAAATACCTGACTTCCCCAACCTAACAAAATACTATGCGATCACGACCATCCAATGCGAACGTGAAGCATCAGCTCCCCAAGGTTAGCGATTGCGACCTACACACTGCAAACACGAAGAAGAAAAGGGGGCAAGATACCAAACACACTCCGCAATCGCGATCATGACAGCACATTTGCGATGGCGATGACCACTAGCACACCAGAACATCAGCAACTCCAACATAAGTGAAATGGTCCAAAAAACTATCCGAAACACACCCGGGGTCCCGGGACCCCATCAAATCATACCAACCAATCCAAAACACAATACGGACCTAGCCTCTCAAATCACATAAAATAATATTAAAACCACGAATAGCACATCAATTTAAGCTTAATGGACTAATCCGAATTTTTAAATTTCAAATTTACGCCGAACATGCCTAAATAACTCGGAATGACCTCAAATTTTACACACAAGTCATAAATCACCATACGAACTTATTACAAGGCCCGGAATCCCAAATGGACATCGATAACTACAAAGTTAACTATGGGTCAAACCTATGGATTTCTAAAGCTTTAAACTTCCAACTTTCGCCAATTTGAGCCAAATCAACTTAGGAACCCCCGAATTCAAATCTAGACATAGGTCTAAGTCCTAAGTCACCATCCGGATCTAAGGGAACCATTAAAACTCCGATTTGAGGTCAAATATGAAAAAGTCAAACTCGATCAACACTTATAAATTAAGCTTCCAAACTAGGAACTAAGTGTTCCAAATCACTCCGAAATATTTCCGAAACCCAAACCAATCATGTAAACAATTTGTAATGCATCATATGAAGCTATTTAAGACCTCAAACCACCAAACTAAATGCCAATGCTCGAAATGACCGTCCGGGTCATTATATTCTACCCTACTTAAACATACATTCGTCCTCAAACGTGCCAAGGGTCATTCCAAAGCCATCAAATCACAAATAAAATTACCATACACATACTCAGGGTTGACCCCATATCACCACAACCCATATAAGCATGTCAACACATTCTACCTAAAGATCTTTTCTTCAACCTTAGTCCATAAATCTTAAAACCCGATTTTCAACATCCGGAATTGATTATAAGACCCATACCTTCCATCTATACATAATATAAGTATAAATAAGCTACACCAATCCATAACCTACCTTGAGATACAACCACACGATATATCGTATAATCAATATACTCATAGTAATATATTCCGACTAAAATAAAAACCATGTTTCAAACCTTCACAACACTGTTAATGATGTAAGAAACATGTGAAAACTCATAACCACCCACCCAATCAACAAGTCATGGAGAATCTCGCCTGACCAGGACCATTATCAAACTCTAATCTAATTAATGACATTCTTATCTAAACATACCTTATCCAAGTTCGATCACACTAATTTTGGGTCCAATAATCTCATCTTACCTAGTACAGGCTATTTGACCAAATTCCACCTAGTTATATATGACGCAATTCGTGCACCAACAAATAATAACTCAAATATAACCAAAGATGGAAAGAGAACAAAATAAAAGAACCACCTTACAAGTCCCACAAATACCACCACAAAGCACAATACTATGAACCTATCTCATAGAGAGAAGCAAAGCACACGAAGTGAGCAGGAAGAATTATGTCCTGTCATCACCCCACTACGCCTCGTAGCCCGATCCAAACATGCTGCAAGTCTCGTCACCAACCAATGCAAGCCCCAAGTTCTACCCATATGCAAATCCAAAAATCCTTAAACACCACATATACATCTTGAACTCATTAGAACCTTCTTGGGAGTCACTCACCTTGCTCTAATATCTAATGCGTAGCCAATACACACCAAACAACCCGTGCTCCACCAGTACATGAATATCCAAAAGAAGCAACCAAGTTATTCCTTTCCTTGCACACTACATCCACCACGAGTATCAAACATGAATCATCTCCAGAACCTTACGTACCCATAAAGTGCAGTACATCATATACTCAATCGATCTCTTGTCAAAATCATCCTAAAAATCATCATTTTTATGTCATAGCTAACCCACAAGCATCCCTTGGTCTAGAAATGGATATGACACATGACCATGCAATTTGATCATTGATAGTGGACTCCCCTACTTGGCTCGAAGTCATAAAACACATCATTTCTAACCTATTGTACTTTTCCTTCATAGCAGTACTGATCTTGTACTATTGATCAACTGAATACTTCGTAAACTTATGTAACACTAGTCAGAAACACTCTGCAAAGTGCATATTCACTCTTGTGAAAATCGATCGACTTCCTCTACCCCTCCAAAATGGTAGTATGTGCATTCCACTAGATAGAGGCCTCATGCAAATCACACAACCTCAATTTTTTTTTTGCACGAGATAACTCACCTACTTAGCCTCCGCCGGATATCTCTCAGTGGCCCTACTACAATCATAACTTCTATACAAGCAATCCTCCTAAGTCAGTACTCGTCAACCATATATAAGAATCCGTTTTGTCCCACAAATCAACTACTGAAAGATCTACCAACATATCCACATCTAAGCCTGGACAACACATCGATATAATCATCAAGAATCCATAGCCCCTCATAGTAACCGAACAAGAGCGATAGACATGGTCCACCATAATAGAATCCCCAATAAGTATAGACACATAGATAGGAGTATCCAAAGAATCACGAGACATATCCAAATAGGCAAATATGAAGCAAAGATAGGACGACACAAATGAAATAGTATAACCTAGATCAATAAAACTGATACAACTCTATGACATATCAAAACATTACCTATAGTGACAACATCTAATGCAACAACCTAACTCCTACCAGAAAAGCATAACAACGGGCTTGGACTCCCCCTTAAGGACTTCCTCTACCTGCATGTCCTTCATTAATAGCTGGATGTACAGGTGGTGTAGCAACTGGAATGGAACCCATAGCCTGAGTACAATGCTGAAGTCCACCCCTCCGAAGTTTGGAGAAATCTCTCATAATATGCCTAGTATCTCCACACTTAAAATAACCCCCTTGCAGGCGTGACTACTAGAACTCAGTCTACATCGGATTGTTAGAATAACCACTATAGGAACCCCAACCCTGGGCCCCTGGCTAGATAGAGCACTACAGATAACCTAAAGTGTGGACTAAACTGGTCGACCGATGAAGCCTCTGCCATGATGGGTTAGAGCCGAAGAGTAGAATCCAGTGAATCCTCCAGAACCTCAAAGCTTCTTAGCCTTCCCTATCCCCCGTCTCCTGAACGTGGATACGCTCTAACCTCCTAGAAATCTCCACAACCTGATAGAATGGAGTCTCAGTCTCTAACTCCTCGACCATCCCGAATCTGAGGCTATAAACGAGTCCCTCAATAATTCTAAGGACTCTCTATCTAATAGTGGAAACTAAAATAGGTGCATGATGAGATAACTATGTAAACCTCATAGCATACTCGGACGTGATCATACTTCCCTTGGCATAACTGCTCAAACTTGGTGTGCAACTCATCTCTACGAGTTTGTGGAACAAACTCTCTCATGAAAAAATTAGAGAACTGGTACCAAGTAAGTGGTGTTGCACCAGCTGGTTTACTTGCCTCACAAGTCTGTCTCCATCTATATGCCAGCGTCATCAGCTAAAATGTAGTAAGGTCAACCCCGCTCGGCTCCACCACACTCATAGTAGCAGAATGCGGTGACATTGATCTAAAATATATTGTGCATTCTCAAAAAGCCCTCCACTGAACTGGGGAGGATGGAACTTTCGAAACCTCTCCAAACTCTTTTGCCCTTCAACTGACACAACTAACCCCACTTCGGGCTAAACTGCAACCATTGGTTCTACTGGCACAACACCAGGTGTCTGATAAACATGCGTCGACTGCTCTAATTGTACGGGTGGTGGGAGTCTGAGCTTCCCCTTAGCCTTTGAGGTAGCTAGTGAAACTGGAATCAACCCCGCATGAACCAAAGTCCCAAACATGCTCAAAATGTGTGCCTAAGTCTCTTAGAGTTCCGGGGTACCAATAGGCCCCTCAGGTGTATTCTCCCCAATCGAAGCTACGGCAGGCTCCTCAGCTGCTACTCTGGCAAGTTCTCTAGTTGTAGTACGTGCCTCTCCTTGGCCTCTCACGGCCCCGGCCTCTTGCTGGCTCAAGCAGGGGGCGGGGTGTCTGCTCAAGTAATCTAGTCACGAGCTCTAACAATATATATATAGTAGAGTTGCTTGATCGTCACAGTCTCTTGGAGCCCTTTCCTTAAGGAAAGGACTCTAAGAGACTGCGACGATCAAGCAGCTTTACCTTGAATCCTCACGATCAAAGAAGCTCTCACTGCTTGGGTCTACTACCTTCAACACCTGGATCTACACAAAAATATGTAGAAGTTTAGTATGAGTATGCCATGGTTGGTGCCCAGTAAGTCTCAAGACTAACCTCGATAAAGTAGTGACGAAGTTCAAGTAATGTGATACCCACTAGTCAAAATGGCATGTGTAATAAATCAAAGACTGACAACAAAAATAAAGAAGAAAACAATAGAAGTAAACTCATCAGATTAAGTAACAAAAATTCAATGCAAGTAAATGCTCATTTTCAACAAGTCATAAAAAAATACAATAACCACCAGTATCGCTCTGCCCAGACAATATCACAATAGCCACCGTATTAATCCACCAAGACAATATCACAATAGCCACCCATATTTCTCCGCTAAGATAATATCACAATAGCCACCCGTATTGCTCCGCCCAGATAATATCACAATAGTCATCCATATCGCTTTGTCCAGATAATATCACAATAGCTACCTGTATCGGTCCATACAATCAACAACAGTGAAATGTCAGCATTATATATCACATAACAATACTCAATCCACACAACATGTTCACATGTGCCACAATATCATAAAAATAATAATACCAAATGTTTATCATAACATAAGCTCATCTACCAATAAAAGTTCACAAGAACATGACAATAATGTAAAAGTACGGAGGGGTTCTCAACAATAAAGCATGACTATGGCTAAACCAAATGTAGCTATGATGATCATGAAATCACAAAGTGGTGTAAGCATGTTCTATATAAGTTATTTTATCAAATTAAGGCATATTAATAGCCTACGATACAACCCGGTCATGAAGCCACACATAGAACTCGTGTGTACACTCGTCACCTCATGTAACATCTCTTTTCACATAACATGGATAAGAAATCAAGGCTAAATCCTAAGGGTATTCTCCCGCATAATATTAGGCATGATACTTACCTAAAACAAGTCAAATCAACACCCTAATTTTTTTCCCACATGAATCAACTTCCAAACGGCTCGAATCTATCCAAAATAACTTAATAACATCAGTAATAGCCATATGAAACAACCCCAAACAATAAAGCTTCGATCTTGAACAAAAATAAAAAATAAAACCTAAAGTTAACCCAGGCCCGCACCCCAGAACCTGATAAGACTCACAAATTTCTAACACTATTCCGATACAAGTCCAAGTATATGTATTTCATCCAAATCCGACCTCAAATAGACCTTCAAATCATCAATTTTTACCAAAATCTCAAATTTCACTTACATTCATTAATTAAATACTAAAAACAAGGTTGAAATCATGAATAATAAACAAATTCGAGTAAAAAATACTTACCCAATTGAAATCATAAAAATTCCCTCCAAAATCACCCAAATCCGAGCTCTAGATATAAAATGTGATAAAATAACATAAACCCTTGTAGTAAAATATTTAATGAGTCTACCTAGTGGTCCCATTCGCGATCACAGGACATACTTCGCGATCGTGAAGAACAATCATCAGCTGCCTCCAGAAGCCTCTACACGAACGCGACCATAGAGACATGATTGCGGTGCATCATCCACCCAAGCCTACGCAGATGTGAGGCCTTCCCGCGAACGCAAAGGCCAAAATACCTAACTTCCCCAGCCTGACAAAACATTATGTGATCGATACTGTCCAATGAGAAAACGAAGCGTCAAATCCCCAAGGTCTACAATCGCGACCTACACACTACATCGCAAAGAATAAAAGGCTGCCAGCCACCAAACACACTCCGCGATCGTGACACCACATCCACAATCGCGATGAACATCAGCAACTCAAACATGAGTAAACTAGACCGAAAAATCATTTGAAGCGCACCCGGGGCACCCGGGACCCTGTCATATCATACCAACCAATCCCAAAATAGAATATGTACCTACTCGAGGCCTCAAATCATATAAAATAATATTAAAACCGCAAATCTCATATCAATTCAAGCTTAATGGACTAATCCAAAATTTTAAATTCCATACTTACGTCGAACATGCCTAAACAACTCGAAATGAGCTCAAATTTTATATACAAGTCATATATAACCATATGGACCTATTCCAAGGCTCAAAATACCAAACGAGCATCGATAACCACAAAGTAAACTATGGATCAAACCTTTAAACTTTCAACTTTCACCAA
The DNA here is from genome assembly GCF_000393655.2 of Nicotiana sylvestris. Taxonomy (NCBI): domain Eukaryota; kingdom Viridiplantae; phylum Streptophyta; class Magnoliopsida; order Solanales; family Solanaceae; genus Nicotiana; species Nicotiana sylvestris. Next base: position 51,134,924 of record NC_091060.1, on the reverse strand, counting down.
TTTGAGCCAAATCAACCTAGGAACCTCCGAATCCAAATTCGGATATACCTAAGTCAAAACTCACCATCCGGACCTAACGAAACCATCAAAATTTCGATCCAAAATCGAATACCTAAAAGTCAAACTTGGTCAACACTTGCAACTTAAGCTTCTAAACTAGGAACTAAGTGTTCTAAATCAGTCCAAAATCTTATAGAAATCCAAACCAACTATGCACGCAAGTCGTAATGCATCATATGAAGCTATTCAAAACTTTAAACCACCAAAAAAATTGTTAATGCTCGAAACAATCAATCGGGTCGTTACAACTTACTTATGGGCGGACATAACTGGTAATTTCTCATCTTTCTATTGTTTCTAGAGGGCTCTTCAAACTCGATAAGCATGCAATTTCCTTCTTTTAGGTTATAAAATAATGGAGTTTTATCACAATTCTATGTAGTCATTTCATAAAAAAAAATAGTGAACCTTTTTATACAGGGGAAAGGGTTTATGTCTCCCTCCTACATACTTTTTGTTATTGGTATTCCGCCAATTTCTTTTGATAAAAAGAGAGATATTAAAAAGCAAAAAGATTAAGTAAAATTTACATTTATTGATGACCAGAATCACAAAGCTAATTAAAGCAATTGTTTCTATCTTGCAATGCCCAAACTTAATACAAGTTGTTTAATTTATCGAGATAAGAAATTAAAAGAGGGAAGTAAGAACAACTCTTGGTATAACAATATTTAGATTTGGATAACTCAACTCAAAATAAATCTATAAAAATAAGCATTTATTTTATCTCAACAAGTATTTATTTATGCTTAGATCTCAAATATACATCAAAGGGTGGTCTAGAGAAAGTCATGATCATTTGATTTGCCATTTTCTTGTACCTTCTCCAATTTGGTGGATATTGAGGGCTTTTTTATGGAGGATGAAAATTTAACTCGTTGAAGATTATGTGAAGAAGGAGGATCAAGTTGATTTTGTCATAAAATTCAGGTCAAGGGAGAATTGTTAGGTGTTTGGCCTGATTTTCTTACAATATTTGATTTTCTTATATCCTGAAGGAAGTATAACCTATTTACCATAATTAGTTTTTTCCTTTTTCGAAAAAAATAATATAAATCTCCCTTATCTGGCTAGTCATTTTCTTGAAAAAAATATTTTGGACTTCTATAAATTGAGGATTAATAATGTAGTCATAAGAGGCTTGAGAGTTTTGTTTGGGGGGGGGGAGACTTCTGAGACAAGTGTTATTTTTTCACTTATGTGTGCCTTTTTGTGAGTTTGTTCTCTTGATAATTTATATCATCTTTTATATACGTAGTGGACTGCTCATCTTCAACTGTGGATGGAAGTCAATTGACCAAACCACGATAAATGCTTGTCTTTATTTGTATTTTGTTGTCAGATTTATCTTTGTTAAAGGTATGTTTTTTAGCTTTCGCATGTCAATTGATTATTTCGATCATAACAAGTAATATCATAATGAGGCTGAAGACATGATCAAAATATATGTACAATTCTAATTGCAGCATATTCGACGTGCGATCATGACTTTTGCTTGAGAAATTTGACCGAAGTACTACCCTATGTTGAGATAAAGACTTTTTGGTGGAGGTTTATTATGTTTAACCCATTGAGGGATGAATATTCAACCCGTTGAAGTTTATATGAAGAAGGATGATCACGTTTATTTTGTTAGAAAATTTTGTTCATGTGGGAGAATTGTTAGGTGTTTGTCCTGATTTATTACTATATTTGGTTTACTATCTTTTGAAGTAAGGAAAACATATTTACCATAATTGATTTTATCCACAATATAGCCATAAGGGGTTTGGAATTCTTGTTTAGGGAAAGAATTGTTTAGACAAGTGTTATCCTGCAACTTGTGTACGTCGCTTTGTGAGGTTGTTCTCTCGATATTTTGCACTCTCTTTTATATAGTGGATTGCTCATTTATGCCTGTGGATGTAAGCCAATTGACCTAACTACGTTAAATGTTTGTGTCTCTTTTGGTATATTTCTCTTTTGTTGTCTAATTTATTGTCATTGAAAGTATGCTCTGTTAGCTTAAACATGACACTTAATTATTTAGATCCTAATAGAAATAAGCCTTTAATTTATCTCAAAAAGTATTTATTTATGCTTTCATCACAAAAATACATCAAAGGGGTGGACGAGCAAGAGAAAGCCATGACTAGTTGATTTGCCATTTTCTATCACCTTCTCCAAAGTGAGACGATGACCATAAACTCACAATACTTAAGTGCCAAGAGTTTGAATCTAATTATATATAGCATATATGTATATATAGAGATATACACATACTTGCATATCTAATAGTTCGATACAAACATTCGTTTTAAAGCTGATATTGCCTTGTCATTATCCATAATTATTAGCTTGGCTCCTTCTCGAGTAAAATGGAGCTCCAAGATACTCTGTTAGCATCTCAAATGGACAAGGAAGATTTTTTCATAAAGGTTGATAGAACAATTGATGTCAATGCTGTTGAATTTGTGGATATCTCAAAAGAATTGTAAATCTCTATAAATCCGGATTAGTTGTGGATGCATTAAAAATGAGCACTAATATTACTTCATAGACATGTGTAGTCCTATCGAGTTGAGTATGGGTTAAAACAGTTATTTAGGAATCAAGACCGAGAGTGAGGTGCATAAACATCAATAGAATCGACTAAGTTTATGGGAGTTCCGTCTTACAACCTTAGATAGTGCAAGGCCACAAAAATTCGCAGCCTTAGATAGTACAAGGCCATGGAAACTCATAGCCATAGACAGTGCAAAGCACTATCTAGGTCATTAACCTTAGCCCCCCTAACAGTGCAAGGTATTGTCTAGGGCATTAACCTTAGCGCCCCTGACAGTGTAAGGCACTATAGTTTTGGCACCTCTAATGGTGCCTTGCACTGTTATTTTGACGCCTCTAATGATGTCCCGTTCCGACGATGTTTATTTGAGCTACTTTTATTTCCTCCTAAATTTTTGGGACGTATACACTTATTTAAACCCTACATTATTTCCTACAACCCCAAACACGTACATTTGCTCTAGAAAGGGGAACTCTCAAGAACCCAACTCCCCTAAGGTCCCTCAATTATCCAAGGTAAGTCCTCAATCATCCAAGGTAAGTTCTAATGATGATAAATTAATTTCAATTATCCAACACCTTATTAAAATGGGTAAATCCTTCAAATCATTAGATATTCGATCGAGACACCATTGTTGAGAAAAGAAACCCTATATGTAACGACCCAGCCGGTCGTTTCATGAGTTACAGTCTCGTTCTGCCCATTCTTGCTTATTTATATGTTTTTCAACTGTATTTCATCATATCCTATTGGTTGTTCTATGTTCAGAATGGTCATGGAGTGACGCAATTCCCTTGCCTCTCGACTCGGCCTCAAATCGTCCCGAATCTTTTCAAAATCAGACTCATAGCATCAGTACATGCCAAAGGGACTAAGCCCACACGAAAATTATCAAATTAAACTCAAAATTCCGAAACTAGCCAAATCCGACCCCCGGACGCACATCTCGGAATCCGATAAAAAAATTACAACACTAGAATCCTTATCCTCTCACGAGTGTATACATACCAAAATCATCAAAATCGGATCTCAAATGACCCCTCAAATCCCCAAGTTAAACTCTCCAATTTTAAGCCCGAATTTCCAATTTATTCTCTAATTTTCCCACTAAACTTCATGATTAATTAATGGAATAATCACCATAAACACAAGATACAAAGCCCAAGTAGCTTACCTCTTTGAAAACACTTGATTTCGTCTTGAAATAATAGCTTGGAGCTCCAAAATTGACCAAAAATGGTGGAAGAATGACTAAAATTTGCGAAGTGATGCTTATATAGTTTCTGCCCAGGGATTCCGCACCTGCGATCCCATATGCGCATCTGCACTTCTGCTTTTGCGAAAAATATCCGCTTCTATAGATTTCACTTAACCTCACTAGGTCTCGCATCTACGGTCACTTCAGCGCTTCTACGGTATCGCATATGCACTTTACTAAGCCGTACTTGCAGTCCTCCACGCACCTACGCCTCTTTTCCGCTCCTGCGGAGCTCCCACCTGCGAGCCCCAATCCGCAGGTGAGGATATGACAGAAGTAGCAATACCAGCTGCAATTTCTCAAGTTTAAACATTCTGAAAACTATCTGAAATCGTCCCGAAGCCCCCGGGATCTCAACCAAAAGTACCAACAAGTCATATACCACTATTCAAACTTATTCCAACCTTCGGAACACTCAAAACAACATCAAAACACCAAATCACTCTCGGATTCAAGCCTAAGGATTTTCAAACTTCTGAATTTTTCAACCGATCCAAAAACCTATCAAACCTCATCCGAACGACCTAAAATTTTTCACACACGTCACAAATGACACAACAGACCTACTCCAATTTTCGAAATTCCATTCCGACCCCGATATCCAAATTTTCACTGCCGACCAGAAAATGCCAAATTTCTAATTTCGCCAATTCAAGCTTAAATCTACCACGGACCTCCAAATTGCATTCTGAACATGCTTCTAAGTCAAAATCACCTAACAAAGCTATTTGACCCATCAGAATTTACATCCGAGAACTTCTACACATAAGTCAACATTTGGTTGACTTTTTCAACTTAAGTTTTCAAATAAGAGACTAAGTGTCTCCTCCGGTTGGAGGTAAGTAATGACTGTAAATATAGATCTGAGGGTATGAAACCCCGGAAATTCGTACTATTTTGATAAATGAGGTGACACACATGCTAAGTGACGGGCGTATGGGTGTGCACCTGTAGGAATTGTGACTTGGTCCGTCCTGTGACAACTGTAGAGTTGCATATTTTGATAAACTCTATATGATATCCATGTGGTTTAGAAATAAATCTGTTAACTTGGGATGAATGCCATGTTTGGGGCCTTGTGCCAAACTGTTTGGACCCTCTGGGTATTTTACTACTATCCTCACACTGTTTTGATTCAAAAGCATATCCTCAGCCATGATTTTTACATATTTATTGTTTGATTCAGTTTCATTACTCTACTATCAAATATATGAAAATTGTTTGGGCTGAGTTTTTTATTTTTCACTGAAATGCCCAAGTGGATATGAGGTTGATGGCTGAAAGAGGTCGAGGACCTGATGGTGAGTATTATATATATATATATATGTATATGGATTGGGATGCACGGCGCTGCGATATTTATATGTATATGGATCGGCTGCACGCTGCAGTGATATGTTGAATCGGGTTGCACGCCGCAGTGATATAGCGTTTGGGCTGTAGGAACCCCTCTAGAGTCTGCACACCTCTAGTGAGAACAATCGACTATATGTATATTTACAGATCGGTTGCACGCCGCAACGGTTATTATTATGAGATATCTATTGAGCGGGAGTGCTGAGTGTGAGTGTTGATTGACGAGAGTTGAGTCACGAGTGATAGAGAGGCTTGCCCAAGGGGCTATATATATGAGTTATACTTTGCCAGAGGAGCTTGTTTATGAAATTACTCTTTTCACTCTTCTTTTATACTGAGCCTCTATTGAAAAATGTTGAACAAATATTTTAAATAACTTTCATTAAAACTGGAGTTTTTACGAGATGTTCAGAATTTGAACTACAGATTGGACTTTGTTATTCCTATTGAGATTCTATGTTAGACTATGTATATGATTTAAATGCTCGTCACTGTACTCAACCTTTATTTACTTTGGTTACTTACTAAGTTGACGTACTCACGTTACTCCCTACACCTTGTGTGCAGATCCAGGTGCCAGAGCATCCTAGTGAGAGCTGATCTTTGCCTTCAGAGTATTTTTCGGAGATATCAAGGTAGTTGCACGACATCTGCAACCCTGCTTTTTTCTTTCCTATCCTTAGTATTATATATTTTAGTCTTATCTTGTATTGAGTAGACAGTGTTGGACTATATTTTAATGGTTCATGACTAGTGACACCAGGATCGGGAAGTGTTGATTTATTTGCATATTTTTTCTCTACGTATTTTGATATATTAAAATGAAAGATTTGTGATCATATTTGATTAGAAAAATGAATTCACAAAAGACACTTTATGTTATTAGTGTTGAATCGGCTTGCCTAGTACTATGATAGGCGCCATCACAACCGGGGTAGTTTGGGGTTGTGACAAGTTGGTATCAGAGCTTAGGTTACATAGGTCTCACCAGTCATGAGCCGATTTAGTAGAGTCTTGCAGATCGGTACAGAGACGTCTGTACTTATCTTCGAGAGGTTGCAGAACCTTTAGGAAAATCTTCACATTCTTGAATTCCTATAGTGCGAATCTATTGATTCCGGTAACTAAACTTCTATTATTCTGTTCTCTCACAGATGGTGAGGACACGTGCTACCAGGCAGGAGGGACGACCACCAGTACCAACAATTGGGGCCACTAGAGGCTGAGGTCGCAGTTGAGGCCATGGTAGGGGCAGGGGTGTAGCCCGCACAACAACTAGGGTAGCACCTGCAGATCCACCAGTCGATCAGGTCCTAGTTGCGGATGCTCCAGCAAAACCAGCTCAGACATTGGCTGTGCCGATTGTTATTCTAAGCCTTCAAGAGGCCCTAGCCCAGATTCTATTGGTGTGCACTGGCCTGGCTTAGGCGGTCTCAGTTACTATGGCCCAATTACTTCTCAGGCCAGGGGAGGTACCCAGACTCTCGCCGCTCGCACACTTGAGCAGGTTGTGTAGGGACTTCAAACACCGGAGGCACCTCCAGCCCAGCCGGTTGAGCCTGCTTAGGATTATGTGGTACCAGTTATGCCTGATAACAAGTAACGTCGATTGGAGAGGTTTGGTTGACTTCAGCCTCCAACTTTCAATGGTGAAAAGGGCAAGGATGCCCAGGGTTTCTTGGACAAGTGTCAGAGGATGTTTCGGACCGCAGGTATTTTGGATACCAGTGGGGTCTCGTTAACTACTTTCCAGTTTTTAGGAGTTGCCTTTACATGGTGGGAGGCATATAAGAGGCGTAGGCCTGTTGATGTAGCGCCCCTTACCTGGTAGCAGTTATCCGCTCTCTTTGTGGAGAAGTATATGCCACAGTCTCACAGAGAGGAGCGACATAGGCAGTTCAAGTAGTTGTGTCAGGATGATATAACTGTAACGCAGTATGAGATGAGATTTTCAGAGCTAGCTCGTCATGGTAGTTGGTTGGTTCCTACGGATAGAGAGAGGATCAGGAGGTTCGTAGATGGCCTCACATATCAGCTTTGGATTCTTATGACCAGAGAGAGGGTGTCAGTTCCTATGTTTGAGTAGGTTATTGATATTGCTCAAGAGATTGAGTCAGTTCGTCGCCAGGAGCGAGATGAGAGGGAGGCCAAGAGGTCTCGGGGATCTGGTAGTTTTGGTGGTGCTCCTTCGAGAGGCTAGTTTCAGCACGGTAGAGGCCGTCCATTCAAACATGCTCAGTCAACTCACCCAGATCATCATGGGGCATCATCAGGCCATCGTTCTCACAGTTCTCATTAGGGCCATTCATCACTTAGTGCCCTTCCAGCCCAGTGTTCATCCCGTACTCCATCAGTTCAGGGCTCTTCCATACCAGGTTCTTCTACTAGTCATCCCGGTGCTACGGGTTCCCTTCAGTCCCCGTCCCCCGCACCATGGATTTGTTATGAGTGTGGAGAGTTTGGGCATATGAGGAGACAATGTCCTCATCTTCTTGGGGGTCCATCTCAGCAGAGGAGTCAGCCCTCAACTTCAGCTCCAGTAACTTTACCACCCGCTCAGGCAGCTAGGGGTGGGGGTTAGTCAGCTAGGGGTCGCCCTAGAGGGGGAGGTCGATCAGGTGGTGGTCAGGCCCATTTCTATGCACTCCCAGCTAGACTAGATGTTATTGCTTCAGATGCTGTGATTACATGTATTGTTTCAATTTGCCACAGAGATGCCTCTGTGTTATTTGATCCTGGTTCCACGTTTTCATATGTGTCATCATATTTTGCTCGTTATTTGGATACGCCTTGTGAGTCTCTTATTTCATCTATTCGTGTATCTACTCTGGTGGGCGATATTATTGTTGTATACCGCGTATATCGGTCATGTATGATCACTATCGGGGGTTTGGCGTCACGACCCCAACCCCGATCCGGTCGTGATGGCACCTCTTGTGAAGACAAGGCCAACCAACCAACCCATTTCGCCTTTTCAGAATAGTTAATTATTGATACATAGTTTTAGCATAATTAAATAACCACAGTCCAAATAAAGATTTCTTTATTAAGTGCGGAATAAAACCCAAACACAGCCCAAATCGGGGTGTCACAAGTCACAAGCATCTATTAGGGTGTAAATACAACTACAAGGTCTAAATTATACAAAACAATAATAATGAGCAAAAGGGAGAAAAACAGTGCTGCGAATGTCGGAAGCGACCTTGCTAAACTCCGATAACTCTGCCTCTAATCAACCAAAACCTGCTACCGGGTGCATAAATACCTGCATCTGCACACAAGGTGCAGGGAGTAATGTGAGTACTCCAACTCAGTGAGTAATAAAGGTAAATAATAACTGAGCAGTAAGAAATCACGTAAAACAAACCATCATGTTGTATAGAGCAGTGCAAAACCCTTTGAGAAAAGCAGTGAAGCTGTGAAATCTTTAGAAAAAACATCTTAGCTCAGTTTAAACCTCTTTTGAAAATGACTTTCTCAATGGTTGCACAAATGAATACAAACAATTAGTGCAGATAAGCACAGTAATCCGCCCCTCGAGCACAACACTCAATTAACAGATAATGCCAGGCAATCGGGTGGATATCCCATGAGGTAGCACAAACAACAGATAATGGCAAACAAATGAAATAAAGTAACACATAGAACAGTACCAGCACCGCTGCGGCGTGTAACCCGATCCATATATCGCTGCGGCGTGCAGCTCGATCCATATATTTTGTCGACGGTGCCCACTGGGGGTTTGTAGACTCCGGGAGGGGCCCTTTACAGCCCAAGTGCAATATCAAGCCATCTCGTGGCATCAAATCTAGGCCCTCGGCCTTATATAAATCACAAGCCACCTCGTGGCGTACATATCTCAGGCCGAGCAAGCCATCTCGTGGCATCAAATCTAGGCCCTCGACCTTATATAAATCACAAGCCACCTCGTGGCGTACATATCTCAGGACCTCGGCCTCATAATCAAATTAGTATCTCACTGTTGCGGCGTGCAACCCGATCCAAAAGTATCCTCACAATACATGACCTCGGCCTTACTCAGTCAAAAATCACATAAGCCCCCCGGGCAGCAGTAAAACATGATGCTCAGCCCAAAAATATCATTGGAAATATCATTTCAAGTGTTAAAGCGAAATAAATTTGGCTGAGTTTTGAAAATAGTGGAAAATACATGACTGAGTTCAAGTGTAAAATCAAAACAGTGAGGAAATATCAACAACAGTCCCCGAAGGGTTCAAATAACTGGCACGAAGCCCAAATATGACAATCAACCCAAAACATAATGATCGCAAATAAGTTTTAGTCAAATACGCAGTAAAATCATTAATCGGGACGGATCAAGTCACAATCCCCAATGGTAAACGACTCCACGCTCATCATCAAGCGTGTGTCTCACCTCAATATAGCACTACGATGTGCGAATCCGGGGTTTCAAACCCTCAGGATATCATTTACAATCATTACTCACCTCGAACCGGCGAAATCTCTAGTTCGCGATGCCTTTGCCCCTCAAATCGGCCTCCACGCATGTCGAGTCTATCCAAAATCAGAACGAATACATTACAATATGCTAAGGGAGCAATGCCCAAGCGAAAATAATTGAAAAATATCAAAATCCCAAAATTAGCAAAACCCGAGCCCCGGGCCCACATCTTGAAACTCAGAAATTTTTATATCATTAGATTTCTTATCACCCCACGAGTTCATACATACCAAAAGTTCTCAAATCCGACCCCAAATGGTCCTCCAAATCCCAAATCAAAGTCCAATTTTCTCAAGCCCTAGTTCTTCAATTTTAGGCTTAGTTTTCCATGAATTTCTAGGTGGATTTTACAATATAATCGAGTTTTAAGACCAAGATTCTTACCTCAAGTCGATTACTCTTGAATCCCTCTTTAATTTCCTTCAAAAAATCTCAAAAACGAGCAGACATGGGTGAAAATAGACCCAAAATCACGGATATGACGACTTGAAAACATTCTGCCCAGGCCTGACTTTCCTTCTTCGCGAACGCGGTCAACCTCTCGCGTTCACGTAGCACAAATTTACGTTGACCAATTTTTACCTTATGCGAATGCGACACGCCAGTCACGAACGCCATGCTTCCTCTATCTTGACCTTTGCGAATGCGTTCGCTCCTTCGCGAACACGATGAATAACTGACCTCGGACCCATCAGACCCAAAACCTCCTTCGCGATCGCGTATACTTACTCGCGAACGCGATGCAATCCCCTCAAAAGCCTTTGCGAATGCGGCCTAGACCATCGCGAATGCTAATCTTACGAAACCCGGCCCTTCGCGAATGCAAGCTCCCCTTCGCGATCGCGAAGGACAAAATACCTGAAACTACTGGAACAAAAATCTGCAATTTTCCAAACTCCAAAATGGTCCGATTGACCACCCGAAACTCACCCGAGGCCCCCAGGACCTCAACCAAAGGACCAACACATCTAAAACCTTATTCAAACTTATTCCAATCATCAAAACACCTCAAACAACACCAAATCCATCAATTCACATTGAATTCAAGCCTAAATTTTCTAAAAACTTCCGAAATACGCTTTCGATCAAAAACGCAACCAAACCACATCCGAATGACCTGAAATTTTGTACACACATCAAAAATGATATAACGAAGATATTTCAACTCTCGAAATTCCATTCTGACTCTCAGATCAAAATCTCACCTATCAATCGGAAATCGCCAAAATACTAACTTTGCCAATTCAATCCTATTTCTACTCCGGACCTCCAAAACCAATTCCGATCACACTCCTAAGTCATAAATCACTCAACTAATCTAACTAACTCATAAAAATCCCGATCCAAGATCATATACAAACAAGTCAACTCTTAGTGAAACCTTTCAAATTTAAAGCTTCCAACTGAGGTTGTTCTTTCAAATTCATACTGATTCCCGTGAAAACCAAAATCAATGATTTACATCAATCATAATACATCATACGAGGCAAATCATGCCCGAGAACTGGCGATCAAAGCACAAAAGCTCAAAACAACCGGTCGGGTCGTTAAATTTAGAGACCTGAGTGGACCTTTTGTTGCTTTGTATGGTGGATTTTGATATGATATTAGGCATGGATTGGCTATCTTCATGTCGTGCTATTTTGGACTATCATGCTAAGGTAGTGACGTTGGCTATTCCTGGTGTGCCATGAATTGAGTAGCAAGGTTCAACTGATTTTATCTCCAGTAGGGTGATATCATTGTTGAAGGCCCAACGGATGGTTGGGAAAGGTTGTCTTTCATACTTAGCTTTTGTGAGGGACGTCAGTGTAGAAACTCCTACCATTGATTCTGTTCTAATAGTGAGGGACTTTTCGGATGTATTTCATGCAGACCTGTCGGGCAAGCCACCGAATAGGGATATTAACTTTGGTATTGATTTGGTACCGGGTACTCAGCCCATTTCTATTCCACCATATTGTATGGAATCGGTGGAGTTGAAGGAGAAGCTTCAGGAACTCCTTGCTAAGAGGTTTATTCGGCCTAGTGTGTCGCCTTGGGGTGCGCCTGTTCTATTTGTTAAAAGGAAGGATGGCACGATGAGGATATGCATTGATTATAGGCAGTTGAACAAAGTTACAATCAAAAACAAGTATTTATTGCCTCGTATTGATGATTTATTGACCAGCTTCAGGGAGCAAGAGTGTTCTCCAAGATTGACCTCCGGTTAGGGTACCACCAGTTGAAGATCAGGGCCTTAGATATTCTTAAGATGACTTTCTAGACCCGATATGGTCATTATGAGTTCGTTGTGATGTCTTTTGGGATGTCCAATGCCCCAGAAACGTTCATGCATTTGATGAACATCATATTTCGGCCTTATCTTGACTCGTTCGTTATTGTATTCATTGATGATATTCTGGTGTACTCGCGTAGTGTAACACCCCGTACATTCGGACTAGGTGTGGATATGTTAAATATGTATTAATTTGATATTTTAGACATATGAAGTCCTAGAGGATGATTGGTGAAAATAGTTGTTTTGGAATTAAGATAGAGAGTGAGGTGCATAAGATTTGACAAAATCGAATAAGTTTATAAAAGGTCCATATTCAAGCAGAATTGAGTGAAAATGTGTAAGCAATTTGGGAAACCTCAAAAGCTGAATGTTGTAGGCCTTTGAAATATCTTTCCAACGATATATTATAGATCCCGAACGGATCTATGTGCAAAACGTTATATGCGTTTTATAGAACAATGCACAATATGCGCGCCCAGTGCGCGCCCCGAGCGCGGTCGCACACCTGTGGCAGTGTTACTGCCATTTTGCTTGGTCAAGTGCATGGTCCGGCTTACAGTTGCACAGGGGAGCACTTGGGGGGTCATTTTAAAGCCCTACTTTGTCCCCCACAGCCCCAAAACATAAAAACTTGCTCTAGAAAGGGAAACTCTCAAAAATCTAACTCCTTAAGGGCCCCTCCACCATCTAAGTTAAGTTCTAATGGTGATTCTAAGTTAATTTCAATTTCCCAACATTTTATTAACATGGGTAAACCCTCCATATCATTAGATATTCGATTGGCACATCATTGTTGAGAGAAGGAACCCTAGAACTCGAATTCAAGGGGATTGAACTTCAAAAAGGTATATTCACCCTCTAGTTGATTATACGATTGGATTAATGAATATAGACTCTATGTTCATTAGCTATGAGTTGGTGGGTTTGATATAAAGGCATGAACGATTATAGGTTTGGGGTGTTGATTGTTGATTATTGGTTAAGGGTGTTGTTTACCTTATGGGTGATAATGAATAATGTTGATTATAACTATTTGAGACTTTAGAATTTATCTAAGAGCAAGAGAATGGGTTATTGGGTGTAGAGACACCATTAATAAGGACTATGAAGCTTTATTCTCGCCAAGTGTTTGATAAAATGCGTAAGTGACCAAAATATGAATATTATTGTTAATATGGAATCCCTTTGACTTGTATTAATATAGATTAAAGTGGAAAGGGTTGGAGAATGTTGTATTACGCTCATGAGCAAGAAGTTAAGGTATGTGAGGCTAACTCTCTATGTTTGGGAATGTTAATGATTCTCCCTACACTACGTTTGTTTTACGACGTTACTGATTGCCTCAGAAATATAGTTAAGCCTAGTTCCCTGAATAGTTGTAGAACTTCTATTCTCTAGCTTCGTAACTCGTTCATGACTTTCATTCTGAATGTTGTGAAATCAGTGCGTAATCAATATAGACTTGGGTTTGATGCCCATGAGTCTCAGTCTAGATTACTTAGCATGTCATAAAAAGTTGAAGTCTCAATTTTCATAATCAGTTTACGAGTACATGTCTTAGTCTAGCTCTATTCAGCATTTAAGTATCATGCAACTCAGTATGGTTCAGTATTTTAGCATCATGCATTTCAGTATAATTCTCAGTTCCTGAATGTTGAACACCTATATTTGGGCCTTAAGCCGTAGTTTTTATGCTTTATGCATAATTGGGCTTGAGGCCGTAGTTTATGCTTTATGCATGTTTGGGCCTGAGGCCGTAGTTTATGCTTTATGCATATTTGCGTCTGAGGCTGTAGTTATATAAATGTATACTTGGGCCTGAGGACGTAGCTTGTGCACATATATATTGGGCCCGAGGCCGTAGCTTATTCAGATAAATAGGTTGTTCATCATTCAGAAGAGGGAATATTCATATCTTTACTTCCTTTGTTCAGTTCAATTATCACTTATCATTTCAGTTTCAGTTTCAGTTTTAATAGTTATCATTTCAGTTATCAATTATCAATTCTCTGTTATCAGCTTAGTTTTAGTTTCAACATTTATAATTCTTTCTTTCAGTTGCTTTACATACCAGTGCAATTCAAATGTACTGACGTCCCTTTTGCCCCGGGCCTACATCTCACGATGCAGGTAATGATTTACTGGTTGATGATTCGGAGCGCTAGAATTCTCGTACCAGCGATTTGGTGATCCCCAGTTCTTTTGGGGCATTATCATTACTTTACAGTCTTTCAGTATTTATAGACAGTCAGTGTTTTCAGTACTTTATTAGAGGCTTCATAGACTAGAGTAACAGTTAGATAGAATCTCAAGTATTTTATGTTAAGCTATGTTGGTTGCAAATATGCTTCAGAAATTGTATTAGTATTTCTGCATTTTGATTTATATCATTCGGACTTTTAGTATATCAGCATGTGTTAGTTTATCTTCTGCATTCAGTATGTTATAATATCATAAGTTAATTCATCCAGCCAGTTGGTTCGCTCGGTCGCATGTAGTCAGGCACTGGGTGTTGTGTTACGTCTAAGCCCAGGGCATGACAAAGCTTGGTATCAGAGCACTAGGTTCAAGTGTCCTAGGGAGTCTATGAAGCCATGTCCAGTGGAGTTTCCTTTATATATGTTTGTCGGCTACTCATATAAATGGTTAACTACCAAGACATCCAGGATTGTCTCATTTCTTTCTACTCTAGATCGTGCCATAAAGCTTAGAGCAATAGTTAACCTTCTCTTCCTATCGAATTCCAAATGTATTAGATGCCCAAGCGACACGCAGGAGAAACCTAAGGTCCTAGAGATGATAATTGCCCATTAGGATATAATTATGGAGTACAGGTTGGTAAATATGAGAATTGATTGGATGTTAAAAGTGGGATGCAATGGATAGTAGTACAGATTAGAGCATAACCTTATCAAAAAGTATAAAAGCAGTTATCATATCTTATGGTTATCAGCTTACCTCAACAACCAGTTATACAATCTTTCAGTTAGCAAGTTTATGGTTATTCAACATGCCAGTTATCAGTTATTCGGTTACCAAATCTCCAATTTTTAGTGTATCAAAACTCTGGTGACTTGTGAGTATACAGTGACGCCTATGGGTGCTAAAAGAAAAGGTAAGTAATAGATATAACAAAATATTTGCAATTTATGGGTCTAGATTATTACTCAAGACTAGCCGGATGGTGCAGAAAGTGATTTATCAGATAATGCTATACTCTGAAGGACATGTTTCTGTGTGGTAGTGTATCCGTATGTGTTTTACATCATAGAACAATTTCATTTTTATTCTTGGAAATGGATCCACAAGTTGGATGATGTAGTTTAGATGTCAGACCCTAACATTGGTCACTATAGTTTTGGACAGAAAAGAGCCTAAGGGTAAAATACCTAGGAGTCAGAAATATTTGTTATTACCAAAGATGTGATTTTGTACAACTCATGCAAATGACTAGAAGATATGATGTATGCAATGAGAACTAAGAGCAGCTAATAGTGAATTTTAGGGAATGATTTTAAGTTGTTCATATTTATTCAAATTAGAACTAGAAGTAATACGTTAGTAATGCTACTACAAGAAGCAACTATTGATGTAAGAAAAAAGATATGGCAGTTCCCCCTTAGGTTATGTGACTAAGTGATTGTCGCGGATGTTTATAGTATGATTTGATTTTGTATTATATAGAAAGTTTGGGGTTAGATATTCGAATTTTGTTTAAGACATATTAACTTTCCCTAAGTGTGATCCATGTACATGGTCCAAAAAAACGATAAGTATGCGACCGTAGAACAGGGTCGTATGGTGAGGGAAGTTAGAAATAACCTTATGCCTCACTTTAGTTATCCAAAGTATAACAAGAAAATGTGATTCTAGCAGGTGTTTAGTAAAAAAATAATAAGTAAGTTTTGAGTTGATACAGTAAATTAGCACTTTCAGCAGAGCTAGTAGAGGTACAATTTGATTTACTTAGCTAGGATAACTCTAGTGAGTCGATGACAGTTTGAAACACCGAACGTGTGTTAAAACCCAAAGAGTTTAAGTTAAATCTGAAGTACAATGATAGTGGGAAAAAAAATCTGCTAGGCAATAAGAGAGCCAATTACAGAAGAATAGCCTTTAAGAATTATAGAAAAGGGGTCTTCCCAAGATTGACTGTGTGAACAGAGTTAAATCATTAAGATTGTGTATGATAGTTGTGAATACATTAGCTTTCCATTTATGTAGGAAATATAGTTTTCCTAGTAAGAAGGATTTCTTAGAAGTTAGTTGGAAGATGAGTCGTCATTGACATATAGTGCAAAGAATTGCAGAAAACAAGGAAAGTTATTTGGACCCCAACAAAAAAAAAGGAAGGATCCGCAAGTATAAGACCTTTGGTCTAAGGGGTGAAGTGAAAACCATCAGAAAGTCCAGTGGGAGATTCGAAACCCACATAGATAGCATTGGATATAAAACCATCAAATCATACCCAATTATGTATCATGAGGGTAGTGTCGTTGTACGAGACTCTAATTTTGGAGTACAAGTTAAAGACTTAGCTCGCAACAATGCTAGAAGTGTTTCCAGGAAGTACCTTAAAAAGATAATCAAGTATGGGAAGTATAGCTAATGATTGAGGCAGACAAGAGGACTATGGTGAAAGAAGTTCACCACTTAGCCAAGATAGGAGTTCGACTTCGGACTATGAAGATTTCGGAGTTGTTGTCTAGAACAGGACTTGTTCCCCCTTAGTAGCCAAAGAGAATGAGAAATAATTGTAGGCATGTGATTTTTGACCCTTCCCAAGATTTGTCATATTTTAGCATGTAAATATTTAATTTAGGCCCAATATAGCTATTTTAACTCATTTTTACTCTTTTACTTTATTTTACTACAAGGAAATGAAAATTACAAAAAAAATATTTTTATTTTATGTACCTTTCATAAAGTAAAAAAAAAAATACAAAAATAGTACCTTAATTTTATCTTTATATAATCTTGAAAATACAAAAAATATGTAATAGTTTCATGTTTTAATATAGTTTAGTTTAATTAATTAGAATTTATTTTTACATCGTGTAGTATAGTTATCTTATATTAAGGGAATTTAGCTATGGTTTTAATTAATAATTTTTGGAGTCTTCTTAGCACAAAATTGAAACACAAAAAAAGACATGGTCCAACCCAATTACCCTTGGCCCATTCTTACCAACCCATTAGCCCATTTAAGTGCAAGATTTAATCCTAGCCTTCTATTTCCTCCTAATCCAATGGACATCATCCTTTCCCACTTCCATTTAAAATACCCAATTATAGAAACCCTACCCTAAGTTTTCAATTCCTAGACCCAAGACTCTTAGAAAAAAAAATGGCGCAACTCATTCCAAAGAAGAAAAAAAATAATCAGACCCAAATTCTCTAACGATATGCGTTGACACGACCGCTTCGAGGTTTCTTTTCCTTCACGTAAGGATTTCTAGAATGAATCCCTTGGCCAATTGAAATCATGAATGGACACGCCACTCCTTGTTGCTTCTTCCTCAAGAGATTTTATTTTTATATATATAAAACTTCCATAGCCATGTAAGACAAAGCTAAGACCAAAATATTAGAATTCTTCAGTATAATCTAGGATTTTGCAAAGCAAATTGGTTAAAGATGGCACTTGCCAAGGCTAAGGAAATTGTTTCTGTTAATCCATGTCGTGGTCTTAAGCAAGACGTACTGTCCGTTCTGCATTAGCGTAAAGGATTTGTTGAGTAAGCTGATAGCACACTGTTCCAAACGTCTTCATTGGCGAGAAGCACATTGGTGGCTGCGACGTGATTTCGGCTATAGCGGGCATATGGAATTAAGATTGAGGTCATTTTTGGTTTCAAGTTTTCCGGCGTCGATTCGAGGTTCCGGTTTTAATGTGTAGCTGTTTGTTCATTTGGATATTTGAGTTCCAAAATTTGATTTCCCATACATTAAATGAAATCAATTTCAAGATCCTTGGGGTCTATGATGGCAAGGATTCCAACAGTGATCATCCTTTGGTAAGCTTTTCATTGCTTAAGCTGCGAATGTATTAGAGTATTGTCTACTTAATTTGTTAAGTTTGCTTGGTTTGGTATTTGTTGTGCTGTGAAAATGGGTATCTTAATTATGTTGGTTCATATTGATTTATTGGTATAGAATTTCATTT
The DNA here is from genome assembly GCF_000393655.2 of Nicotiana sylvestris. Classification (NCBI taxonomy): domain Eukaryota; kingdom Viridiplantae; phylum Streptophyta; class Magnoliopsida; order Solanales; family Solanaceae; genus Nicotiana; species Nicotiana sylvestris. The sequence continues at coordinate 51,116,775 of NC_091060.1, read as the reverse complement.
TGTGCGTTTATTGTTGTCTATGGAAATAACTCACTAGCTTTTGTTGACTTCATAATTAGTTTGAAAATAAGGAAGATTAATATTGTGATTATTGTTATTGAAGCTAGTAGCTGGAAATCGTTGACCAACTATGCCAATTCCTTGTTGAGTAGTGTTTATAAATAACTTATGGCCCTCTAAAGTTTCGTTTGAATTCCCTTTAAAAATAGAAATAGAGTTGTGCCGGGCCAAATAAAATCCCAAATGTGTGGCCCTCGCTTAATTATTTATTTTAAAGTCCTTAGAATTCGAGGCGTGCCATTTAGCTAATTTTCATGGCTCTCGCAAAGTTGCTAACGCGTAGTTGCTTTAGGCATGTCATTTTAATAAAATTACTTTCCTAAATTTGGGTGCGTATTTATGTGACCCAAATCCAAATTTCAACAATGTCAAAATATATCGAAGGTCGCGGATGCATTTATGTGACGTGGTTCAAGACGTGTTTTAACAATGTTGCAGTTTTCTTTTAAAAAATGAATAAAAGTAGTTAAAACTAAAATTTGCACATAGGTTCATAATTGTTTAAAATCAGATAATAGGCCATTTATAACAGTTGAGCGACTGTGCTAGAACCACGGAATTCGGGAATGCCTAACACCTTCTCCCGGGTTAATAGAATTCCTTACCCGGATTTCTGGTTCACGAACTGTAATACAAAGTCAATCTTTTCCTCGATTCGGGATTTAAAGCCGGTGACTTGGGACACTATAAAATTATCCCAAGTGGCGACTCTGAATCTTTTAATAAATAATCTCGTTTAGATTGTCACTTTAAATTGGAAAAAACTCCCCTATACACTCCTTCTCGGAGGTGTAGTGAAGAAGGAGGTGTGACAGCTCTGGCGACTTTGCTGGGGATCGAACCCAGAATCTCTGGTTCAGGGTTCAAGAATTCGAGCTTAGAATAATTGTTATATTTCGCTTTATTTATAATCTGGTTCTATTACATGTTTGAGCCAAATGTGCTAAATGTTGCTTTTTACCGCTTTGATATTATTTGAACTGTATATATAAACTGCTACGAAACCCCTCTCTTCTCTCTCCTGAGGAGTGCACGCTGGTCGTGACTTCTTTCTGTTAGTGTCATATCCCAAATAGAACGAGGTTCGGACAAGTTGCAAAGCCGGATAATCTTTTGGTTACCGGTACGCAGCCCCCTCTCGGATCGAGTTGTCCGCTCGGCTAAGCCAGGTCTAGAACAAATAAACCCAAGTTTTTTAAAACCTAGTATAACAATACCTCATGCCGGATCCCTAGTAGGAACGTTTGTTTGCATCATGTGCATTTTGACTTAGGGGACTTAACACAGGGGTTGGGTCCGTCTAGGACAGGTATACCCCAAAAAATAAAAGACCATCATGATGCATCTTATGTGCTACATATTGCATTTATTCAAGGGTAAAAGGGTCATTTGGCGGACCAATGATAGCTAAGGGTAGATGAAGAAATAAAAAAAAATAATGAAAAAAGAAACAAGAAAGAAAAAAAAAAGAGGGTTAAGTGTGAAGATAAAGTGAGTGGAGCCTAATTATGTTTTCTGTAACATTTTGTTAAGAAAAAAGAGCTTGAAAAATTCAAAAAATTTTGTACTTTTTCATCATTTTTCAAAAATCAAAAATAAAAAAAAGGGGAAAAAAGAAAATAAAAAAAAAGAGTTTACATGTTTCATTATTTTTCAAAAAAAAAAGAGAAAGAAAAGACAAAAAAAACATATTTTCTCTAAATTAGTTGTTATTTTTATTTTTCGCCCGTATCCAATCTTTCCGAACTACGCATACCTGATTCTCGTCTTTCGGGGCATGATACATAGGCAACCCACATAAGGTCCGGTCTTCCTAGTAAATCTTAGGTTCTTGGCTTTGCAGGGTCTTAGCCAAATTTTGCACTTCTAACCACTTTTCGACCAAATAAGTCATTTTGCAAAAATAGTCTCAATCATGTCTTGCATGTGTCTAGTAGGGAATGTTATTGTCTCACATAGTGTTGGTTTAAGTTTTCTCATACAGGTGTAGATCCACTTACCGGAGTTTGAGCATGACAGATACCCCAAGACCACCGCATTCAGGAGTTACTTAAGGAGATTTTTTATATTTGTTATTTGTATTTTATTTTTATGTTTGGAGTATTTTTTTTACGTCGTCTTTTACTTTCTAGTTTTATACAGCAATGTCGAGTTTTTTTATTATTGTACTTTTATTTTGTATTTGAAAAGGTGTGGTGTAACTCAAAATCCAAAAAAAGATATTTTGCGTTTTTATATTTCCGTTAGAATTCTCTTTAGAAATAATACTCCTAGAAATCAAGAAGAAAAAAAGAAAGTCTGAGGTGGTTTTATTTTAGGAAGTTAGTATCTAGAATTTTTTTTTAAAAAAAAAATAATTTTTTTTTTTGCTTTTATACTTCCCTTAGTATATTAGGACCAAAATTCAAAAAAAAAGAGAATTTTCTTTTAGTACCTCTTTAAAAGTTTTCTTTAAGACATTAATTCCAAAATCCAAAAAGATTTTCTTGTGAGGTGTTTCTTTGGGAAATTAATTAAAGATGAAAAAATTCTTTTATTTTCACTAGAACTTTAGGATATTGTATACTTTATCTTTTGTTTATCATTAGAATTTTTCCTTTAGGCAATCAAAATTGAAATTCTGTTTTATCTTTTTCATTGCTTGCTTCGAAATCTTGCATCAGGATATCAAATGAAAATCCAAAATATTTTTCTGTGGTTTATTCTTTCGATCTTCTTCCTAAAAAAAAGAATCAAAAAATATTTTTTTCTCTTCTAGGGTTTTTCCTTAATAATTTCTCATAGAGTGTTTGTTTCAAAAAAGCAAAAAAAGCAAAAAATATATGCTCGTTAAGCTTGAGTTTGCAATAGGTTATAGAACATTATGTCTAGAAAATTCAAAAACAAAAAAGAGATTTGTTTCTTCTATTTCCCTTTTCTCGTCAAAGTCATTAAGGTAAAAAGAAGAGAATGTTAGTTTGTTTACTTTATTCCCGATCTTCCAGAACTACGCAAAGATCTGATTCATGCGGCGTCATGATACGTAGGAAACCTACATAGGGTTCGATCGAATCATTTTTTTACTGTTAAAAGAAAAGAAAAAAGGAAAAAAGGAAAAAAAGAGAGAAAAAAAGATGCAATTGTGGGATGTGAGAAATGAGAGGAAAGAAAAGAGTGAAATTAGAAAAAGAGGAAGGAAAATGATCAAGCAAGTGCTAGAAAAGCAGAGAAAAGAGAGGATTGAAATGAACAAATTGGGATGATGCCAACTGACCTTTGTACCCTCGGAGTCATTTTAGAATCGATAACTGTGGCTGGGTGCATTGCACATAAAGTGAGATTACCTTATGTTAAATGCTCTAACGCTAACGTGATGGCTTCATTTTGTTATATTCATAGCAGAAGGGTGGTTGGTTTGTGGTTTTAAAGTGGTAACTCTTCTCTATAGCATAAAGCCAAAGGCAATGGCAGACAACAACAGAACTAAGTTGGTTGATATCGGCGCTCGAAAGCACTTGGTTGAACAAGACAATGGGTTGGTTGAAGAGGTAAAGATGTTAAAACAACACATGGCTGACATGTATCAGGCTTGGATTACTGGGAAGGCGCCACCCCCGCCACCACCCAGCTTCCTAGATGTTGGCCTTACCCAAACTCTGGACACAATGCCAGATGATCCTCCATACTCTCCAGATCCACCCGCTTATCTCCAAGCTCATGATACCCAATATTACCCCTCAGAGGTTGCCCACAAGGTTCCCTACTCATACAAACAGGGCCCAAGGGATGAGCCTCATGTTGAAAATGAAAGGTTCACAGGAAGAAAAGGGAAAGATGGGGCACCCAAGAGGCTGAAAGGCATAGAACAGTCCTTAAAGAACAAGGAAGGAACGGGAGACCAAGGAAGCATGGCTTACAAGGAACTGTCTGTGTCCCCTGACGTTCGCCTGCCCGTGGGGTTTAAAGTGCCAAAATTTAACTTGTATGATGGGTGTGAGGATCTGGTAACCCACCTGAGGGTCTTTTGCAGTAAAATGAGAGGTGTTGGTGAGAAATATGATTTGTTGATGGCGTATTTTGGTGAGAGTTTGACTGGGGCAGCTTTGGAATGGCATAATCGTCAAGATGTTGGTAAGTTGCCTACATTGGGTGACATGGCTCAAGATTTTGTTCAATACTTTCAATACAAATCAGGCGTTACCCCAGACCGCTCCTCCATATCTAAGATGGGAAAGAAACCAGAGGAAAGCCTTAGAGAGTTTGGGCTCAGATGGAGGGAGCAGGTTGCTCGAGTCAATAACCCGATTGGTAAAGAAGAAATGGTTGAGCTTTTCCTACAAGCCTAGGGGCCCACCTACTTCAGTCATTTGATCTCAGGCCCTGGGGAAGCTTTTTAATGATGTGTTAAAAATGGGGGAGCTAGTAGAAGAGGGAATCAAGTTAGGCAAAATCATGAGTTGTTCGAAAAACATTCAGAACATCCCAGTAAGCTTGGGTGGAAGAAAGAGAAATGGAAAAGATGGTCCAATGGGCTTTCCCGAGCAATACTTCCAGCCTCGACATCGTCCCCGTGGATATCCTTATGCACCAGATGATCTTCCCCAATGCCATTTCTCTCCACAGAACTCCCAAAGTCGTACATCACTCTCCCAGTACCCAGCTCCACAAAATGCCTATGTACCCCCACGAGCCTACCAAAAACCCCCTGGATCAGGTTTCCGGCCCAATCAAGCCTTTAAGAATGAGAGGTTACGGAAGAAGAAGACCTTCACTCCATTGGGAGAGTCATATGCCAGTCTATTCCAGAGGCTAAGGAAATTGGACATGTTGAAGACGACCCAGATAAAAATGCCAGACCCTCTTCCAAAGAAGTTTGATTTTTCTCAAAGGTGTACATATTGCTCGGATGCCCCAGGGCATGACATAGAGAAGTGTTGGAATCTGAAGAATGCGATTCAGAAGTTTACTGATGCAGGTGATATTGTCGTGCAAAATCCAGATGCAGCAGACACTAGCCAAAGTCCATCGCCTATGCATAATGAGATGCATATGGTGGGTATGGTTTATTTTGAAAAGGAATGTGAGAATTCATCTGGGAGCCTTGGAGGTCCACGTGCTACTAAGCTCTCAGCGCTATCAAGGGTTGATCTTAAGAACGAGCCGGCAAAAGGAACCCAAAAGCAATTTGTTAAGAACAATGTGATGAAGACTTGTGGAGGTCCTAGTATTGCTGATGCAGAATTCAGTGGCTAAGATACCGCGCTTGGTAATTGGAAAGACGCTCCATTTCTTGGTCAGTCGGAGAGGAGCTTTTGGTGGTTTAGTTTGTCGTCATTTCTATTGTCCGGGTTATTGCAGGGTTGTAACCCGGATATCGTCTTGTGACTCAAATCCTTCTATCCTTTATTTCGTCTAGTTCCTTTAGTCGTATTATCTCACTTAGTGTTTTCTAGGTTTGTTCTAGATTTGTAACCCCAGTTTAGTTTGTCTGTTTTGTTGTCTAAACCCTTTCACCGTCTGTCTAATGCAATTTTCTATTTTCTGTTATCTCTAGTCATTTTGTTTAGTTCTCTTTTCCTTTTATAGTCCTTTTCCTGTTGACTCTAGTGACATGACATGCATGCGTAATTCCTAGCCTGGTTTTAAAAGTCAGTTTAGTCACGAAGCAATAAAACAATGTTGAAGATGTAGGGACATTGGAGGGAAATAAGTGAAGGCATTTTGAGATCACTTCAAGCCCAAATTGTGTGAAACTGGGGCAGGTAGAACATAAAAATACACTATTGGAATGCATCATGCTGCATCGGGTGAAGATAATGGCAAGTTTGCCCCAAATTTGTAGGGGGGCGTTCGTGGTAATGAGAGTAGGGGTGTTGTCCAATGGGTCTTGGTAATTAACAGATGCAGAAGGCGAATGCGTGGATATGGTTATCAAGTCTAGTGCAATCAAAAGATGTTACAAATGTTTTCCTTGGTTTGTTTAAATTGTGTAGTTTGCGCTTGGCAAGTTTTGGAGATTGGAATGACGAAGGCATTTTGTTTTGCTATCTAAACACTTTATCCTTCGTTACCCCTTTGAGCCTTATTTATTTTCTTTCATACCCCTCTTTCGGAATCAATAGCAAAGATCAGAAACACAAAGGTGAAAGATGAGTAAAGGAAAAAGAGAAAAGAAAAAGAATAAAAAGAGAGAGAAGAAAAAGAAGAAGAAAGAGAAAAGAAAAAAAAGAAAAAAAAGAAGAAAAACAACAATAAAAAGAAAAAGAAGGGAAGAAGAGAAAAGAAAAATCACAACAAACAAAGTAATTCCTATAACATGAACTACATTCGACCTGATTCCTTTTAAGGATACGTAGGCAGCCTCACAGTTCGGTCCCATTAAAATAAAAATTTAAAAGTCCCCAAACAAGAAACTGGGGTAGAATTTGTGGTTATTGTCAGAAATCTGATTCCGAAAGTTGTAATTTTGAACCCATTCGAATTATTTTGAGCCTTTGATATCCTTTCTTTCTAACCCCATCCAAAAGCCCACGTTACGGTCCAAAGAAAGACCTTCCGATCAGTCTTCGAGAGATGCCAAGTCAAGCAAGAGGAGGTGATTCATATCAGGGGCAACACTCTGGTCTAAGCGGAAAAACAATGAAAACAAGAGAGTCTTATTGGTGAAAACCTTCACGGGAACCGTAAGACAACGGGATCTGGGAGAAGTCAAAAATGAGAGAGTCTTATTGGTGAAAACCCTCACGGGCACCATAAGGCGACGGTAAGTTGAGAGAAAGAGCAAAATGAGAGAGGCTTAATGGTGAAAACCCTTCAGGCACTACAAGTCGAATAAGGATTGTGAATCAGATTGGATAATTGGAGCATTAAAGCCCAGTTTCACGGTTTAGGGCTATAACAGGAGTTGAACATTAGACTTGCTCAATAGAATAGGCCACAGGTGCATGTCACAGTCATTAGAGTTGGTGTCCACATCTGATAGGTTTCTACTTTGTAGTTTTCTTGTTAGGAATCATCTCTTTTCATTGTCCTTTACTCCATTCCTTTTTGTCTTGTTTACTTCCTCTTCCTGAGTCTGTGCAGTTAGAACAAGTGAGAAATGACATTAAAATTTGCCACCAGCTGTCCAATTGCACAAAATGGGGTCTGGCTAACACATCAAATGTCATAAGTCAGAAAAGAACAATAAGCGCATTGAGCTGGTAATAATCAACATGCTTTGGGATCCTTGTGAAATACAAAGGCTTGGTACATATCAATTCATGAACAATGCAACAAGATGGAGGGTGTTGGGTGAACGAATCAAAGGTATTTTCGGTGAAACACAAAGGTTTGGTACATATCAATTCATGGACAATGCAACAGATGGAGGGTGTTAGGTGAATAGATTAAGGGTATCTTCTGTGATAAGATTGATAGAGAAAGTGGTTAACCAATAACAAGCAAGGTCTTCTAAGTGGAAATCAAAGTTATCATGGCAAGTGAAGGAGCAATAGACCTCAAGGCCAATGCCAGTGGGTTAAGTTAGGAAAGAACAGCATGCACATTGAGTGGACGGTAATTGATGTGCTTTGGGATTCATGGGAGACACAAAGGTTGGTAAATGTCAGTTCATGAGTAATGCAACAGATAGAGGGTATTGGGTCTGAATGGAGAAGAGGTATTTTTTGTGATAAGGATGACAGAGAAAGTGATTAGTCAAAGAACAAGCAAGGTCTTTGAGTGGAAATCGGTTATCATGAGAAGTGAAGGAGCAACCACCCTCAAAGTCAAGGACACAAACCAACCACCATATTTTAAACTGACAAAATTTTTCTTTGATTTGAAACAGGGGTAGAAAATTTCGTTTGTATCAGAGAAACCCACCGCAAGGAAAGGCAAGCACCAGACAGGTTTGACCGTAAACTCTTAGGACCCGCCTGGATAATGGGATTTAATTTAAAGTTTTCAGGACCCTCCTGGAAAATGGGACCTAGTTTAAAGTTCAGAAATACCATAATCTAGCATAAATATATCCCAAAGGAATATAAGTTGGCTTAGAAGTTTGCATGTTCGATATAGGATTCAATTAGGAGTTTTCAGGACCCTCCTGAATAATGGGACTTAGTTCTAAGATTTCGATTAGATAACAACATTTAGCATAAGTTCTGGTGTAGGGTAATATAATTCAGCCGTAAAATTGTCAATTTTAAGATGATACTTGATTTTTGATTTTCAGAACTCTCCTGAATAATGGGACTTAGCTTTAAGATTTCGATTAGATAACAACATTTAGCGTAAGTTCTGGTGTAGGGTAATATAATTTAGCCGTAAAATTGTCACTTTTAAGATAATACTTGATTTTTGATTTTCAGGAACCTCCTGGATAATGGGACTTAGCTTTAATATTTCCATTAGATAACAAGAGTTAGCATAAGTTCTGTTGTAGGGTAGTATAATTCAGCCGTAAAAGTTGTCATGCTTAAGATAATACTTGATTTTCGATTGTCAGGACCCGCCTGGATAATGGGATTTAGTTTTTAAATTTTCAGGACCCCACTGGATAATGGGATTTAATTTTAAATTTCTCAGGACCCTCCTGGATAATGGGATTTAATTTTTTTAGTTTTCAGGACCCTCCTGGATAATGGGATCTAGTTTTTAAATTCTCAGGACCCTCCTAGATAATGGGATTTAATTTTATAAGTTTTCAGGACCCTTCTGGATAATGGGATTTAATTTTAAAAGTTCTCAGAATCCTCCTAGATAATGGGATTTAGTTTTTAAATTTTCAGGACCCTCCTGGATAATGGGATTTAATTTTAAATTTTCAGGACCCTCCTGGTTAATGGGATTTAGTTTTTAAATTTTCAGGACCCTCCTGGATAATGGGATTTAGTTTTTAAATTTTATGGACCCTCCGGGATAATGGGATTTAATTTTAAATTTTTAGGACCCTCTTGGATAATGGGATTTAGTTTTTAAATTCTCAGGACCCTCCTGGATAATGGGATTTAATTTTAAATTTCAGGACCTTCCTGGATAATGAGATTTAGTTTTTTAATTCTCAGGACCCTCCTGGATAATGGGATTTAATTTTAAATTTTCAGGACCCTCCTGGATAATGGGATTTAGTTTTTAAATTCTCAGGACCCTCCTGGATAATGGGATTTAATTTAAAATTCTCAGGACACGCCTGGATAATGGGATTTAGTTTTTAATTTTTCAGGACCCTCCTGGATAATGGGATTTAATTTCAGGGCCCTCATGGATAATGGGGTTTAATCTTAAAAATTCTCAGGACCCTCCTGGACAATGGGACTTAGTTAAAATTCAAAATGTTCATGAGTAACAAGATCTAGCTAGGCTCTACCTTGAGGAAATATAAGTTTGGCTTTGAAGTTTTCATGCTTGGGATAAGATTCAATTTGAAATTTTAAGGACCCTCCTAAATAATGGGACTTAGTTTAATACCTCCCTTAGATGCTAAGATTTAGCATAAGTTTCACCGTTAGGAAGTTGAATTTAGCTCTGAAATTTTCACCCTTAAGATGAGATTTGATTTTAAATTTCAGGACTCTCCTGGATAATGGGATTTAGTTTTAGGTGTTCAGGACCCGCCTGGATAATGGGATTTAGTTTTAAGTGTTCAGGATCCTCCTGGATAATGGGATTTAATTTTTTGTTGTCAGGCCTGGATAATGGGATTTAGTTTAAGACTTTCTTAGATAACAAAATGTAGCAGGAGTCACACCTTTAGAAGATATAATTTAGATTTTAAAGCCATCATTTAACTAGGAGTTTCAGGACCCTCCTGGATAATGGGATTTAGCTTTCATATTCATAGAGATATTTGGTAATATGTCAATTAACACTCACAGATGTGCCCAGCCACCAAACTGGGGAAGAAAATTTTCTTTGTTTTTGTCTATTTTTGTTGAAACCAGGCGTCCACCTGAAGAACAAGGGAATACATTTCAAGTTCTGGTAATCAGGCGCCCACCTGGAAAACAAGAGAATACATTTCGAGTTTTGGTAATCAGGCGCCCACCTGGAGAATAAGGGAATACATTTCAAGTTTCAGCAACCAGGAGCCCACCTGGAGAATAAGAAAATACATTTTGAGTTTTGCTAATCAGGCGCCCACTTGGAGAACAAGGGAATACATTTCAAGTTTCAGCAATCAGGCGCCCACCTGGAGAACAAGGGAATACATTTCAAGTTCAGCAATCAGGCGCCCACCCAACAAGGGAATACATTTCAAGTTTCAGCAATCAGGCGCCCACCTGGAGAACAAGCGAATACATTTCAAGTTCAGCAATTAGGCGCCCACCTGGAGAAAAATGGAATACATTTCAGATTCAGCAATCAGGCGCCCACCTGGAGAACAAGAGAATACATTTTCAAGTTTCAGCAATCAGGCGCCCACCTGGAGAACAAGGGAATACATTTTCAAGTTTCAGTTTTCATGTTCTTACTGATATTTGGTAACATGCCAAACTGGGGAAGAAGTTTTCTTTGTTTTTGTTTATTTTGTGGAAATCAAGCGCCCACCTAGAGAACAAGGGAAAACATTTTTCAAGTTCAGCAATCAGGCGCTCACTTGGAGAACAAGGGAATACATTTCAAGTTCAACAATCAGGCACCCACCTGGAGAACAAGGGAATACATTTCAAGTTTAGCAATCAGGCGCCCACCTGGAGAACAAGGGAATATACATTCAAGCTTCAGCAATCAGGAGCCCACCTGGAGAACAAGGGAATACATTCAAGTTTCAGCAATCAGGTGTCTACCTGGAGAACAAGGGAAGATAGTTCAAGTTTCAAGGGAAAGCAATTTCAGGGAAAAGCAGTGCAAGTGTTCAGCAATTAGGAGCTTACCTGGAAATAAGAGAATTTACTTCAGAATGCAATTCAAGTCAGCAACGAAAGAAGCTCGCGGCAAGAATGCGAGTCAACAATCCAAGGTGATCAACAAAAGTTAGTCACAATAAAGAAAGAAAAAAAAGACAAGAGAGAAAGGCAAGAAGTTAATTCAGATGCAGAAGTTGATGAAAGATGTGGGTTGCTCAAGACATGGCTGAGGTCACAAGCACTACATGTCCGGTCTTGATCCAAAAGCTAAAGAAGAACGAGCTAGCACCTGCAGCTAACAAGCGCCGAGGTTCAAATCTAAAGTCTGCATGAAGAACCATTCAAGACTCAAGATCAAGCTTCAGAAGACTTATAGATAGAAATCTTGTAACTCGTAGTTGACAGGCTTAGCTAGTCTTTTTCATGTTTTGATTTTTGATGTAATAACAGGACTGCGGACTAGAACCTCAGCGGAACGGCACCTAGACCAACTCTCCACCTCGGCATACTCCGTCATCTCACTCATCTCTGAACTACACATGGCCTGATTCCTTTATAGCCAAGGATATGTAGGCAGCTCAGATACCAAGTCTCAGTCACATTTTTCTCTTAGTTTTAGTCTCTTCAAATAAGGGTCAGGGTCAAAAAACCTGTCTACTCATTCTTTGTCTGAAAATACTTCGTCTTTCCAGTCAAAGAGGGGCAGCTGTAGACATGTGATTTTTGACCCTCCCCAAGATTTTTCATATTTTAACACGTAAATATTTAATTTAGGCCCAATATAGCTATTTTAACTCATTTTTACTCTTTTACTTTATTTTACTACAAGGAAATGAAAATTACAAAAACAAATATTTTATTTTATGTACCTTTCATAAAGTAAAAAGAATATACAAAAATAGTATCTTAATTTTATCTTTATATAATCTTGAAAATACAAAAAATATGTAATAGTTTCATGTTATAATATAGTTTAGTTTAATTAATTAGAATTTATTTTTGCATAATGTAGTATAGTTATCTTATATTAAGGGAATTTAGCTATGGTTTTAATTAATAATTTTTGGAGTCTTCTTAGCCCAAAATTGAAACACAAAAAAAGACATGGTCCAACCCAATTACCCTTAGCCCATTCTTCCCAACCCATTAGCCCATTTAAGTGCAAGATTTAATCCTAGCCTTCTATTTCTTCCTAATCCAATGGACATCATCCTTTCCCACTTCCATATAAAATACCCAATTATAGAAACCCTACCCTAAGTTTTCAATTCCTAGACCCAAGACTCTTAGAAAAGAAAAATGGCGCAGCTCATTCCAAAGAAGAAAAACAATAATCAGACCCAAATTCTCTAACGATATGCATTGACACGACTGCTTCGAGGTTTCTTTTCCTTCGCGTAAGGATTTCTAGAATGAATCCCTTGGACAATTAAAACCATGAATGGACACGCCACTCCTTGCTGTTTCTTCCTCAAGAGACGTTATTTTTTTTTACTTCCATAGCCATGTAAGACAAAGCTAAGACCAAAATATTAGAATTCTTCAGTATAATCTAGGATTTTGCAAAGCAAATTGGTTAAAGATGGCACTTGCCAAGGCTAAGGAAATTGTTTCTGTTAATCCATGTCGTGGTCTTAAGCAAGACGTACTATCCATTCTGCGTTAGCGTCAAGGATTTGTTGAGTAAGCTGATCAGCACACTGTGCCAAACGTCTTCATTGGCGAGAAGTACATTGGTGGTTGCGACGTGATTTCGGCTATAGCGGGCATAGGGAATTAAGATTGAGGTCATTTTGGTTTCAAGTTTTTCGGCGTCGATTCGAGGTTCCGGTTTCAATGTGTAGCTATTTGTTCATTTGGATATTTGAGTTCCAAAATTTGCAACAACTGATTTCCCATACATTAAATGAAAGCAATTTCAAGATCCTTGAGGTCTATGATGGCAATGATTCCAACAGTGATCATCCTTTGGTAAGCTTTTCATTGCTTAAGCTGCGAATGTATTAGAGTATTGTCTACTTAATTTGTTAAGTTTGCTTGGTTTGGTGTTTGTTGTGCTGTGGAAATGGGTATCTTAATTATGTTGGTTCATATTGATTTATTGGTATAGAATTTCATTTTGTGCGTTTATTGTTGTCTATGGAAATAGCTCATTAGCTTTTGTTGACTTCATAATTAGTTTGAAAATAAGGAAGATTAATATTGTGATTATTATTATTGAAGCTAGTAAATGGAAATCGTTGACCAACTATGCCAATTCCTTGTTGTGTAGCGTTTAATAAATAGCTTATGGCCCTCTAAAGTTTCGTTTGAATTCCCTTTAAAAATTAGAAATAGAGGTGTGCCGCGCCAAATAAAATCCCAAATGCGTGGACCTCACTTAATTGTTTCTTTTAAAGTCCTTAGAATTCGAGGCGTGTCATCTAGCTAATTTTCATGGCTCTCTCAAAGTTGCTAACGCGTAGTTGCTTTAGGCGCGTCATTTTAATAAAATTACTTTCCTAAATTCGGGTGCGCATTTATGTGACCCAAATCCAAATCTCAACAATGTCAAAATATGTCGAAGACCGCGGGTGCATTTATGTGACGTGGTTCAAGACGTGTTTTAACAATGTTGCAATTTTCTTTTAAAAAATGAATAAAAGCGGTTAAAACTAAAATTTGCACATAGGTTCATAATTGTTTAAAATCAGATAATAGGCCAATTATAACAGTTGAGCGACCGTTCTTGAACCACGGAATCCGGGAATGCTTAACACCTTCTCCCAGGTTAACAGAATTTCTTACCCGGATTTTTGGTTCGCGGACTGTAATACAGAGTCAATCTTTTCCTCGATTCGGGATTTAAAGCCGGTGACTTGGGACACCATAAAATTATCCCAAGTGGCGACTCTGAATCTTTTAATAAATAATCCTGTTTCGATTGTCACTTTAAGTTGGAAAAAACTCTCCTATACACTCCTTCTCGGGGGTGTAGTGAAAAAGGAGGTGTGACAGCAATTTGATGATCCCTACATGTTGCAGTTGAAAGAGGAGATTCACAAGTATAAGACGATGGCTTTTGAATAAGGGGAAGATGATGGTACTTTGAGGTACCAGGACAGACTGTGTGTTCCAGACATAGATGGACTTAAAGAGGGAAGATCATGTTAGAAGCCCATAATTCCAGGTATTCTTCCCATCCAGGTTCCCTAAGTATGAATCATGACCAAGGAGATTTATTGGTTGAACGACATGAAAAAGAATGTCGCAAACTTTGTGGCCAATTGTCCGAATTGTCAACAAGTGAAAGCCAAGCAGTAGAAAGCCTAGTGTTTTATCATAGAATACACATATTTTGAGTGGAGATGGTAAATATGGAATTTATAACAAGATTATCTTGCTCATTTTAAAAGCATGATTTGATTGAGTGATTGTAGATTGACTTACCAAGTCAGCGCACTTCTTGCCAGTAAAGACTACAGATTCAGCAGAAGATTATGCTAAGTTATACATTCAGGAAATCGTCTGATTGCATGGGACTCCGTTTTCCGTCATTTCGGACTGTGGTGGTCAGTTTAAAATGAACTTTTAGAAGTTCTTTCAGAAAGGATTAGGCACAAGTTTTCATCCTCATAAAGATGGCTAGACAGAGTGCACTATTCAGACACTTGAGGATATGTCCTAGATTTTAAAGGTAATTGTGATAACCACATACCTCTCATTGAGTTTTCTATTAATAACACCTACCATTCTAGTATCAAAATGGCACGTGCGAGGCTCTGTATGGAAAAAGGTGTAAATCGCCAATTGGTTGGTTCAAAGTTGGTGAATAGGAGTTATTGGGACCAAATTGGTCTATCAAACTATAGAGAACATTAAGTTGATTCAAGAGCATTTGAAGATGACTCACAGCCTCCAAAAGTCCTAATCGAGCGTGCGGCATATAGACCTAGAGCTTCAAGTTGATGATTGGGTATTTTTGAAAGTTTCACTTATGAAAGGCATTATGAGATTTGGGAAGAAGGGGAAGCATAGTCCCTGCTATATTGGGCCATATAGAATCTTGCGAAGGATCGGTCAATTAGCTTATGAGTTGGAGTTGCCACCAGAATTAGTGGTGGTATAGATAGCATTTCACGTGTCATGTTATAACATTCAAGTTTCCAGTACTCAGATACTCACGTGAGTTCAGTACTCAGATACTCATGTAAGTTCAATACTTAGCTACTCATGTCAGTTCAATACTTAGATATTCATGCTAGCTTAGTACTCTGATATTGATGTTAGTTCAATACTCGAATATTCGTGCCAGTTTAATATTCATATATCCATGCTAGTTCAGTATTCACGTATCCATGGCAGACCAATATACAGTCAATGCAGTAGTCATTCAGTTCAGTATCTCAACAGTTCAGTAATCATGTATTCATTCATTTTAGTATGCAAGTGTTATTGAAAGTTCATGTTTCGACCAGTGAACACGATAAGAACAATCAACTTGATTATACTAGTTTACATGGATAACATGATCAAAGGAAAGTAATAATTACAAGAAACAAAGTCCCATCCACATGCTTTACCCGACAACAACGCATAGGTACTTGTCACATCTTCTTTTTTCTACCCCGGAAGGGTATAAAGGAGTTTTTTTCAAATTAAAGTGACGATCAAAACGGGTTTATTTTATTTAGAAATCAAAGTCGACACTTGGGATAATTTGTGGTATCCCAAGTCACCGGTTAAATCCCGAATCGAGGAAAGATTGATTTTGTTTTACAGTCCGCGAAACACAGAAATTCGGGTAAGGAATTCTATTAACTCGGGAGAAGGTACTAGGCATTTCCGGGTTCCGTGATTTTAGCACGGTCGCTCAACTATTAATATTGGCCTGCTTATCTGATTTTAAAACATTTTTGAAACCTATATGCATTTTATTCCTTTTAAAACCGCTTTTAGAAATCCACGATTGTCATACAATTAATTATTTATTAAACGTTTGTGAATCATGTCATGGGAACTATACCCATGATCCACATCGTGCTCATTTCATTTTAAAAAAATTGTGGCCGAGTCACATAAATGTACCCCTGGATTTTAGTGGTTAAGCGTCACAACTACGTCACGGGAATCGTACCCGTAGCTATGACAGTTATTTAATTAACAGGCCTAAATCAAACTAGGAGAGTTCGAGGCATTTTTCACACTATTCTTGTATTTATGTGAGGGCCATATTATAGGATTTTATTTGTGTATGGCGCACCTCAAGTTTATTAAAGGAAAAAGATTCGACTACGGATATTCATATTTAAAGCTAATTTGAAATTAAGTATCGCAACTACGTCACGGGAATCGTACCCATAGTTGTAATAATTTAATCGCGTGCCTAAAGCAAACTACGAGATTTATTTTTAGTACCTAAATCATAAAATTAGTATGAGGGCCATAGGTGATTTAATTACTATGGCACACCTCAATCTAAAAATAACTACATTCAACTAGGAGATTGTAAGGCTCTTGATTAATCTAACTCTAAATTTATCTAACTCGAAATTTAGTTTAGGCCCTAATTACGGATGTGCAGCGAGGTAATTAAATGACTATGGTTACTTAAAGGAAAATGAAACGGCTGCAGACCACATGATAAACTCACGACTCACGCATTGGGCTGGGCTCGAAGTTGAGCTCATCTCTCAGAATGAAAGCCAAATACACCCAGCATTGAGGTCGTGTCAAATATAGGTCCAGCGAAACACTGGACTTCACGTTACAATCCAGTTCCTCAAACATAAAATGCAAGGAAAGGAAGAAGGGGTGGGGGTAAATATTCTTAGGCCTGAAATTGAGCCCAAACATGGCAAAACAAAATAGAGGCAATATCCAGAAAACCAACAGTACGTAAATCATCATGCAATTCCTTTGGGATTTCTAGCAGGTTTAATACATCAAAATAAAACTACCAGAGGCATTCATTTCTGACCCTCACATCTTCTTTATACATTACATTTACTGACATGTAGGCTCAGTGCTTAGTTAACAAGACTTTGAGCCATTGAAGAACAATTAACTAGTAAATGAAGATTAAACAAGACTTGTCCTACGAAATAGCCAACCGAATTATCCTAAACTATTAAAACCAAATACACATTTGGATTGTAATCCTCCATAAAGCTGCCAGCTCTTCCCATACATGAGTAATATCAATTTCACCTTCTAACTCTCATGGATCTGATCATGTCGAGATCAGATCCATCGAGAGCCATCTTGCACACATGCTAACCATTGGCTAACACACAAAACTCAACCAATGAAGCAAAATATTAGGCATGAATGATCAATAAAATAGTGTACATATAACTCAGGCCCAACAGATATCAACTAATGCATTCGAAACACAAGAAAAACATGTTTTTAAGCATAGGAAACAAGAATCAACAGATATATACATCTTATTATTCAAGCAACACTTCTAGCCTTCATGTGAGGTCAAGATTACAAATATTTTGGCATAAGGCCATAGTGTGTACCTTGGTGCCTGAAATTCTGCTCCAAAATACCAACTAGAAAACAGATACATCAGCAGTAGAGAGCAAGGTAGCAATAACCAATAAACAACTTTGGTATCAAGTCAAAAGAGCTCCAAAACCCAGAAATACCAAGCAGGATTGTTCAGCTCTTTTTTCAACCAGAAGAAAAGAAGAGCCTCCTATTTGAGAACTTTGAAAGATTTTTAGGGGTCTGTTTTTCGTGTGTAGAGAGTGAGGAGAGTGCCTTATTTATCCCCAAAATCTGTTTTGTACCTTCCAAGTCAAGGAATAAGAATTTTTCCAAAATACCCCTCACAAAGCAGCTTTTTCTAACAGCAAATGGACAGCTGGCCAATTCTAATTGTCTTTAGCAGCTTGTACTGGCAGAATAACACCAGTTGTCCATGCCATAGAACCTTCTAGATACCTTATCCCATTTCTAAACTCTCAAATTACCCCCTTTAAGTCTTCTATTGTCCCTTTAACCCTTCCTAAGTTTTTGCTATTCTCAAATCAAGACTAACATATTCAGGCAAAGAACAAATCGAAATACAGATTGAACAAACAAAAATCATTAAGCATTTGGACCTTTTAAGCTAACAAAAAAAAAACAATTCAGAAAATAGAAGCATTTACATCTAAAACCAAACGAGTCTCAAATGGAAATTGTTCAAACTTGTTGAAGCTTTGAGATGAAAGACCTAACAGAAATCTAATGAACATAAAATTAAACTAAACTAAAACATGCAAACTAAGTAAGGAAACAAATACGAAAGGAAAAATTAACCGGGGACCAAAAGAAATCAGAAGGAACAGAATCCGGATTCCGAAGATTTCTTGTCAATTAATTCTAAATTAACCTATGAACAAAATTAAACCTCTAACAATTTCATAAAATAAAGAAGAAGAATACCTTCTGAAAACGAAAAACTCTAGACTTTGAATGCATTCTGTCCGGTCAAAGGCAAATTGACCGGGTCTTAACCAATCCGAAATGAGTCGAAACTCACATTAATCAACGGCTCTTGACAAAAGCCATTAACTAATGTTAGTTTTGACTCAAAGCATGCTAAAAATTAACCGAAAATTCGAGGGAAAAGGGGCTTGATATTCCAGACCACTTTTAGATCCAAAATCCAAGTAATTTCAAGGTGCTTTGGGGAAAATCAACAAGGAATTTGGGTTTAGGAGAGTGGGGAGGTTATAGGGTGCGAATTTAGGTGAGTTTGGAGACCTAGGGTTTTTTGGGCATGAATCTCGGATTTGAAATTCAAGATTCTAGGTGGTGGTTTGAAAGAAACTAACGGAAGATTTGGAATGAGGTGGTGATGGAGATTCTGTGGTGTTAAAATGGTGGTGTTTGGGGTATCGCCGCCGCCGTGGGCGATTTTTGGCGGGTGGTTGATGGCGGAGATAATAAGGATATTGGGGAGGCTAGGGTTTCTCTTAGGTTTGGGGTTAGAGATGGATTGGGGGGGAGGTTTCGAAGTGGGGTGGGGGATGATTTTGGACATATATGTATTTAGCAGGCCATTAGTTCCGAGCCGTTGGATTATCAAAATCCAACGGCTGTGATCAGATTTTTACAAACGAGGTCATTTGTTTTGAGAGTGGGGAGCTGGACCGGGTTATTTTGATTGGGTTGGGGCAGATTGGGCCAAAAAATGGTTTGGGTCCAATTAAAACAACCTCTTTTTTCTAATTCTCTTTTTTCAATTGTTTTTCTCTTCCTTTTTCTTTAGTTAATTAAAAACCTAAATTAAATTTCTAAGTTAATTAATTTGCAAAATTAAGCTAATTATCTACTATAATATTTACAAAAATTAATTACTCCTAGATTAAAAGAGGAAATTACTAATCTGAAATTAAAAAGCCAAAAATGCAAAAGTCAGCCAATTTTGTGATTTTCATTGTTAAATAAAACAACTAATTCACTAATTAATCCTAAAATATGAAAACGAAATCTCAATGCAATGCAAGGTATCCTAAAAAATTGTTTTCTTATATTTTCTGGGAGTAATTCCTATAGGGCAAAAATCACGTGCTCACAGTTGCCCCTCTTTACTCGGAAACACGAAGAGTTTTCTTGCAAAGATAAAGTGAGCGGATACGAGTGATTTTTGCCCGTTTGAATACTCCGTGGGAAGCATTTTTGAAATATTTGACCGCACCTTGCTTCCGAGGTTGCCTACATATCCTTGGCTATAAAGGAATCAGGTTAGTGTAATTTGGGAAGTTTCGGTAGCTGGGACTACCGGGAAGCTGTGATTTTATTGTTGCTGCTGCTACTGCTCGCTGAACTTCTTATTACACCAAGACAAAATAAAAGAAGCTAGAGTAAACTATAATCTATGAATTACAAGAATCCTATGTACACATCTTCAAACTTGATCTTGCAGTTTCTGCTACTTTGCTGGCTTGTACTCTCCAGGTGAGCTTCCTTTGTTGTTGACTTGGATTGTATTCTGAAGTGAATTCCCTTATTCGTCGGGTGGGCACCTGATTGCCAATACTCGAACTGCCTTTCTTTGAAACTTGGACTGCCTTTCTTTGAAACTTGAACTGTTTTCCTTTGTTCTCCAGGTGGGCGCCTGATTTTCTGACACTTGCACTGTTTTTCCTTGAAATTTTAGCTGTTTTCCCTTGTTCTCCAGGTGAGTGCCTGATTGCTGAACTTGAACTGCTTTTCTTTGAAACTTGAACTATTTTCCCTTGTTCTCTAGGTGAGCGCCTGATTGCCAAAACCTGAACTGTATTCCCTTGTTCTCCAGGTGGGCGCCTGATTGCCGAAACTTGAATTGTATTCCCTTATTCTCCAGGTGGGTGCCTTATTGCCAAAACTTGAACTGTATTCCCATGTTCTCTAGGTGGGCGCCTGATTGCCAAAATTTGAACTGTATTCCCATGTTCTCCAGGTGGGCGCCTGATTGCCAAAACTTGGAACTGTATTCTCTTGTTCTCCAGGTAGGTGCCTGATTACCAAAACTTGGAACTGTATTCCCTTGTTCTCTAGGTGGGCGCCTGATTGCCAAAAACTTGAGTTGTATTCCCTTGTTCTCTAGGTGGGTGCATGATTGCCAAAACTTTGAACTGTATTCCCTTGTTCTCTAGGTGGGCGCCTGATTACCAAAACTTGGAACTGTATTCCCTTGTTCTCCAGGTGGGTTCCTTATTGCCAAAAACTTGAATTGTATTCCCTTGTTCTCCAGGTGGGTGCCTGATTACAAAAACTTGAATTGCATTCTTTTGTTCTCCAGGTGGGTGCCTGTTTACCAAAACTCGAATTATATTCCCTTGTTCTCCAGGTGGGTGCCTGATTGCCAAAACTCGAAATGTATTCCCTTGTTCTCCAGGTGGGCGCCTGATGCCAAAACTCGAATTGTATTCCTTTGTTCTCCAGTTGGGCGCCTGATTGCCAAAACTTGGACTGTATTCCCTTGTTCTCTAGGTGGGCTCCTAATTGCAAAACTTGAAATGTATTCCCTTGTTCTCCAGGTGGGCGCCTGATTTCCAAAACTTGGAATTGTATTCCCTTGTTCTCCAGATGGGTGCCTGATTACCAAAACTTGAATTGTATTCCCTTGTTCTCCAGGTGGGTGCCTGATTACCAAAATTTGGAACTATATTCTCTTGCTCTCCAGGTGGGCGCCTGATTACCAAAACTTGGAACTGTATTCCCTTGTTCTCCAGGTGGGTGCCTGATTGCCAAAAACTTGAATTGTATTCCCTTATTCTCCAGGTGGGCGCCTAATTGCCATAACTTGGAACTGTATTCCCTTGTTCTCCAGGTGGGCGCCTGATTGACAAAACTTGAATTTTATTCCCTTGTTCTCCAGGTGGGCACCTGATTACAACAAAACAGACAAACAAAGAAACTTTTCTGCCCTAGTTTGGTATCTGGGCACATTTGTGAGTGTTAATCGAATCATGTTACCTAAAATCTCTAAGAATTTAAAACTAAAATCTCATTATCCAGGAGGGTCCTGACAATTTCAAATTGAATCTCATCTTACGAGTAAAAGCTTTAAAATCAACTTATATTTCCTAAAGATAGAGCTTATGTTGAATCTTGTTATCTATGAAGGTCTTGGAATTTGCTAGGTCCCATTATCTAGGAGGGTCCTGAGAACTTTTAAGATTAAATCCCATTATCCAGGAGGGTCCTGAAATTAAACTAAATCTCATTATCCATGAGGGTTCTGAAGATTTACGGTTGAACCTGTCTGGTGCATGCTTTCCTCATAGAGGATTCCTCCGGAATAAACGAAATTTCCTGCCCTTGTGTCAATCAAAGAAAATTTTATCATTTTCAAAATGTGGTGGTTAGTTTGCGGCATCCTTGCTGAAGATTGCCCTTTCACTATCGTGCTTTGCTTTGACTGGATGCCTTGAACTGGCCAAGAATTGTTTGCCTTTATGACTGAATTTCAACCGCAGGACCCTAAATGACCCGAGTGCTCTATACTCAACCTGTTGTTTTACATTTCTGTCCTTCCTACCTGAACCTCTGTATCTTCCATAAAATTCCCAAAACATTTGACCGATAGAACTTTCACTAACACCTTATTTTTCATTTTTGCATTGTGCTATTTCTGGTGTATTTTGTCCGCACTTTGCTTTGTGCAATTTGGAAGTTGGTAGTAAGCTTTGGAATCCTTCTTTACTTGCTTAAACAAGGCTGACATTGGTAAAGTCTTAGTGAAATAACCCAAAAAAAATGAAATGCAATGACTTTGAGAATTAGGAATAAAGAAGAAAATTCGAAACAGGATGACTGTTTGAGGGAGAAAAGGAAAAGAGACTTATCTGAGTGAGGCAACTGATACCAATGATCATGACATGCATTTCGGATTAATCAGCCCAGCCTATTCAACCAATCACCTTTCAGTTGTACTTTATGCCCCGGGATTTCCATATTCCAATCTCTTTGCAAAGTCACCAACCTTGTTTGGCTTGAGGCGCCCTGAAGGGTTTTCACCAACAAACCTCTCTCATTTGTTCATCTCTCAACTCACTGTCGCCTTAGGGTACCTATGAAGGTTTTCACCGATAAGACTCTCTCATTTTGGTTTTCTCTCATCTTTCCATCGCCCTACAGTGCCCGCGGGGGTTTTCACTAATAGGACTCTCTCATTTATTCATTTTCCTTGTGCAGAACGGAGTGTTGCCCATGATGCGAATCGTACCTCTATCTCGCTTGACTTGGCATTCTCAAATGTTGGTCAGAAATCTTTCTTTGGACTGCAATGTGGGTTTTTGGATGGGATTAGAAAGAAAGGATAAAGGCTCAAAACAAATTGAGTGGGTTCACGATTACAACTTTTGGAATCAGATATTTTACATAACCACAACTTCTGCCCCAGTTTTTTTGCCTGGGGGCTTTGGAATTTTTATTTGGATGGGACTGAACCGTGAGGCTGCTTACGTATCCTTAAAAGGAATCAGGTCGAACGTAGTTCATATCATAGGAATTGCTTTATTGTTGTTACTTTTTCTCTTTTCTCTTTCTTTCTCTTTTTTTTTGTTTTCTTCTTTGTTTTTTCTTCTTCTTATTTTTTTCACTCTTTTTCATTCTTTTCTTTCAATTTTTCTCTTATCTTTTCCTCTTTTCCTTCTTTATTTACCTTTTGTGTCCGTATTTCTGAACTTTGCTACTGATTCCACAAGAGGGGTATGAAAGAAAATAAATAAGGCTCAAAGGGGTAACAAAGGGTAAAGTATTTAGATAGCAGAATAAAATGCCTTTGTTATTCCAATCTTCAAAACATGACAAGTACAAACAAACACAATTCAAACCAAAGAAATCATACATAATATCTTTTGACTGCATCAGAATTGAAAGCCATATCTATACATTTGCCTTCTATATATGTTAAATACAAAGCACCATTGGACAACACTCTCGTTACGATGAACGATCCCTGCCAATTTGGGGTGAACTTGCCTTTTGCTTCAGCCTGATGTAGAATGATGCATTTCAATACTTGCTGACCTATTTCAAATTTCCGTGGACACACCTTCTTGTCATATGCTATTGCCATTCTCTTTTGAAACAACTAGCCATGACACTACTGCCAGTCTTTTCTCGTCAACCAGACTTAATTGCTCCAAACGGGTTTTGACCCACTCATCATCATCAATTTCGGCTTCAGCCTGAAGAGATGGAATTTCAACTTCCGCGGGTATCACTGCTTCAGTACCATATACCAACAAATAAGGATTTGCACCTACTGAAGTGCGAACAGTAGTGCGATAACCTAGCAAAGCAAAAGGCAACTTCTCATGCCATTTCCTGGAATCTTGCACCATTTGCGAAGTATCTTCTTTATGTTCTTGTTGTCCGCCTCAACAGCTCCATTTGCCTTGGGGCGATATGGAGTGGAATTCTAATGCGTAATCTTGAACTGTTGCATACTTCTTTCATTAAATGACTGTTAAGATTAGCACCATTGTCTGTGATGATTACCTTTGGGATTCCGTTCCACCAAATGATATTTGAACGAACAAAGTCGATTACTGCCTTCTTGGTCACAGATTTGAAAGTTTTAGCTTCAACCCACTTAGTGAAATAGTCAATAGCCACCAAAATGAACCTGTGCTCGTATGATGTCACAGGCTCAATTGGTCCAATGACATCCATGCCCCAAGCAACAAAAAGCCACGGTGCGAACATTGTGTGCAATTCAAATGGCGAAGAATGAATCAAATCTCCGTGTACCTGGCATTGATGACACTTATGCACAAAACTGATGCAATCTCTTTCCATGGTGAGCCAGTAATACCCTGCTATAAGAATTCTTTTTGCCAGAATATACCCACTCATATGCGGCCCACAAACTCCGGAATGTACTTCAGTCATGATAGTCGTGGCTTGCTTAGCATCTATGCACCTCAACACCCAAGGTCTGGAGTTCTTTTGTACAAAATTCCCCCGCTCAAGAAAATCCACTAGCCAAACGTCAAATTGTTCTCTTTTGATCACATGTGGCTTGTGCCGGATATACCCCCATCCTGATGTACTCCTTGATATCATGGAACCACGGTTCACCATCAAGTTCTTCCTCAACCACAATACAGTAAGCATGCTGATCACGAACTTGAATATGTAGAGGGTCAACATAAGCTTTGTCTGGATGGTGAAACATTGACGGAAGGTAGCCAAAGCATCGGCAACCTCATCATGGATCCTTGGAATATGCCTGAATTCTATTGATTGAAACCGTTGACAAAGATCATGCAAACATTGTCGATATGGTATGAGATTTAAATCCTGTGTCTCCCATTCTCCTTGAATCTGGTGCACCAGAAGGTCCGAGTCTCCCAAGACCAAGACTTCCTGGACTCCCATGTCTATAGCTAAACTCAATCCCAAAATGCATGCGTTGTATTTAGCTATATTGTTAGTACAATAGAAACGAAGTTGAGTCGTAACAGGGTAGTGATGCCCTGTTTCAGAAATAAGCACGGCCCCTATACCGACACATTTCATGTTAGCGGCTCCATCAAAGAAAAGTTTCCAACCTGGTATTTCAACCTTCTCCATCTCGTCAATATGAATCACCTCTTTATTGGGAAAATAAGTTCTCAATAGTTCATACTCCTCGTCGACCGGGTTCTCGGCCAATGCTTGGGCTTTCATCGCGGTCCGAGTCACATAGATAATGTCAAACTCTATTAGCAAAATCTACCACTTCGCATGTCTTTCTGTGGACATAGGCTTCTAAAAGATATACTTTAGAGGATCCAGGCGAGAAATGAGGTAAGTAGTGTAAGACAACAGATAATGCTTCAAATTTTATGCCACCCAAGTCAGAGTGCAACATGTCCTTTCAAGGGGAGTATACTTAACCTCATATGATGTGAACGTTTTGCTAAGATAATAGATGGCTTGCTCCTTCCTGCCAGTGATGTCATGTTGACCCAACACACAGCCAAACGAATTATTCAAGACCATCAGATAAAGAATTAAAGTCCTCCCGGGTTCCGGCGGGACCAACACAGGTGGGTTCGACAAATACTCTTTGATCTTATCGAATGCCTCCTGGCACTCATCAGTCCATTTAACGGCAGCATCCTTCTTCAGCAACTTAAATATGGGCTCACAAGTTGTCGTGAGCTGAGCGATAAACCTGCTGATGTAGTTCAGCCTCCCTAACAGACTCATTACCTCGGTCTTGTTCTTTGGTGGTGGTAACTCCTAGATAGCTTTGATCTTTAACGAATCCAACTCAATGCCCCACCGACTGACTATAAACCCTAACAGTTTCCCAGATGGAATAACAAATGCACACTTTGCAGGGTTGAGCTTAAGATTGTACCTACGGAGCCTTTGGAAAAACTTTCTCAAATCTTTGACGTGGTCAGACGGCTTTCTGGACTTTATGATCACATCATCCATGTAACCCTCAATCTCCTTGTGTATCATGTCATGGAATATGATTGTCATTGCCTTCATGTAAGTTGCCCCATCATTTTTCAAACCAAAAGGCATGACCCGTTAGCAATATGTTCCCCACGGCGTGATGAATGTCGTCTTTTCTGCATCTTCCTCATCCATTATAATCTGATGATACCACGCATAGCAGTCCATAAAAGACCCAATCTCATGCTTGGCATAATTATCAATCAAAATGTAGATATTTGGCAGTTGGAAATTGTCCTTTGGACTTGCTTTGTTGAGGTCACGGTAATCAACACACACTCTAGTCTTACCATCTTTCTTTGGCACAAGCACAACATTGGCTAACCACGTGGGATACCGCATGACTCGAATGACCATTGCATCAAGCTGCTTTGAGGCTTCTTCTTTAATCTTCACACTCATGTCAATTTTGACCTTTCTCAACTTCTGCTTCACGGGAGGGAATGTTGGATCAATTGGCAATTTGTGGACCACCAAATCAGTACTCAAGCCTGGCATGTCATCATACGACCATGCAAAAATATCCTTATATTCAAACAATGCTTTAATTATTTCTTAATTTATTTGTGGTTCAAGATGGACACTTATCTTGGTTTGTCTGACATTATCTGGATCTCCTAAATTGATTGTTTCTGTTTCATTCAAATTAGGCTTGGGTTTTTCTTCAAAATGATTTAGTTCCTTATTAATTTCCTCAAATGCCTCATCCTCATCATATTATGTTTCGCTGTCGCACTCTATTTCTTGGATTATTATTTCAGAATTAGATTGACTTTTAAGACTTGCCCGAAGATTCCTCATGCATGTCATGTCATTGAAACCAGCATAAAAAGAACTGTACAAAGAAAAAGAA
Organism: Nicotiana sylvestris; assembly: GCF_000393655.2. Lineage (NCBI taxonomy): Eukaryota > Viridiplantae > Streptophyta > Magnoliopsida > Solanales > Solanaceae > Nicotiana > Nicotiana sylvestris. Next base: position 51,090,123 of record NC_091060.1, on the reverse strand, counting down.
ATCAAAAATAAGAACTATCAGGAAAGATGGAAAAGGGAAATTGCATTTCATTGAAAATAAAGGATATTAGGGATTGTACATCAACAAGCGAAAAATGAAAAATCTGGGTCACAACCCTAGAATGACCCAGATAGAAAGGAAAACAAAACAAACTACCAAGACTCCTTCTGAGTAGGGAGAGGAGTAGCCTTCCAATTGTTAAGCTTTACATTCGGCCCAACAAACTGCACGTCTGCTTTGCTGGACCCTTCTCCGACTTCTACCATTTTCACATTATCAAACAAGCTCTGAAACCTTTCAATTAACTCTTCATCAATGTCAATCACAAAACTTGGAACTGCTGTCACTGGGTGTTTCCTGGCACCGGGCTTGACAAAGGACCTGGAGAGACGCGGGATAGGCTTCGGAAGTGCCCACGCCTTCTGTTTCAACCTTTCATCCCTTTTCACATCTGCCACTATGGGTTTGAATCCAAGACCAAATGTACCCAAATTGTTTAGGGAGGGACACTGGCTGTACGATACACTACAAAGATGCACCCAGACCTTTACCAAGCGCAAAGCCATTTTTCAGCATTTTAGAGGCCACCATGACGGATGCAGAGGCTATCTTTGGAGTTGGAATACATTTCCCTTCTGGAACATTCTCGACTGGCACTGTTTCAAAAGCTTGATAGACCCAAGGCCCTTTGTCATCTTCAGCCTCAATAAACAGGACAGAGGCATCACTGTGAGCATACAAATTCTTCTTGCCATGCACGACGATCTCCTGTCTATCCCACTCGAACTTGACCATCTAGTGCAAAGTGGACTGGACTGCTTTGGCGGCATATATCCAAGGCCGACCTAACACCAAATTGTAAGAGACGGCTACGTCCAGTACCTGGAACTCCATGGTGAATTCCATCGGTCCTATTGTCAAATTCAATCACTATATCACCAACCGAATCTTTTCCACCACCGTCAAAACCTCGGATGCATATATTATTCTTGTGAATCCACTCATCATCAACTTTTAACTTGTTCAGAGTAGAGAGGGCAGATGTTTCCACTAGAACCACTGTCAACTAACACCCTGGTGACCACAGAATCTTTGCATTTTACCGTAAGATAGAGAGCTTTGTTATGTTCATTACCTTCCACAGGCAACTCGCCATCAGAGAAAGTGATCCTGTTCACCTCAAATACCTTGTTAGCGATCTTCTCCAGATGGTTCACTGAGATTTTGTCGGGGACATGAGCTTTTTTCAGAATTTTCATCAAGTCCCGACGATGCTCATCTGAATGGATCAATAATGATAGCAAGGAAATCTGAGTGGGCGTCTTTCTCAGCTGCTCCACGATGGAGTAATCTTGTAGTTTCATTTTCCTCAAGAACTCCTCCTCCTCTCCTTTAGTGACTGCTTTCTTTACTAGAACTGGATTATCTCTAGATGTTTTAGCATTCCTTAACTCTTCCGGTGCAAAGCATCTCCCCGAACGAGTTAATCCCTAGGCCTCATTGATTTCTTCTTTCACTTCCTTTCCCTTATAGGTCACTATTACACGTTAATAGTTCAATGGGATAGCTTTGGTATTGATTACCGGCAACTGGGTTACAGGCTTGATGATGATAGGGTCTGTACGGGCACCCTCTACAATTATGATAGGCTTATTTTCCAACCCTGACACAACCACTTTTGACTTTTCTTGCTTTTCTACAACGTCACTTGGGAATCCTTTCTTAACTACCACAGATGGCTCACCGTTTGTCATGCTCAACTTGTTCACTAATCGTCCAACCATTGGTTTTTTGACTGGCTTGACCTCGCTAGAACGAATCATCATAACGGATTGTGAAGGCTTCTTGGGTTACCCCTTGGGTGCCTTCGGAGTTCAGACTTCAATCTGGTTGGTGTCGATGAGCTCCTAGATAGCATTTTTCAAGTGCCAGCCCTTCTACGTATCATGCCCCAGAGTACTAGAACAATATGCACAGCTCAAGGAGTAATCAAAATTCTTTAGAGGAGGGTTTGACAATTTCAACTCAATTGGCCTCAGCATATTCAACTACCTCAATCTTTGGAATAAACTGGTATAAGACTCCCCCAATGGGGTGAAAGTTTTCTTCTGCTGCAACCTATAGTTTTTGAATATTGGTTTGGGTCGAAAACCTGGACCGGCAGGGTTTCGGTTGCCTCGTGGGGGTTGGTAAGCATTTTTTGGAGATGGGTAGGTATTTTGTGGGGCGGGGCACGCCATTGTGGGAAGGAAAGAGGTTGAGTATATGAGTGGGCATGGTGGACAGAAATTTGAGGGCCTGGTGATGGGAAGTAATGTTGGGGTGGATTATATGGGGTTTGGGTGTACGTATGGTAATGGGGTTGAGGCTGGGTATAATGGCGTGACGGGGCCCCTCACTCCAAACCATGATCTTGAAGCAACTGTTGCCACATCTTCTTTCTTCTTCTTTTCGATCACTCCTCCAGTACCATTCTGAATGGCTTGGGTAGTTGCTTTGATGGTCGAGTAGCTCATGATGTTGCTTAATTTAAGCCCTTCTTCCAACATGCCCCCCATCTTCACTACCTCATTGAAAGACTTGCTTATGGCTAATATCAAATGGCCAAAGTAAGTAGGCTCCAGAGCCTGTAGAAAGTACTCCACCATTTCATTCTCCTCCATCAGGGGGTTAACTCTTGCCGCGTATTCTCTCCAGCGAAAATCGTATTCCCTGAAACTTTCACTAGGCTTCTTCTCAATCTTAGTTAGACAAATGATCTGGAACAATCTCGATGTTGTATTGGAAATGACGAGGGAATGCTTGGGACAAATCATCCTAGGTATACCATCTGATGTGATCCTAATGAGTGTACCACTCCAATGTCGCGCCACTTAGACTCTAGCTAAAGTATGCCATCAACAACTCATCTTTCCTACCGGCTCCTCTTATTTTACTGCAGAATCCCCTCAAGTGGGTCACCGAGTCTCCATACCCGTCATATAGGTCGAATTTAGGCATCTTAAATCCCACAAGGAACTGAACATCGGGAAATAGACACAAATCCTTGTAGGCTATGCTCACCTGGCCTCCCAATCCCTGCATGTTTCTAAATAATTGTTCCATGCTTCTTACCTTTCTGAACATCTCCTCCTGCTCTAGGTTTTTAGGTGGTCTCTCAGTCTCAATAGGGAGGTCGAAACGAGGAGTGTAGGAGTAATGATCTGGGGCCTTGAAAGTAGGCTTCGGGGGATAGCATTGATTATCTTGGGTTTGGAATAATGGTTCACTAGAAGATAGATGGAGTGTAGTTGGCGGTGGTGATACGAAAATAGGGGTGGCTGGTGGAGGGGGGTACGGGATTGGTCTGCTTGGTGGTGTTTGTGTGGTTTGGGAAGTGGTGCCCTGATAGTGGTGGTAATAGGGAAAGCCTGGTGCATGTTGCGGAGATGAATCAATAGTGGGAGGTTCTTGGGATTAAGCTAGTGGCGAGATGAAAGCAGGGTTGGTAGGGTATGATGGTAGGGCATGCCCTTTCATCCATGCCTGGTACATCTCTGCCATTTGGTGTTTCAACTTATGTAACTCCTCTTTCAGATTAACATCAGACTCTTCTCCCTCCCTTGACGGATCAATAACACTTGCATCCAGCTCTTGGCCAGCCATGATCAACTTATTTTTAGACCTGGTGTTGTACGGGTGGGTTGCTAGAATGCCAAACAAACTAAACACCTGCCTGTACTTGATGACAACAAGCAAATATTGTTAGCGATTAAGAGCTTAACATATAGGCGATCGCATGTTGGGGATGCAATGCACCTAAGTAGTTAACCCTTTCTATTATGCATTTGAACGGCTGCTTGCGTTATCCCGGCTTTCACTAATTTTCATTTTACAATTTCTTTCTCTCTTTCTTTTCATTCTTGCTTTTCTTTGCTTGATTCTTGTGTCTATTCTTTTATTCTCTCATTTTTTCTCTCTTGTTTTGCCATTATTTCTTTCCTCGCAATTTCTTGTTTTCTCTCCTCTTTTCCCTTTTTATTTCATAAATGTGATCGAATCCTATGTGGATTGTCTACGTATCATGATGCCGCATGAATCAGACCAAGTGTAGTTCTGGGAACATATGCGAAATAAAATAAAAGATATTTTTGGGGTTTTCAAATTTTTCATAAAATAAAATCAAGAAAATATCTTGATTACAATGACTTCCCCTACAGATTTAAACGTAAAAACTAACAGACTCCATGAGTGGACCGACAAACTTCAACAAAAAATTAAAAATACAGACTCGAAAATGAACTAAAAAAATACAGACTCGAACAAACAAAGTCAAGAATACATAAGTGCCTTAACTACTGCTCCAGTTGGCCTTGCTGCGGGCTTTTGCGCATATCTTCTTGGAGGCGAAACAAGTCATCCATTATCTGTCGGGCAAAAATCATAACTGAAGCGAAGAACATGGACCTGATCATGTCATCACATTCATTGCACTTCATCACAATGTAGTCCGCAATTCTCCTAACCCTCTCCCTAATGATACCCTTCTCTTGTAGCAACCGTCCAATCTGCTGAGATCTGGCATCCAAAACTTGTTCGGTTGTCTGATTTTGCTCTTGAAGCTGCTGCATGTCTTTCTCTAGCTGTGACATCAGGGCATAACAATGTTCTCTTTCTACTTTGAAATCTCTTGCCTACTTGGTCATTTCGTTCTCAAGGGCAGTGATCTTTTTCTTCAACCACATGATTCCATTGTCATATTTTCCTTTTAATTGTTGAACAAAGCGTGCTCGTTCCTTCGCATTCTTAGCCAATTTTGTTTGAGCCTTTGCCAGTTCGCCCTCGGCCTTTTTCAGATCAAAACCATATTCACCCACTTTCTGCCTAAGGTTACTTATAAGCTTTTCATTTTTTACACTTCTAGCAGGGTTCTCGGCTGCTATTTTCATTTCCCGAATTTGGGCTCGGAGGGCATCATTTTCTTTAGCTAACCTTTTCTTTTCACCCTCATCCGCGGTAGCTTGCAAACCATTCTGAAACTGAAGATCCCCGACTTGTTTTTCCAATTTGCCTATTGTGGCCCTGTACTCATTCTCCTTGGCCAACCAAGCCCATTGTTCCTGCGACACTTCAATAAATTCCTGTATGTGAGGCCTTTTGGTTGGTCTTTCAGGTTTGGCCCTTGTAGTGTTCTTCTTTCTATACCAGGAAACATAGGCGAGTGAGACCTCCCCTCTACATAGGTCATGTACTCGAGTGTTTGCTATCAAATACTGGCACTCGTTCCAAATATGACGAACTGTTTCTTCATGAAATTGGCCGTCGGAGCTGACTTCGACTGCATAAACACTAAGATCTTTATCTAGGTGCGTCACCTGGAATCTTCCCAACTGTCTCATCACTTTGTATGGAGCGTAAGGATGAATGCCTTGAAGACCCATTAAGAGGAGGTAAGGACCGGTGGCAGGCATATACACAATTTCTTCAACAGGAAGCCAACCCAGTGTCTACTCTATTTGTCCCGCAGTGATAGAGCGCGGGCGGAATACCCAATCTCCAAACCCTTCTGGCAATTTGAACCCTGAGATCCTTGTGTCGAACTCTTCAATGCAGCTTTTCTCCGTGGATCCGTAATTCATATATTGAGGGTAGTGGCACAGGTGCTCAATTATCCACATTTGTAATAGAAAATTGCACCCCTCAAAAAAGTCTACCCTAGCTTTACAAGCTGTGAGAGCTCAGTATATCTCAGAGACTATCATAGGGGCGAGGGTGCTCTTGGTGTTGGTAATCAAAACATTGATGACTTCAGCTACCCGCAGATTGATATGCCCATCCTTCCGGGGAAATACCATGAGACTTAAGAAAGCTACCATGAAAGTGAAGCGCCTATGCTCATCCCATTTCGCTCGGTTCCCTTTGCTATAAATCCCACTTTCCGGGTTGTCAAGTCCTCCTACATGCTCGTACCTCTGGTATATGAAGCATAGAGTGGAAAAATCGACCGCCAAATCTACGTACTAGACCCCCTTGCTTATTTTTAGCAAATCCAGGAACTTGTGAGGGGTAACGGCCCTTGGAGCGACCAGGTACTTTTGCCTTAGACCTTCAGTACTTCCCATAACCCGCTATTTCTTCCAAAGTGGGTGTGAGTTCAAAATCTGAGAAATGTAGGACGTTGTGAGTTGGGTCCCAAAATGTTACAATAGCCCTTATTATGTCTCCTCTAGGCCTGATCTTTATCAATCCGATGAGCCCTCCCAAATAAAGGTTGACCACATCTCGTCCTTCTTTACCCAAATCTTCCCACCACATGAGTAGATCCAACGGAATCTTGGACATGACCTTCATTGGTAAATTCTGACTCGTGCTCATTCTGCACATTTAGATTAAGGCGATTGGTTTAAAGACAAAGTGAATCTTATTTGAAAACTGTCAAAAGGCTTATTTTTTTGAAAATAAAATAAATCATATCTACTTTTGCGAATACGGCCTTTCATTGCTTCGGAATGGAAGTTCTTAGGGCTGTGTTTGCTAATGGCCAAAATTAACAAAGAAACTGTCGGTGGCTATTTTTGCAAAGTAGCCTTCCGGTGTCCCGCTAGGACATTCGGCTATTTAGACAAAACGGCATCACCCACTTATTTATGACAAGAATGAAGACACTTCATATATTTATTTTTCCAAAAATTTTCAAAAAACAGGGTTGTTCCCAATGAGGGTTGCCTACGTATCCCACGTCCGATGAGAATCAAACCCATGTAGTTCGGTCAGTTTTTTCATGAAAAGGAAAAAACAAAAACCATTTTGGACTAACTCTTCTCTTTTCAAGAAACTCTTTTTTTCTTTTTTTTCAAGGAATCTTTTTCTTCTTTTTTTTTCAAAAAATCGGCAGAGTTTCGGGACATTTTGGGCACCATTTTTGGGAAATGGGTGAAATCCTCTCTCATACCTCAAACTTGGTTTTTCTTTTGGTTTTCCTCACTTAATCTAGAAGCCGGTAAACATGCAATCCGAAACAAAATAAATGCATAGGTAGCATATAAAATGCATCACGTTGGTCTTTTATTTTCAGGTACGCCTGTCCTAGACATACCCAACCCCTGTATTGAGTCCTCAAAGTCAAATGTACATGATGCAAACAAGCGTTCCTATGAGGGATCCGACATGCTGAATTATTCTAGGTTTAAACCTAGGTGTATTGTTCTAGACCTGGCTTACCCGAGCGGATAACTCGAGCCGAGGGGGTCGAGCCGAGGGGGGAGGGCAGCGTACCGGTAACCAAAAGATCATCCGGCTTTGCAACTTGTTCGAACCTCATTCTAATTTGGAATATGACACTAACAGAAAGAAGTCACATCAGCGTGCACTCCTCAGAAGATAGAAGAGAGGGGTTTCGTAGCAGTTTATATACAGTTCAGATAATATCAAAGTGGTAAAGAGCAACATTTAGCACACTAGGCCCAAACATGTAAATAAAATCAAATAATAAATAAAAGTCAAATATAACAATTATTCTAAGCTCGAATTCTTGAACCCTGAACCAGAAGTTTTGAGTTCGTGTCCCCAGGAGAGTCGCCAAAGCTGTCACACCTCCTTTTTCCTACCGTCGGAAGGGTATAAAGGAGTTTTTTTCCAATTAAAGTGACGATCGAAACGGGATTATTTTATTTAGAAATTAGAGTCGCCACTTGGGATAATTTGTGGTGTCCCAAGTCACCGGTTAAATTCCAAATCGAGGAAAGATTGACTCTGTTTTATAGTCCGCGAAGCACAGAAATTCGGGTAAGGAATTCTGTTAACTTGGGAGAAGGTGTTAGGCATTCACGGGTTCCGTGATTTTAGCACGGTCGCTCAACTGTTAATACTGACATGCTTATCTGATTTTAAAATATTTTTGAAACTTATGTGCATTTTATTCCTTTTAAAACGGATTTTAGAAATCCACGGTTGTCATACAATTAATTATAGATTACACGTTTGCGAATTATATCACGGGAACCGTACCCACGATACACATCGTATTTTTTTTGAAAGAAATTGTGGTCGGGTCACATAAATGTACCCTGGGATTTTAGTGGTTAAGCGTCACAACTACGTCACGGGAACCATACCCGTAGCTATGATAATTATTTAGTTAACGAACCTAAAGCAAACTACGAGAGTTCGAGGCATTTTTCACACTATTCTTGTATTTACGTGAGGGCCATAAATTGTAGGATTTTATTTGTGTATGGTGCACCTCAAATTTATTAAAGTAAAAGCATTAGACTACGGATATTCATATTTAAAGCTAATTTGAAATTAAGTATTGCAACTACGTCACGGGAACCATTCCCATAGTTGTAATAATTTAATCATGTGCCTAAAGCAAACTACGAGATTCATTTTTAGACCTAAGTTATAAAATTAGTATGAGGGTCATAGGTGATTTAATTACTATGGCACACCTCACTCTAAAAATAATTGCGTTCAACTAGGAGATTGTAAGGCTCTTGATTAATCTAACTCAAAATTTATCCAACTTGAAATTTAGTCTTAGGCCCTAATTACGGACGTGCAGCGAGGTAATTAAACGACTTTGGTTACTTAAAGGAAAATGAAATGGCTGCAGACCAGCTGATAAACTCACAAATCACGCATCGGGCCGGGCTCGAAGTTGAGCCCATCTCTCAGAACGAAAGCCAAATACGCCCAGCATTGAGGTCGTGTCAAATATAGGTCCAGCGAAACACTGGACTTCACGTTACAATCCAGTTCCTTAAACATAAAGTGCCAGGAAAGGAAGAAGGGGTGGGGGTAAACATTCTTGGGCCTGAAATTGAGCCCAAACATGGCAAAACAAAATAGAGGCAAAATCCAGAAAACCAACAGTACGTAAATCATCATGCAACTCCTTTGGGATTTCCAACAAGTTTAATACATCAAAATAAAACTACTAGAGGCATTCATTTCCGACCCTCACATTTTCTTTATACATTACATTTACTTACATGTACGCTCAGTGCTTAGTTAACAAGACTTTGAGCCATTGAAGAACAATTAACTAGTAAATCAAGATTAAACAAGACTTGTCCAACGAAATAACCAACAGAATTAACATAAACGATTAAAACCAAATACACATTTAGATTGTAATCCTCCAAAAAGCTGTCAGCTCTTTCCATACATGAGTAATATCAATTTCAGCTTCTAACTCTCATGGATCTGATCATGTCGAGATCAGATCCACCAAGAACCATGCTGCACACATGTTGACCATTGTCTAACACACAAAACTCAACCCATGAAGCAAAATATTAGGCATGAATGATCAATAAAATAGTGTACATATAACTCATGCCCAACAGATATCAACTAATGCATTTGAAACACAAGAAAAGCATGTTTTTAAGCATAGGAAACAAGAATCAACAGAGATATACATCTTATTATTCAAGCAACACTTCTAGCCTTCATGTGAGGTCAAGATTACAAAGATTTTGGCATAAGGCCATGGTGTGTACCTTGGTGCCTGAAATTCTGCTCCAAAATACCAACTAGAAAACAGATACTTTAGCAGCAGAGAGCAAGGCAGCAATAACCAATAAACGGCTTCAGTATCAAGTCAAAAGAGCTCTAAAAGCCCAGAAATACCAAGCAGGATTGTTCAGTTCTTTTTTCAACCAGAAGAAAAGAAGAGCCTACTATTTGAGATTTTTGAAAGATTTTTAGGGGTCTGTTTTCCGTGTGTAGAGAGTGAGGAGAGTGCCCTATTTATCCCCAAAATCTGTTGTGTGCCTTCCAAGTCAAGGAATAAGAATTTTTCCAAAATACCCCTTACAAAGCATCTTTTTCTAACAGCAATTAGACAGTTGGCCAATTCTAATTATGTTCAGCAGCTTGTACTGGCAGAATAACACCGGCTGTCCATGCCATAAAACCTTCTAGATACCTTATCCCATTTCTAAACTCCAAAATTACCCCCCTTAAGTCTTCTATTGTCCCTTTAACCCCTTCCTAAGCTTCTGCTATTCCCCAATCAAGACTAACACATTCAGGCAAAGAACAAATCGAAATACAGATTGAACAAACAAAAATCATTAAGCATTTAGACCTTTTAAGCTAACAAATAAAACAATTTAGAAAATAGAAGCATTTACAACTAAAACCAAACGAGTCTCAAATGGAAATTGTTCAAACTTGTTGAAGCTGTGAGATGAAAGACCTAACAGAAATCTAATGTAAACTAAACTAAAACATGCAAAATAAGTAAGGAACAAATACGAAAGGAAAAATTAATCGTGGACCAATAGAAATCAGAAGGAACAGAATCCGAATTCAGAAGATTTCTCGTCAATTAATTCTGAATTAACCAAAGAACAAAATTAAACTTCTAACAATTTCAAAAAAGAGAGAAGAAGAATACCCTCTGAAAACGCAAAACTCTGGACTTCGAATGCATTATGTCCGGTCAAAGGAAAATTGACCGGGTCTTAACCAATCCGAAATGAGTCGAAACTCACATTAATCAACGGTGCTTTACAAAAGCCATTAACTAATGTTATTTTTGACTCAAAGCATGCTAAAAATTAACCGAAAATTCGAGGGAAAAGGGGATTGATATTCCAGACCACTTTTAGATCCAAAATCCAAGTAATTTCAGGGTGCTTTGTGGAAAATCAACAAGGGATTTGGGTTTAGGAGAGTGGGGAGGTTATAGGGTGCGAATTTGGGTGAGTTTTGAGACCTAGTGTTTTTTTGGCATGAATCTCATATTTGAAATTCGAGATTCTAGGTGGTGATTTGAAAGAAACTAATGGGAGATTTGGAATGAGGAGGTGATGGAGATTCTGTGGTGTTAAAATGGTGGTGTTTGGGGTGTCGCCGCCGCCGTGGGTGATTTCCAGCGGGTGGTTGATGGCAGAGACGGTAAGGATATTGGGGCGGCTAGGGTTTCTCTTAGGTTTGGGGTTAGAGACGGATTGGGGGAGGTTTCGAAGTGGGGGGATGATTTTGGACATATATGTATTTAGCAGGCCATTAGTTCCGAGCCGTTGGATTATCAAAATCCAACGGCTATGATCAGATCTTTACAAAACGAGGTCATTTGGTTTGAGAGTGGGGAGTTGAACCGGGTTATTTGGTTGGGCTGGGGCGGAATGGGGCAAATAATGGTTTGGGTCCAATTAAAACAACCTCTTTTTTTTCTAATTCTCTTTTTTCTCTTTTTTCAATTGTTTTTCTCTTCCTTTTTCTTTAGTTAATTAAAACCCTAAATTAAATTCCTAAGTTAAATTAATTTGCAAAATTAAGCTAATTATCTACTATAATATTTACAAAAATTAATTACTCCTAGATTAAAAGAGAAAATTAGTAATCTGAAATTAAAAAGCCAAAAATACAAAAGTGGGCCAATTTTGTGGTTTTTATTTTTAAATAAAACAACTAATTCACTAATTAGTCCTAAAAATATGAAAACGAAATCTCAATACAATGCAAGGTATTTTTGAATTTTTTCATGATTTTTCAACGAAAGTAAACATGCACAAAAATGCAAACAATTAGCACAAATTTTCACAAATTCCTATAAATTTGCAAAAAAAATAGGAAAAAATTGTTTTCTTATATTTTCTAGGAGTAATTCCTATAGGGCAAAAATCACGTGCTCACAGTACTCGTCACCTCACCTATACGATGCACCCAACATCTAAACACGTAACAAATAGATAAATAAGTCATAATCCCTCAAGTCAAGGGTTAACCACGACACTTACATCGCTCTAAAGACCGAAGTCAAAGCTTAACCACCACTTTGCCTTTCAAACAAGCCTCCGAACCAATATCATCTAGAAATTTACAAACCAAACGATTTAAATTAGGCTTTAGGAACTACCCACGATTGTAAAGAATTCAATTTAGGTCATTACTGAAAAAGTCCACAAAAGTCAACACCCGGGCCCGCTTGGTCCAAATCCAAAATTCGGAACAAAACATGATTACACATTCACCCCTGAGCCCGGTGATGTAATTTGTTTTGGAATATGACTTCAATTTGAGGTCTAAATCCCAATTTACCAAATCCCTAATTTCTGCCCAAAAATCCCCAATTCTACCATGAAAACTATAGATTTTAGGTTGAAAACTTGTGAAATGTAGTGAAAGATTGAAAGGAAATAGGTTAGAATCATTTACCAATGATTTGGGGAAGAAGGAGTATCGGAAAAATTGCATCTAAAGTTTTAGGTTTTGAAAATTTAAAGAATGAACAAAAAATCCCGTCTAAGTCATATTTACCCAGCATCAGAGTTCGCATCTACGAACCATTCTTCGCAAATGTGAAGCCCGCAAATGCGAAGGAACCATCGCAAATGCGAAGACCTTCACATATCTGTTGTCTTTGCAAATATGAAGAATGGTTCGCAAATGCGAACTCTGATGCATCCACAAATGCGACCCAATGATAGCATTTGCGATCACTGCTTACCCAGAACCCACTTTGCAAATGCGAAGTTTTGTTCACAATTGCAATGAGTGGATCGCAAATGTGAACCCAGCAGTGGTCGCAAATGCGATGATTGACCTTGCAAATGCGAGGTCTGAGGCTTGCAACAAAATCTGAAACACCAGCAGATTTCTAAGTCCAATTTCATTCCGTGGCCTATCTGAAACTCACCCGAGCCCTCGGGGCTCTAAACCAAAATTGCACACAAGTCTAAAAATATCATAGAAACTTGCTCGCGCGATCGAATCGCCAAAATAATACCTAGAAGTACGAATTGAATACCAAATCAAATAAAATTTTCAAGAAAACTTTGAAACTTCTATTTTCACAACCGGATGTCCGAATCACGTCAATCTAACTCTGTTTCTTACCAAATTTCATAGAAAAGTCATAAATATGGTATTGGACCTATACCGGGTTCCGAAACAAAAATACGAACCTGATATCCAAAAAGTCAACTATGGGTCAAACACTTCAAATTCATTAAGCCATTAACTTTCAAATTTCATCAAAGTTCGATATCTCGGGCTAGGGGCTTCCGAATTTCGATTCCGGGCATACGCCCAAGTCTCAAATCACGATACAGACCCACCGTAACCATCAAAATATGAATCCAAGTCCGTTTACCAAAAATATTGACCAAAGTTAACTCAAATAAAGTTTTAGGCAAAAATCCTTATTTTATCCACTTTTAACATAAAAGCTTTCTGGAAATATGCTCGGACTTTGCACACAAATCGAGAAGGAATAAAATAAGGTGTTTAAATCTTAAAAGCACAGAATTGGATTCTAAATCTTAAGATGACCTTTCAGGCCATCATAATAAGTTTACCCAGGTACTTACAACATATAAATAACAGCTCACTTCCTCTTCTTCAATTACCTCCCTTTTATCAATTTTTCTCACAATTAATCTCTCATTTTATTCATTTTTTTTCCTCTCACTTATATGCAACAAGGACGCCCTTCTTTTGTTTCTTTTTCGCCATATTTTTTCCTCATGCAATTTTTTTTCCTTCTTTTTACTTCCACAACTTGTGTTCCTCATTGCAAATAAAACTTTATTTTTTCTTAGCCTTGCACCTTTAAATGGTTTAATTCATAGCTCAACCAATCTTCCACTCCAACTATAGCTATTAGCTCATTATGCTTTTATAAGTTGTCAAAGAAGTAGGGTTCAAAACATAGATAATTCAGCACAAAAAGGTCAAAGCTTGTAACATGGCTACCAAATAAAAGGAAATTAGGCTCAACGGGGCTGACTAGGGTCAAATAACACAGGGTAGGGTAGAAAATATCAAACGGGTCAAGGAAGGTGTAAAATCACTTTTTAAACTGAGTAAACATAGATTTCACTTGAACTCACAAGCAAGGCAAGATCTAGACACAAATGTACTACATGGAACTTCACAAAAACCTCTCCATACTGTCACGACCCTAACCCCAAACCCGGTCGTGATGGTGTCTCTCGTGAAGACAAGGCCAGCCAGTCTAACCCAATTCGTCCTTTTAAGCAGTTAAACAGCATAAGAATGATTCAAACATGATTTAATAGGACAAATAGCGGAAATAAAGATAATAAAGCGGAAATCCAACCCGACACAGCCTTAACCGGGGTGTCACAAGTCATGATCAACTAAGAATACTTATATGAATCTACTAAATACAATATCTGGTACAACTATTTAAAGAAAATAAAAGTAATAAGATAAGGGAGACACGGGGGCTGCGGACGCCAACAGCTACCTCGTAGTCTCTTAAACACCGCCTGGACTGGAGGGATCAGCACTTAGGAGCGGGACCTGCTGCGCCTGAATCTGCACATAGGGGTGCAGGGAGTAAAGTGAGTTTTCTAACTCAGTGAGTAATAAATATAAATAATGACTGAAAGCAAGAAAACGTGTGAAAACACAAAGCAATCTATACCGAAGTAGTAAAATCACTTAAAACAGTAAATCAGTGAAATATCAAGTAAACTTCCTTTTTCAACCAGTAAAACAAGTAATTTGGCAGGTAATTAACAAATAGAAATCCACCCCTCGGGCAACAACTCAGAATAGTACCAGCCCCTCGGGCTCACTCTCAGAATAATATCAGCCCCTCGGGCTCACTCTCAGAACAGTATCAGCCCCTCGGGCTCACTCTCATATCACAATGGGCACCCGCGCTCACTAGGGCTGTGCAGACTCCGGAGAGGCCCCTTACGGCCCAAGCACAATTTCAAGCTATCTCATGGCATCATCTCTCGGCTCTCGGCCTCACATCACTTAAGCCTCCTCGTGGTGTGTAAATATATCTCAAGCTATCGGCCTCATATCGCTCAGTGTATCCTCACATCTGGCCCTCGACCGCACTCAGTCCAAAAATCATCACAAGTCCCTCGGGCATTAGTAAAACAGTAGTTCTCAGCCCAAAACATCATTTAGAAATATCATTTAAGTCTCAAAACTGAGTAAAAGTGGCTGAGTTGTAAAACAGTAGAAAACAGCATGACTGAGTTCAAGTAATAAGTCAATACAATGAGGAAATAGTGATAAAAATCCCCAGAGGGTTCAAATAGTTGGCATGAAGCCCAAATATAGCAATCAGCTTAAATCATGATGATAACAAATAAGTTTCAGTCAAATACGCAGTAAAAACATCAATCGGGACAGACCAAGTCACAATCCCCAATAGTACACGACCCCACGCTCGTCGTTAAGCGTGTGCCTCACCTCAATATAGCACTACGATATGCAATTCGGGGTTTCAAACCCTCAGAACATCAGTTACAATCATTACTCACCTTGAACTGGCTAACTCTCTAGCTCGCGACGCCTTTGCCCCTCGAATTGGCCTCCACGAGTGTCGAATCTATCCAAAATCAGAACGAATACGTCACAATATGCTAAGGGAACAAGGCCCAAGCGAAAACAATCAACAAAGGGCACGATTCCTGAAATTACCAAAATCCGAGCCCCAGGCCCACATCTCAGAATTTTACAAAATTTACAAAACTAGAATCCTTATACTCTTACGAGTCTAACCATATGAAAATTATCCAATTCCGATACCATTTGGTCCTTCAAATCATCATTTTACATCTTTGAAAGATTTTACAATTTTCTTCCCAAATTCCATCCCAAATCATGAATTAAATGATGGATTCAATGATAGATTCATGTACTCTAGCCAAATCTGAGTTAAAATCACTTACCCTGATAAATTTCTTGAAAAACCTTCGAAAACAACACTAAAATTCGAGCTCTCTAGGTCAAAATATCAAATAAAACCAAAAACCTCGTATTTATAGAGTACACCACAGATTTTCACCTCCGCGGTCCGCACAAAATCGATCGCGGTCCGCACAAACCAGTGTGGTCCGCACAAAAATGGCCGCGGCTGCACAGCTTTCCTCTACAGTGACAGGTTTTAGTATTTTGGCAATAACTTTTGCTACAGATGTTCAAATTGCAATATCTTTACCTTTCTGGAAACTAACCACAAAGAGCTATAACTTTTCATTTTGAATCATCTCAAAATTCCTTGTAGATCAAAAAATATGAGCTTCCAAAGAAGGACCAGTGGACTGTTATTCACCGCGGCCGCAACCGCGGCCGCACTTCTTCTTGTGCAGTCCGCATAGCACATACCGCGGCCGAACTTTTTGTGCGGACCGCGCGGGTGAGTTCCGAGGCCTGCAACCCTTCTGGACCTGCTACAGCTATGATTTTCGACCTAACACATCCCGGAACTCCCGGAACTTCAAACCAATTGTACCAACACATCCCATGACATCGTTCAAACTTGTTCAAAACTTCTGAACGCTCATAACAACATCAAATCACTAATTTAACATAGGATTCAAGCTTAAGAACTCCAAGAACTCTTAAATTATGCTTTCGATCAAAAAGTCTATCAAATCTCGTCCGAATGACCTGAAATTTTGCACACACATCCCAAATGACACAATGAAGCTACTGCAACTCTTGGGATTTCATTCCGACCTCTATATCAAAATCTCACCTATCAACAGGAAAAAATGCCGAAATCTCAATTTCGCCAATTCAAGCCTAAACCTTCCACGGACTTCCAACATGCATTTCGATCACGCTCCTAAGTCCCAAATCACCAAATGGAGTTAACCAAACCATAAAAATTCCAATCCGATATCAAATACAAACAAGTCAAATCTTGGTCAAACCTTTCAAATTTTAAGCTTTCAACTTAGACTGTTCTTCCAAATTCATTCTAATTAACCTGAAACCCAACACCAACGATTTACATAAGTCATAATACACCACACAGGGCAAATCATGCCCGAGAACTGGCGAGCAAAATGCAAAAGCTCAAAACGACCGGCCGGGTCGTTACATCCTCCCCCACTTAAACATACGTTCGTCCGCGAATGTGCCCAGAGTTGTTCTAAAAGCCAACCAATCACTGAATAACCTTACCATGCATATGCCCGGGGGTGATTCAACGTCACACTATCTCACATAGGTTCGATAACACAATATAATTGAATTTTCACAATTCATCCTAGTCCTTAAACCATAGAACCACATTTCCTTTTCTGAAATCATTCACAAGATCAGAATCTCACATCTATTTCCCGAATAAGCCCGAACAAGCTGTAATCACCCATATATGATATACCACATAACTCAACACTTGTAGTGATAACTTCTAATCACAGCAGCTGCACACAACATCCGCATACCAATAGAAAAACTCTTATCAACTAAAGTCTCATCCCAACACTTTCATATACTGCCAATGATCACTAAGACACGCGGTAAGCCATAACCATTTCCCAGATCAACCATTCATGAAGCCACTTCTTCCTTGGCAAATACCACAACAAATTTCTGAACCGAAGCTCGATACTATCCTTCCAACATGCTGAAATTGAATCTGTTCGTATTCATTAATGATCCCAACAATCTCCTCTAATCCAACACACCACTCTGGTGACATGACACATCAATATGGCCTAAGCCACAACATGCCTAATACGCGCACCAATAAGCAGCAGTCTGAACATACTCAAATCATGAAAATGACTCAAACGAAAGAGTTGTACCTCAAGCTCACCAGTACCACCACAACACAAGGCTGAGAACCCGTCTCACATCATAGGAACAGAACACACAAATCTAACCTGCAAGGTCATACCTACACATAACTTCGCTGCGATGTGCGATCTTATCCAACATTGCTCCACATGAGCCACCTTAAGTCACTATGCTCTAAATCGACAACCACGCACAATTCGATGTCTGGAACCAAAGAAAATCATCATACCCACGGTGAAGCAAATAACATACACCAAATAACCTGAAAGGACATAACCGATATGCCATTCACCGAGCAATACCCAATCACTCTTCCCGCTCGACTTCCACCATGAAACCCCAATAGAATCGCACCATATGTGCCCATAACCAACAAATCATAACATCTCGCAACACAGAAAGGTAACTCATGGATCTCCCCAGATTACTAATAAGATCAATAACAATCGAATCAACACACCCCTCAACAGTACAATTCAGAGCCAACCAAGCCGGCTCAAATTAGAACATGCATCCACATTGGCCTGCCAACGAGCTCCTTATCACAAAAATCCTAGAGTTGCTCTTCAACTCTTTAAACTCTGTCGGTGCCATACGATATAGTGTCCGGCATCAAATCAATACCGAAATCAACAAACTTGCTCGACGACATGACCGGCCCCAAGAAACATATCCGAAAAGTCCCTCACCATCGAAACTAAATCAATGGTAGGAGCCTCTGCGCTGACATCTATCACGAAAACCCAACTAAGAAAAATAATCCTTCCCAGCCGTCCACTGGGTCTTCGAAATATAAAACCACTCTACTAGGACATAATCCGTCGAACCTCACTACTCAATCCGTGGCATTCCTAGCATAGCCACCAGCGTCGCCTTAGTGTAATAGTCCAGAATGACACAACATGGAGACAACCAGTCTGAACCCAATATCACATCCAAAATCTAACATATCCAGCAACGAAAGATTCGTTCGGGCTCCAAACCCCGATAGTCGCTAAACAGTGCCGATACACACGGCTCACAATTTCAACATAGCCTAAATGTGAGAACTTCCTTGCCTAAAATCCATATGGAAAATGACTCAACACACCTGACCCTAATTCCGTCGTCTGAATGCATACCACACCTCAGATACCCAATCATTCCACGAGAGATACTCTGAAATTCCTCGGTGCCACCAAGCAAACTCGAATATCCACAATCGATCTATCAAGAAGGTGTCGCGATACTAACGAAGTACCATCAACTTACTCATATTGCCTTTTCTGAAATATATACCCCGTCAAATCACTCCACTAAGCAATACCATTTCCTTAATAATCTAAAGATCATCCCCCTAATCATTTGAAACTGCTCGTGCTGCCTAAGAATTTTATGACTTTCCTTTCCAAAACTGAACCGTAACCTTACACACGCAAATCTCAATCCTCTACAACATACCACATATACCATACCATCCTAGGATAACATGAGAACTTCATCTCCCTTCCGAACCACAAACATCTACATACTCAACTAGTCAAGAACTTTCCATTGATCCCATCTAGAAAAGAACCATTATACATCCCATGCTCCCCATGCCAATAGGAAAAATATACCTCTCTAACTGTGGTGGAAACCATCTAGAACTCCCCGAATTCCTTTTGCACGACACTAACTCATCAGAACTGAATTCTTCTAACTCAACTGAGCTACGCATGTCACTAAAACCCAAATGAATTACTGCGAAACACATGTAGAGACTCGTTACTTCGAAAACACCCAAGGAACTAATCATATCCTTACCATACCGATCTGGCCTACTACCACGCTATCCCATCTATTCGAGTTTCCCTCTGATCTACCATTAGCTTGACACTTCTTCTTGCTACAACACCATAATTCCTCAACTAAGACTCACCACGCAAGACCCAAGCATGAAACCACACTATCTAAGGCTCATAAGTCGTTGAGTACTCTCTTAAATGTTTTCAAAAGCACCACGTTCAAAATACCTACCCCGAAAGGATCTCCTGCGAATCTGGAACCATTACCTTCCTAATACTGATATATAGAATCCCATAGTTAATGGAGAAAGTACCACAAGTCTTGACATCTTCCAATTGAAAACTCAGTTCCTAACCACATATACAACTTTAAAATACCCAATTGCTACATGTAGAATCTTGAACACATTAGAACCATTCTCGAGAGTCATTCACTCTATTCAAACTACAATTATTCTGATCAAATGAACCGAACAACCTGTGCCTCATTGGCACTCCAACACCGCAGAATGTAACCTCATCCCAATACAACCAAGCAACTTCCTGCTCTATGCACCGAGCATTCTTGCCAATAACAACTCAAGATATCCCGTGATTCTCACACACATATGAAGCATAATATAATCTTCATCAAAATTTTCCTTTACTCGAGCCATCCCCGGTCTCAATTTCCGCAATCCATAACTGATTCACCAGCATGCCTCAAACTGGAACCAACATAGCACCTAACCGTGCAATCGCCTAATCAATAGTAGGCTCCCCCACTTGGCTCGAAGTCATAGATCATCACACACTCAATAACTCATAACGATTATACTCTATTGATGCCATGATACCATTGCGAGATTAAACTCAAATCTTTTATAAACCTGTGAAAACACAGATCATCTAGAATTTTAACTCTTCTGCAAATCTCACATTCCACTCTCGCAACAGTCACACCTACTCTCTAAGAGACCCAATTTAAATTGCAGCACATATCCTTCACTCATAAATGAGATATTCTAACAGACACATAAGGATCGTACAACCTCAGAACATTTCGCAGGAGACAACCCACCTGCTTTGCCTCTAACTAACATTTCTGTATACCTTCCACCGTCATAAACTGTACGCAAAAACTTAGTCTTCCTGAGTCTGAACTCATACCGCAACATGAAATTTACTTCACTCACAACTGGGAAACATGAAAAGATCCTTCACACACCCATAACTCGGGGCTATACCTCGAATCAAGATGGAATTCAAGCACCTAATAGTTCTTCTATCCTTTAGCAGACCTTCTCATCACTTCCAAATCATGTGGATACATCTCGCAGTACCAACATACTCATCACATAGTTATCCAGCCGTCACTTCCACTAGTAGGGACAATACCGAACATATACGTTCAAAAATACTTGCTCACATAATCAGCACCTCGGTGCTCAAACTATAGGCAAAGATCTGGTCTCAAGTCCTCCAGAATGGCCCAACTTCAAGTCACAAAGATCACATCTCACCCCTAGATCAGGGAATTCACAAGTTATCGAGGCACATCTGATACTGAGCGCTCATGCGCATACGACCGCGTGGAAGGAATTCAAGAGTTAATTTTCAAACTGAATCAAGGACGCACGATTAGAATTCAAAAATGCAAAGTTTTCCTAAAGGTTCTGCAGCCTCTCGAGGATAAATACAGACGTCTCTGTACCGATCTGCGAGACTCTACTAAACCTGCTCATGATGTGTGAGACATATGTAACCTAGGCTCTGATACCAACTTGTCACGACCCTAACCCCGAACCCGATCGTGATGGCGCCTCTCGTGAAGACAAGGCCAGCCAGTCTAACCCAATTCGTCCTTTTAAGTAGTTAAACAGCATAAGAATGATTCAAACATGATTTAATAGCACAAATAGCATAAATAGAGATAACAAAGTGGAAATCCAACCCGACACAGCCTTAACCGGGGTATCACAAGTCATGAGAAACTAAGGATACTGATAAGAGTCTACTAAATACAATTTCTGGTACAACTGTTTGAAGAACATAAAAGTAATAAGATAAGGGAGACACGGGGGCTTCCGACTCCAACAGCTACCTCGTAGTCTCCGAAACACCGCCTGGACTGGAGGGATCAACACTTAGGAGCGGGACCTGCTGTGCCTGAATCTGCACACAGAGGTGCAGGGAGTAAAGTGAGTACTCTAACTTAGTGAGTAATAAATATAAATAATGACTGAAAGCAAGAAAACATGTGAAAACACAAAGCAATCTATACCGAAGCAGTAAAATCACTTAAAACAGTAAATCAGTGAAATATCAAGTAAACTTCCTTTTTTAACCAGTAAAACAAGTAATTTGGCAGGTAATTAACAAATAGAAATCCACCCCTCGGGCAACAACTCAGAACAGTACCAGCCCCTCGGGCTCACTCTTAGATCAATATCAGCCCCTCGGGCTCACTCTCAGAACAGTATCAGCTCCTCGGGCTCACTCTTAGATCACAATGGGTACCCCGCTCACTGGGGCTGTGCAGACTCCGGAGGGGCCCCTTACGGCCCAAGCGCAATATCAAGCCTTCTCATGGCATCATCTCTCGGCTCTCGGCCTCACATCACTCAAGCCACCTCGTGGCGTGTAAATGTATCTCAAGCCCTCGGCCTCATATCGCTCAGTGTATCCTCACATCTGGCCCTCGTCCGCACTCAGTCCAAAAATCATCACAAGCCCCTCGGGCATTAGTAAAACAGTAGTTTTCAGCGCAAACCATCATTTAGAAATACCATTTAAGTCTCAAAAATGAGTAAAAGTGGCTGAGTTGTAAAACAGTGGAAACAGCATGACTGAGTTCAAGTAATAAGTCAATACAGTGAGGAAATAGTGATAAAAATCCCCAGAGGGTTCAAATAGTTGGCATGAAGCCCAAATATGGCAATCAGCCTAAATCATGATGATAACAAATAAGTTTCAGTCAAATACGCGGTAAAAACATCAATCGGAATGGACCAAGTCACAATCCCCAATAGTACATGATCCCACGCTCGTCGTCAAGCGTGTGTCTCACCTCAATATAGCACTACGATGTGAAATTCGATGTTTCAAACCCTCAGAACATCAGTTACAATCATTACTCACCTCCAACCGGCTAAATCTCTAGCTCGCGACGCCTTTGCCCCTCGAATTGGCCTCCACGCATGTCGAATCTATCCAAAATCAGAACGAATACGTCACAATATGCTAAGGCAACAAGGCCCAAGCGAAAACAATCAACAAAGGGCGCAATTTCCGAAATTACCAAAACCCGAGCCCCAGGCCCGCATCTCAGAATTTGACAAAATTTACAAAACTAGAATCTTTATACTATCACGAGTCTAACCATACGAAAATTATCCAATTCCGATACCATTTGATCCTTCAAATCATCATTTTACATCTTTGAAAGATTTCACAATTTTTTTCCCAAATTCCATCCCAAATCACGAATTAAATGATGAATTCAATAATAGATTCATGTACTCTAGCCAAATCTGAGTTAGAATCACTTACCCCGATGAATTTCTTAAAAAACCTTCGAAAAATCGCCAAAATCCGAGCTCTCTATGTCAAAATATTAAATAAAACCAAAAAACTCATATTTATAGAGTACCCCACAGATTTTCACCTCCGCGGGCCACACAAAAACCAGTGTGGTCTGCACAAAAAAGACCGCGGCCACACAGCTTTCCTCTTCAGTGACATGCTTTAGTATTTTGGCCATAACGTTTGCTACAGATGTCCAAATTGCAATATCTTTACCTCTCTGGAAACTAGACACGAAGGACTATAATTTTTGTTTTTGAATCATTTCAAAATTCCTTGTAGATCAAAAGATATGAGTTTTCGAAATAGGACCAGTGGATTGTTCTTCACCGCGGCCGCACACCATTTTGTTCGGTCCGTACAGCACCTACCACGGCCGCACTTCTTTTTGTACGGTTCGTACAGCACATACCATGGCCGCACTTCTTTTTGTGCGGACCGCGCGGGTGAGTTCCGAGGCCTGCAACCCTTCTGGACCTGCCACAGCTATGATTTTTGGCCTAACACATCCCGGAACCTACCCGGAACTTCAAACCAGTTGTACCAACACATCCCATGACATCGTTCAAACTTGTTCAAAACTTCGGAATGCTCATAACAACATCAAATCACTAATTTAACATATGATTCAAGCCTAAGAACTCCAAGAACTCTTAAATTATGCTTTCGATCAAAAAGTCTATCAAATCTCGTCCGAATGACCTGAAATTTTTCAAAAACGTCCCAAATGACACAATGAAGCTACTGCAACTCTTGGGATTTCATTCCGACCTATATATCAAAATCTCACCTATCAACAGGAAAATGCTGAAATCTCAATTTCGCCAATTCAAGCCTAAACCTTCCACGGACTTCCAACATGCATTCCGATCACGCTCCTAAGTCCCAAATCACCAAACGGAGCTAACCAAACCATAAAAATTCCAATCAGAGATCAAATACAAACAAGTCAAATCTTGGTCAAACCTTTCAAATTTTAAGCTTTCAACTGAGATTGTTCTTCCAAATTCATTCTAATTAACCTGAAACCCAACACCAACGATTTACATAAGTCATAATACACCACACGGGGCAAATCATGCCCGAGAACTGGCGAGCGAAATGCACAAGTTCAAAATGACCGGTCGGGTCGTTACATCCTCCCCCACTTAAATCCATCGTCAGGAAAAGTCCAAAAAATAAATTTGAATATTTTTTTCTTTTATGATTTTTTTACATACTTTTGTTTTTTCTTCTTTCCTGTTTTTTTTTTCACAAATACACAACAGAAGATTACTATAAATAAGTTAAGATAGAACAGAAAAGCACCCAAACAATCTTCTCAACCCACACTTAAAATTGTGCAATCTCCTTAATGCTTACTATAAATAACAAGAGGATAAAAAAGACTCCCTGATAGGCCAAAGGTCAAAGAATTAGCAGCTCACGGGATACTCATACTTCTTCCAGATATGGTTTTTTGTACGGCACCACACACTTAGTTCCAACTACCTTCTCGCTTTTATACACGCTTCCTAGTTTGATTCCATGATGCTACTTTTATAAAATATAAAAATAATACTACATAAATAACATAATTAAAAAATAGTAGAAATTGGTTGCCTCCCAACAAGCGCCTTATTTATAGTCGTGGTCCGACTTACACCAACTTCATCACTTTTCCTTCCACCCCGAAGATATAAATTATATTCCCAAAGTTGAGTCAGACTTGCGATTATGGTTCTGGTATGGTGCTATAAATACAAATGAACCAAGTAAATAATGTCGCATTTTGTATTTCTTGGCCTTTAAGTGAGGAATGTCGTTTCGTCTTCTTGTCGTAGCAAATTTCAGAGTATATGCATTTTGTTCTTCATTTCTTGACTCTTCCACAGGCCTGAAAGATCGATTCCCATGTCATCATCCCAACACAATGTTGAAAAGTGGTTAGAATAAGGTCCAATGCACTACAACTCTAAAATCGATTCACTTTTGATATCGTCACTTTTGCAAACTTCCTCAACCTTGGCATCATCAATAATAATTTGGTCGAATGATTGTAACTCCTCTTTATGCTCCACAAGCTGGCTAGTATCTACAACAATTGGTTTTTAGGCATTCACCCTTTTTATTAACTTGAGTTTGCAAATCATGGATATCTGAGCCAAATTGATTTATCTCTTGTTTAAGCTCAGTTCTTCCTTCTATCAACTGTTCTGCCACATTTGAAAGACCATTACGGAGAAATTCATAAAATTTCATTACTTGAGCTTGTTCCTCTAGCCAAGATTAGCTCGCTATATCTGCTTCTTTAACTTTTGCCTCTCGTAGGAACTCATTCTCTTTGTCGAGTTGAGGTTCTACTTAAAAATGGGCCATTAATTCTTCCATTCTAGCATGCAGTACTTTGATTTCTAAGGTAGTCGTTTTTTGAGTTTCACCATTTTGCTCAATTACTTGCCTCACTGTGACCATAATATGAGTAGTGCGTTTCACCTCCTCCACTTTAATGCTCTTATCAAACTTACAAATATTATTAGAAAAATTATAATAAGAGCCCGGGGAAGAATAATAATATTTAGGACGACCGTCCCAATGTCCACCCTGACCACCACACACATTACAAATATTTCACTCAAAATATTGAGATGGTGCCTCCAACTTGCTTCCGGAATTATTTTCACAATTTTGCCACAAGTGTGGTCCTCCACAATATAGACATGGATCACTAAAATAAGAGTAATCAATATTCAACCAAATTTTATTAAAAGATACCATGTAACACAAGTAAAAACATACTAAACTATATTAAAACTAGGAAACATAAAAATAAAAACTAAAACTTGACTTGATAGGTAGTAAAAGCTTGGTCTAGTGAAACAATTAATTTTGAAGTCTCCGGCAATGGTGTCAAAAACTTGTTGCCTGTAAATCGCACACACAAGTTATGCAGTCAATCAAGTAATAAAGAGTGAGTAAAGTAAAGTTCCCACAAGGACTTATGATTAATTATCAACTAAATCAAGAAATTTCTAATTTATCGAGTCAAGAACAATATTAAAGTTATTTTTGTTTGATTAATTCTACTAACTAAAGTTGTGATTAAAAAAAAGAACTAATTAACTAGCACACTTAGCACGAAGGGTTGATTTCAAATGAGAAATATTATTCTAGGGTTATGGCTGGCTAACATTCCTGTTGAATTTTTCAATCGACTCGACTTATTATTTTATCTGGGTTATTAACATGTAAGGACAATAATACTTGTAGAAATTCGTCAGCTTCTACTAGCCTATTCAATTTATTCTAAACCCTGTATTTCTATGAGATTAGAGATAAAATAAATGCATTAATAATCTCTTGCACAATTGGCTAAGCACGAAAAATAGGTATATTTCTATCTGTATTCGTAAATCAATTTCCCAATGACTAGGTTCAAGATCGCGCTCTATTCAATCATATTGCAATCAAGAATTACCCCTTTCAAGTACAACTCATTCATATATAGTATTTTACTGTTAGCTAGGCGGTAAAATAATTAGGCATAGGATATGAATAAATAACCCAATATAATAAATTAATTCGTCAAATCAATATTCCAATATCATTATTCATGTAAAACCATAACCCAGAATAAACGAGTTTAGCCACGCATAGGCATGGTAGCAATCTCAATTAATTCCCAAGAATACATAAAAATCAATAAAAGAAGGGAAAAGTAAGAACTCAAGACGAATTACGTGATTTTCAAAATCTGTAATGGCTTTTCTCCGCTTTCAAATGTGTTGGATGACCTAAAAGAGCCGTTTTTAGCTTATATATTGCGTACAAAAGTCGTGGGCCGAAGTTTTCTTTTTCTTTTTCCGTATCAGCTTCAGGGATTAATGTTGAGTTGTATGCTTTGCGTCCGCCTCAGCTTGAACGTACTTCTCAGCATCGGATGTTGGAGTGGATGCTTCGCATCTATCCTCTGTTCCTTCAACCTTGCTGCGCCCAAGTGCGAATGCTAAGATGGATGCCTTCTTGATACTTCATTGCTAAGGGTCATTCAAATAGCCTTCTTTTTTTTTTCTGGGTGGATGCATTATTCTTGAATGACGTTCCAACATAAACTAATAAGCAAGCAATTTAAATTTAAAAGCCCGAAGACCCATCAAGTTGGATGAGAAAAGCAGTGCTCTATTGACAAATGAACATCTTTTTAATTTTGAGTCCAGATTTTCTCGTCAAAAGGAGCTAAAAGAATTGTAAAACAATGATTTATGTGCATCAATCATGTTGGTGCCAGCCATATAATGATTTAAATGAAATTCATAAAACAAAATATTAGTTCATGTTCTCTCTAGATATATCTGACATTCTTTCCCTCGTCCCTACAAGATCTAGCATTGCCTCTCATCAAGCCAGCTAACAACGTTCAAGAACAGTTTATCAATAAAGTATATATTCTTATTTTAATACAAAAAAGAAGTCAAGTATCTATTTTAGTTTGACGAAGGAGGGTACATGACAGCTAAGGCGAATCTCATATTGAAATTGGAAAGGAAAAGAAAGTGATCTTATAAGCATAACACAAGTTTACATAGTACGTATATTTTTGGGCTCGATAATGATGTAGCCCAATAGATGAATTCATGAAGTATGTTGGGTAAAGACGGATAGTACATATCAGTAAAAATTGCACAAAGCTCTCTATTTGGTCGCCCACATTTAACCTATACTCACTTTTTAAAAAAAAATTAATTTATACTCACTTTTAAAACAACTTCAAGCCTCTTGCTCTTCCTCATCCTCCTCTTCGTTTTCTTCTTCTACTTCTTCTTCTCTTTCTCCTTCTCCTCCTTCTTCTTCTCCTTCTTCTTCTTCTTCTTCTTCTTTGGGTGACAATGATTTTATATGTTGATTGTGAGTATATTTTAATGTAGTTTATGATGTCTTACAATTGTGAGCTATTATTTTTTACTATATATTGCTTAGGGTTTCTTCTTCTTATTTTTCTTAATTGCAAAATGGGTTCATTAGATTTATTGTTGTTTTTGACAAATTGATGATTACGGTTGTTCTTGATGATATTTGGAGGTTATGTTTCAAATTTGAGCTCATTTGGAGTAGATTTAAGTATTAAATCGTATATTGGATTGTTATAATTCGAAGAACAAATTTCTGTTTCTGGGCAATTTTCACTTCAGACTTATTGGCCTTAAGTGAATGAAAATGTTTGTTGCACTTCAGAATTTTTGGCCTTAAGTGCATCTGAAGTACAATTTTTTATTTCAGACTTATTGGCCTTAAGTGAAGCAAAATGTTTGTTACACTTCAGACTTTTTGGCCTTAAGTGCATCTGAAGTACAATTTTTCACTTCAGACTTATTGGCCTTAAGTGTAGCAAATGCACTTCAGACCTTTTGGCCTTAAATGCATCTGAAGTGCAATTTTTCACTTCAAACTTATTGTCTTAAGTGCATGAAACTATTGGTTACACTTCAGACCAATTTGGCCTTAATTGAATGACAACGTTTGTAGCACTTCAGACTTTTTGGCCTTAGGTGCATCTGAAGTGCAATTTTTCACTTCAAACCTATTGGCCTTAATTGCATCTG
Source organism: Nicotiana sylvestris (assembly GCF_000393655.2). Classification (NCBI taxonomy): domain Eukaryota; kingdom Viridiplantae; phylum Streptophyta; class Magnoliopsida; order Solanales; family Solanaceae; genus Nicotiana; species Nicotiana sylvestris. Next base: position 51,061,694 of record NC_091060.1, on the reverse strand, counting down.
AAGCGCAGTTTTTCACTTCAGACTTATTAGCCTTAAGTGCATGAAACCATTGGTTGCACTTCTGGCCTATTTGGCCTTAAGTGCATTTGAAGTGCAATTTTTGCACTTCAGGCTTTTTTTTTTTAAAACTTCAGATCCATAAGTCTGAAGTTGATCGTAAATTGGGTACGCTTGCAAACTTTTTTGCAAAGTGGATATAAATTCAATTATGACCTAAGAACCGGGTGTACCTGCAAAAGCCCCTACATATCATGAGCTTGGACGATAACATTTAGCTACCATCACTATGTCTTTATTTATTAAAGAGAATTAACGATAAAAAATGTGTTGATCACAACATACAGTTCACTAAGGAAAAAATTGACCAATAGTTACGATATGTGTGAAATATTTAACATTTGCCTGGTTATATAAGTTTTCATTTTACTATAAAATATTTATCATTTGTCTGATTATATAATTTTTGAAATTTGTGACTTTAAACATGACATGACATTTGTCTGGCTCTAAAAAATTTTCACTGAGGAAATATGAAAATGTTAATAAGAAAATAGTATTAAATGGAACGAATCGGATACCAGATGTAGTACTTGTTACTCCCTCCGGTCCATAATAGGTGATCAATTTGCTTTTTTATTTTGGTCCAAAATAAGTGTCCATTTATATAATCAAGAAAAAATTCAATTTGTTTTTCCAAAATTACCCTTACGTACGTATCCCTAAAAAGTCATTTAATTTACTCATCACTTGAAAAGAGAAGCAAGTGCTACTATAACTATGGTGCAATATTTAATGAAGGGTAGTTTAGTCACACTAACTATTTTCATCTAGAATTTAGTATTTCCTTAATGGGTGTGTCAAATGCAAATTGGTCACTTATTGTGGACTGGAGGGAGTATATTCACTGGGATTTTGCACATCCACAACACGTGTTGCTGTCCCATTCGGGGTGTATTAGCTTCATGACTTTTTAATTGGAGAAAATATAATTAAGGAATCTAATCACTTTGTATTTGTTATACGAGGTACTAATAGATCTTTCGTCGTCTTCATACGTGCAGTATTCTCTCATGTGGTTTTGCTCGTGATTTGTTGTATATACTCGTACAAAAATATATGCTATAATATTTATTCATCGAATCAAAACAAGAAACAGGATTTGTTTACATATGTATATAATCCCTGCATACATTTATTAAAACCTTGTAAAACCAACCCAAAATGCAAATCATTTAACAGACAAGTTTAAATCTAATCTTGAAGTTTTAACATAGAGTATTCGGAGATTCCAGCAGACAACTAAGGCCTTGGCCCTTGTGATTTCAACTTTCAAGTCCCAAGGCCAACTAATGATGGCATAGAGAAAGATAAATAGCTTTTTTTTTTAAAGAATTAACTATTAATTAAAATTTAAAAGGTTTTATCTCGAGTTTTTTTTATGACACTTGTTAAACTTTTTTTAAACATAAGTCAACTTCAGAATAAGATTAAAATCATAGCGCTCAGATCAAATTACTATTTTCAATTTATATTGCACTCTTTTCTTTTCTGAATATTGGAATATGTTTGAAACTTTTACTAATAGCTTGCTTAATTAAGCAGTAAAATGTCAAATTCGAGTGGTAAAGATTAGAAAAACACATGCTTTCGCGTCTTGCGTCAGTATAAACTTCTGCACATTAAAATGGCAGAATTGGATCAAGTAGATGCGGTGTAATTATTGACAAATTGGCAGTTCAAGAGGGGAGTTGGCATTGCCTTTGATCTACAAACATGGTTACATTAAACAAAATGTATTTATTTATGTTTAGTTCGTGCCATCAACGACAGAGGCAGATCCAAAATTTAAATTTTATAACCTCAATCTTTATGGTTTTTTGCATTGAATCCATTAAATTTTTAAAGTTAAAGATTTATTCTACTATTTATTTTAATTTTAGTACATTTTTGCATACACATTTATGCTCCGCCTAAAAGTATTGGCTTAAGATAAACTCGGCACTCCAATGCAAAGATCCACCACTGATTGACAAAGTAATGTGTTATATACCTCCAAAACGTAATATTTTACCTACGTACATCATGCAATTTTTCGTCGAAGGGTGGTCAGTTATAAGCATGTGGCTTCGCCACTGGGTATAACATGAAAAAAAATTGTCTTCTCTTGATATGCGTAAAGTGACAAATAAAAATGAAAATCTATTTTTAGTATACATACCAAGTAAAAGTGAACGGAGGGAGGCCGTCGCACAACATTATTGTGTTGTTCTGGAAAAAATTACCAGATTAGTCCTATTTATTGTCCAACTTTACTGCATAATTTCCTTTTATTCTTCTGATAATAACTGCCAAAAACCAAGAAAAGAGATCACCAGCACTATGAATACAGGTATCAGATTTGGCCAAAAACCACTATTGATTGATGTTGCTTATGACCTACACTTTCTGCATATTTCTGGGCAACAACCAAATGGATGATCGAAAAATGCTCAAAAGCTTTGCCATAAGTTGCCATTGTCAAACCTTTTAATCATAAAAGATTAGTGAGAATGCCACCTTATCTTGTCTTGCTATGTATAGAAAACCTATAAGTTCCTTATCTTCATTCAAGTTTCATTACCACAAGAATTTGGTCCATGAATTAGGTTTTTTTTTTTTTTTGGTTTTTGCCCGCGTCCCGTAGTCACATTGGGTCGATAAATTCAAAGAATACATGTGTGGATAATCTCATATAAAGGGTAAAGTATTCCCTAATAAAAGTAACTTTGTACACAAAACTCAAACCCAAAATCTTTAATTGATGATAAATAAATGAGTACTTACCATCCTACCACCACTTTTATCGGTGGTCCAAGAATTAGTTTGGAATGAGAAAAGGACTCCTCAGTTTGGCAAACTTGTGAAGAAACAGAGGGTAGAAAGTGCTTTTAGTACTTCATCCTATAATGAACAAGAGTCCAAAAGAGGATTGTCAAAAGTGTTAGTAAATTACGTAGAATTTTATTCTAGTTAAAAATACTCAAGAAAATATTTTAAAAATTCAGAAATTTCTAACTCATTAGAAATTAGTGCTACTCTTTCTTAGGAGGGAATGTTAAATATTTTGGATTTAAGTTTATAAATTGACATAAAAAAAAGAGTTGTTTAAACTGATATTATGAAGAATTTTTTACATCAATGTAATGCATTCAGAGGGTGTCAACCGACACCTATTCGCCGGAAAATTACACTGTTTAGCTGGGTAATTTTTTTAAAAATATTATATATACTATATAATGACACCCCTTAACTTTTTGGTGAGTTTATTTCTTTATATTTTGACGTCCCTTAATAAAAATTCTAGCTCCATCACTGGCGATAATATGCTAGACATTACTATCAACTTCACGAGGCTAGCAATTAATATTATCATGAAGATTTACCTATAATTATTTTGTGTTTGATTTGATAGTGTATAAATTTGTCATACCATTAAAGCATATAGCAAACTTAGTGGGCGTTTGGACATAAGAATTATAAAATTTTAAAACAGAGCGAAAAAAAAATTTAAATAAAAATGGTATTTAAAATTTAGAGTTGCGTTTGGATATGAATATAATTTTGGGTTGTTTTTAAAAATTTTGTGAGTGATTTGAGTGAATTTTGAAAAACAGTTTTTTGGAGTTTTTCAAATTTTAGAAAATTTCCAAAATGCATCTTCAAAAGAAAATTGAAAATTTTATGAACAAACGCTGATTTTAAAAAAAAAATTGAAAAAAAGGAAAAAAATTCTTATATCCAAACGGGCTCTTAATCTTTTAGTATGATTTTCTCTCTATTTTTTAAATATATTTTAAAGAAACGCCCTCTATATAGGCATCCATACACATGGATAACATAGGGAAGTTATCAAAATAAGATGCAGAGACCTAAACTTGTAGCTAGGTCTCCTTTAGAAGCAACCCAAGTGGCCATAAAAGTGTGAGAAAACAAAGCTTTAAAGATTATTATGACCAAACAGAACCAAATAAAGATTATGTAACTAAGCTCTCCACTCAAGGTACAAACAAAGGCAGGCTATTATATAATAACTAGACGCGGAAGCCCGTGCTAAGCACGGGCCCAACGTGTTAAATGTTGATCGAGAATGAGATGTACATGCAGTAAACAATGGCATAAGGAAACGCGTATTGTTTAGGGAAACAATTAAGCACTTTAAGAACAATAAGATATCATGTTAGCAGCTTGACTGGAAAAAAGGAAAAAAGAAATTCATGTTTGCATTATTAGTCTTACAAATGAAAGACTCAAGAAAGAATAAGAAAATCATCACTCTTTTAAAAGAAAAATATAAGACACACAGAGTGTTTATCTGAAAATTGCATGTAACAATATTTATGATCCCTATTGATGTTTCAACTCACCACTTAACCACCAACTCTAAATGAGTTAGGACCTGTACCATGTCGTAATTAAAGCAGGAAATTACTATGCATGTATAAAGAAAAAAATAAAAATACACCATGTGAAAGGAGACGTATGAAGCATCATAGATAATGAAAAATGATACGTGAAAAGGGAAGAATATAGAGAAGTATGTAAGAAGCAACATAGTTAAATTACTTATCTGAATTATTCAATGGTAGAAAATTCATTCAACAACTTTTTTCAAACAACAACCTTTTTTTATTTACCATGTTAATTATACAAACCAGGTCCATGGAGTTAAAAGGTTATGAATAGAAAAACAAAAATTCGACAGCATTTCCAACTTGTCCAATTTCTACCACCACCTGCCTATACAAGTCATATATAAGCTTAGCTTTTAAATATTTTGGCTTCATGGTTCAGAAAAGGTAGTAATACTATTAGTTACTTGAATTTTGCCTTTAATGAAAAAGCTTGTTCAGCCGAAACGATAAAGAGTTGTGGAGAATGAGAGGAGGCTTTGGAATGCATCTTTGATAGGCTTCCACCACTTGTTTAGGCTGATTTCAGTTCTTTGAGAGAAACACATGAAAAAATAGGGTGCATTGATAGGTTCTGCTGCTTGCAAATAATGGCAAGCTACACTGCCTCAAGAAATAGTGCTTCACTCTTGGAAAAATTCCAGGAAAAAGAGAGACATACCTGGGAATTTTGAGAAATTAGGCAACATTGGTGGAACACATAAAAAAATGAAAATGACAGCAGCAAAGTTATAAGTTCTTCAGCAATGAACAAGTTTGTTTATAGCTAGATGTACTCTAAATTTTCTTAGCCCCTTCGCCTAACTGTGGATGGACTCCACCACATACGAGGCAAATATAATATAGGAAAACGTAAATGGAATTTGCTAAAAGCACCAAATTTTGATACTCCTCATGTATAAGACTGCTTAAATAGTCTGAAACTTGACTATCGAATTGAGATGCAGTGTAGAATTTAGCACTTTCTTAATTCCATAACTTGTTTGTCATAGCATAGGAATATAGTCTTGAAGTTCTGCTCATTCAGAGCCTCATTTAGAATTCATGGAAAATCAATCATGGAAATCATAATTTTTAACAGATACTAAAAGTAATTGAGGTCAACTAACCAAAAATACTATGATTGAATAGTAAAAATATTTATGATGTATATATAGCAAAATTCTCTACGTGCAGTGAGAGGCGGTTATAAGTGAAAAGAAAGCAAGAATTAAGTTTTGATTGTTAGTATAAAGTTTTGTGGTACTTATTTTCCTTTCTAGGTATGAAAGAGGCAGTGGGCATACCAAATCCTGCACAAATAACAAATAAACATCATGTCAGCATCTTTCAACCATAGTTTTTTTATTTTTTTTGTTAAATGGATCTTTCAGTTATAGTTCTCCATAATTGAAGACAAAAGATGACTGCAACATTCAAATTTTAGAAGTTTTATCATTACAAACATAAATACCTAGCTAATTACAAGATGATGCTGGAAAAAGATCAAAAGTACCAAGGCCAACAAAGAGAAGATCAGACACTGAATCTACAATGCACCAGCAAGTGTAAAGGAAATAATAGGCACGGTTAAAAGTACTTCCAGGACCGGAGTATCCATATTCTTTTAGAATGGTATAATAACTCAATCATCGACCAGTATGCATTCCCCCTCAGATCTCCAAACTTTGAGACCTCTAAGAGAACTATGTCCTTTGAGGCAATGCTGGCTAAATTTGTGCATAATCAAAAAAGAATCAAAGGCAGCAATGGATGCCCTTGAGCGCATGTTTTTGCCAACAAATTGCTCAATTATAATTGATTCTCTTTGAAGCCCATGAGTTTGTCAAATACAACAATTATCTTTACATCTTCAACACAGGCTTCCGAAGGCCATGAGGATGATGCTCATATTTCTTCCAAGAGTTGTGCTAAGACGATATCGGAGATCAATAAAATCATAGAGGGAACAATTAAAAAAGAGAAAAACAAGGTAAAAGACACAAATGGAACACGTGTCAACTACTTAGCTATTTTGAAGAGCACTGAAAATTCTTGATTCGCGCATCACAACTCTTATTATGAGAATCCATCCTATTGTCGAATTAATTTTTATAGATGTTGTCCTGCAGTAACAACCACTACAATAGGAGAAGCTATAATAATCACCAAACTAATTTTTCTGAACTATATAAAAGCTCCAAAAATATAGTTGGCAGCAAAGGAACGGGTTACCGCAGGTTCTATCTACTTCTGTTCATCATATTCACCAGTTCTTAATAAACACGACATCTGTAACAATAATCTACAGACCCTTAATTTGAAAAGAAAGTTGCTTTTGACCTCCGGTGTTTTCAATCATCTGCTGTGATTTCTCTTGAACATCCAAGACTAATTGGTCATTAAAGAACATAGATGATACTCTTATGTAATAAAATTAATAGCAGACGCATGCAACTTGGTATCGTCTGTGACAATGAGCAAATAAGTAGCATACATAAAGTCAGGAAGTTTTAAATAAACAAGGAAGTTTGTTGAACTTCATGTACTCTATTGATAAAGCAGACATTTTAAACCCTGACGCAGCATCTAACTGTCAGATTAAACTAAAAAAGAGAGCTCATATACTTGTAAGATAGTACTAACAAATAACAAACTTACTGCATAACCCATCTTTTCGATCATTCCCTTTACAACTTGACATAGTGTTGGTCTGGCCTGAAGAAGTTGACATTTGTCTTTTCAGTAATCGGATATTTATTTTGGAAAGCTTCCCTACGAGACTGTCTCCTAGTTAAAAAATAAATGAATCTACACTTACAAAGAATAATAAGTAAAAGCAGCCAAGTTCCATCTCCCATGCATGCTGAAAGAAACAACAAAAAGAACCAACAAAAAAGGACAGATATCATATCTGATTCAAATGTCAAAACATTTCCTAAAGTTTGAGGAAAAGATATTGTATCCGATTTCCAGTGGAAGGGTAAACTATCTTTGCTTAGAATCACTTTCCTTCAACTTTCACTAATGAAAGTTCCTTGCAAAATCATCAAAATCGATTAAATTCACCCATGTAATTTCTAGTAGTCAACTAAAATCGGAAGAGGGTACCAAAATGCCTTTGTTGCTACAATTGATTGAGGTCCATCCAAGCTAATTAAACGGGTCTAGTTTTCTGTTTCAGTGAAATTTTGTTAGGAGAGTCTTCACTAATTACTCTACATGAAGCAAATACCCCTTTAAGCAAACTGACATAAGATAGGAAGGATGTATGACACCCACAACGTCGTTATCTTTAAATCCCCCAAAATCAGAAACAAAAAAACATGCACCTAAGTATTTCTTTCCAAATATACATATCAAAATAATATGAAATTCCAAACATGCATGTACAAAATGTAGTAAAAATTATTCAAAAACAATAGAAAAATCAACATCGAACAAAAAATGGACAGAATTTTCAAAGAAATTCAAAACAGAAAGTCAGAACACGGGCCAAGAAAGAAAGAACAGGGGAAAAAACTTACCAGACTTAAAACACATTAGAGGCTAGAAGATTGTAGCAAACAGAATGTAAAATCAGAAAAAGACAAAATGTATGAAAGAATTTTGAAAAAAAAAAACCCAGAGGAATTTAAAAACTCACCTTGAACTGTTGAAGCAGTAAGAAGGTTGGGGTGAGCAACGAAAGAGAGAGAATTAGAGGAGTGAATAGATGGAAAAATATAGAAATACGGTGTATCTCATCGGCTGTATTATTTTGCGAACCATTAGGAGAAACAGAGGAACACAAATTATTTGGTGGTAAGCCTATTTTCCTCGCCTTTTATTTGGTTAATCGCCCGTAGCTTCAACTCATCTGAAGATTTGTTTATAGAATCATTTTTGGAAAAGATCGCCTTTACTGATCTGAAGAACACTTGACCTACAACGTTTTTACACAGTCAGTGGAACTAAATTGAGAGAAATCCTATTTATTTTTGCTCTGTATTTTCGTTTCATTAGCAGCTTTATCTCTCATTTTCCTTACCGGCGAATCGTCGGTTTCGAGATTGCTAGACACACGCCGACATTAGCAGCTGGGTTTTGGGTTCCTCTTTTAGCTGTACTGACCAAGGTTTTATTAGCATAGATCTAGGAAGTTAGCTCTCTAGAACATTCGCCATTGCCGAAATATTCGAAGCTCTCAACGGCCGGCAACTACTTCAGTGTCTGCAAGTATACACACACATACCTTCTTGCATTTTACTCTTCTCAGATTTGAATTTGAACTGACTTACGTTGACTAAGAGGAGAAGGTTAACATTAGCTAACAGGTCTTATAGTAGCTAAACCCAAGTTCTTTTTCCCTCGAAAATTGTTCTTGTTCTGTGATTCTTAGGCTTCCATTTCTTGTTTCTATTCAAGATTTTTCTGGGTTTTCTGGAACCCATAACAGCCACCCGCCGCTATACGTTTTGAAAAGAGCAATCTTTGTTCTCTGTTTCCGTTGAAATTGAAAGAGAGCAACCTTTCTGCAGTGGTGCATCTGTTTCAATTGAAAAAGAGCAATTGTTTTGCTCTGCTTCTTTGCTTACCAGTGGTAGCGGTGATAGCTCCTTCTGATTTTTGGGTCGTGGTATTTTCTGTGTTTTCAGGAATTCTCGGAGTATTGGAGACAAGTTGGGCGCACAAGCACTAGCAAAGGAGAGCAACCTAGGCGAGTGTCAGCAAGGGTGGTAGGAAGTGGGCGGGAGCGTACAACTACATCGAGCACAGCAAATCAACCACAGGTTTTGTTATCGGGAGTTGGTACCTCCTGTTTTACTGTTTCCCTTTTGGTGTTAGCTAAATTACTGTTACTTTACTTCGCAATAGTTAAACCTTTCAACTAGGATACTAGTTACCACGTGTTTCCTTCTAGTTTGATTTGTGTACGTTGTGCACTAGTGAGTCTTCTCTAGATTGTTGTAGGTGTAGTGGCTACAGTCTGGGATGATAGAATAAGGGCATGTCCTCGGGTGGGGCAGAGTGTGGGGCGGGGTTCAGGGGGTGGGTCGGGTAGCAGGGGAGGTAGAGGGGGCAAGGGTGCCTATAGGTTGACAATCGGGTCATGGAACATAGGTTCACTAACGAGTAAATCCATAGAGCTGGCGAAAATCCTGCAGAAGAGGAAGATTAATATAGCGTGTGTCCAGGAGACTAGGTGGGTCGGATCGAGGGCGAAAAACGTGGATGGGTATAAGTTGTGGTACTCTGGTGTCCTGAGGGGTAAGAATGGAGTGGGTATCCTGGTAGATAGCCATCTTAGGGAGGCCGTGGTAGAGGTCAGGCGGGTGAATGATAGGCTAATGACTATTAAGTTAGTGGTGGGTGAGGGTACTTTAAATGTCGTTAGCGCGTATGCACCACAAGCAGGCTTGGATGAGGATATTAAAAGGCAATTTTGGGAGGGGTTGGATGAGATTGTTCGTAGTATACCGCCTTCCGAGAGGTTATTCATAGGAGGAGATTTCAATGGTCATATTGGGTTATCTGCAGGTGGGTACACTGAGGTGCATGGCGGATTTGGTTTCGGAGAGCGGAACGGAGGGGGCATTGCGCTGTTGGACTTTGCCAAGGCTTTCGATCTAGTCATTGCAAACTCGAGTTTTACGAAGCGGGATGAACATTTGGTTACTTACCAAAGTTCGGTGGCGAAGACTCAGATTGACTATCTCCTCCTCAGGAGATGCGACAGAAGGTTGTGCGAGGACTGCAAGGTTATCCCAGGTGAGACCCTCTCAACGCAGCATAGGCTTTTGGTGATGGACATTTGTATTAGGATAAGGAGGAAGAAGAGGTCAGTACAAGGACGCCCCAGGATTAGGTGGGGCGCCTTAACTAAGGATAAAGCTAAAGAGTTGGAAGGAAGGTTATCGGCAATGGGAACTTGGAGAAGTAGTGGGGACGCAAACACAATGTGGTCGACGACGGCGGACTGTATAAGAAATGCGGCGAGAGAGGTGTTAGGGATATCTACGGGCCACTATGGTGGACACAAAGGAGATTGGTGGTGGAATGCAGTTGTCCAAGGTAAAGTGGAAGCAAAGAAGGCGGCTTACCTAAGGTTAGTAGGGAGCACTGACGAGGAGGAGAAGAGAGAGAACAGTCAAAGGTATAAGGTAGCTAGGAAGGAGGCGAAGATGGCAGTGACGGAGGCTAAGACGACAGCTTTTGCTCGTCTGTATGAGGAACTAAGGAACAAAGGTGGGGAGAAGAAGTTATTCCGACTCGCTAAGGCGAGAGAGAGGACAACTCGGGATCTGGACCAAGTGAGGTGCATAAAAGATGATGACGGCAAAGTTTTGATGGGAGATGACCAGATTAAGAGGAGGTGGCAGACCTACTTTCATAAACTTCTAAGTGAAGAAGGGGATCAGGATATTATACTTGGGGAATCGAGGAATGCCGACAGTCACCATGAATTAAGTAATTGTAGGGACATTGAGATCGATGAAGTCATGGAGGCAATGCGTAAGATGAGAAGGGGCAGAGCTACCGGGCCAGACGAAATTCCGGTTGAACTGTGGAGGTGTGTGGGTAGAGCAGGCTTGGAATGGCTTACTGCATTGTTTAGTGTTATATTCAAGACTAATAGAATGCCTGAAGAGTGGAGGTGGAGTACAATGGTCCCGTTGTATAAGAACAAAGGTGATGTCCAGAGCTGTAACAACTATAGGGGCATCAAATTACTAAGTCATACCATGAAAGTTTGGGAGAGAGTGGTAGAAATGAGAGTGCGAAGGACGGTGTCTATTTCAGACAACCAGTTCGGGTTCATGCCGGGACGATCTACCACAGAAGCTATCCACCTTATTAGGAGGATGGTGGAACAGTACAGAGATAAGAAGAAGGATCTCCACATGGTGTTTATTGATCTGGAGAAAGCGTACGATAAGGTTCCTAGGAAGGTCTTATGGAGCTGCTTAGAGGATAAAGGGGTCCCGAGTAACTATATTAGGGTGATTAAAGACATGTATGATGGAGCTAAGACTCGGGTTAGGACAGTAGGAGGCGACTCTGAACACTTTCCAGTTATTACGGGGTTGCACCAAGGGTCTGCGCTCAGCCCATTCCTATTTGCCCTGGTGATGGATGCACTGACTCATCATATTCAAGGGGAGGTTCCATGGTGCATGCTATTTGCTGATGACATTATTCTAATTGACGAGACAAGAGGCGGCGTCAACGAGAGGCTAGAGATTTGGAGACATGCTCTTGAGTCTAAAGGTTTCAAGTTGAGTAGGACGAAGACGGAATACCTCGAGTGCAAATTTGGAGTTGAGCCGACGGAAGCGGGAGTTGAAGTGAGGCTTGACTCTCAAGTCATTCCCAAGAGAGGTAGTTTCAAGTACCTTGGATCGGTTATTCAGGGGATCGGGGAGATTGACGAGGATGTCACACACCGTATAGGGGTGGGGTGGATGAAGTGGAGGTTAGCGTCGGGAGTCTTGTGTGACAAGAAAGTGCCACCGTTACTAAAAGGTAAGTTTTATAGAGCAGTGGTTAGGCCTGCCATGTTGTATGGAACTGAATGTTGGCCGGTAAAGAACTCACACATCCAGAAGATGAAAGTAGCAGAGATGAGGATGTTGAGGTGGATGTGCGGGCATACAAGGATGGATAAGATTAGGAATGAAGATATTCGAGAGAAGGTGGGTGTGGCCCCCATGGAGGACAAGATGCGGGAAGTAAGACTCAGATGGTTCGGGCACATTCAGAGGAGGAGCACTGATGCACCGGTGAGGAGGTGTGAGCGACTGGCTGTAGTGGGCACGCGGAGAGGTAGAGGAAGACCTAAGAAGTATTGGGGAGAGGTGATCAGACAGGACATGGCGCGACTTAGGATTACTGAGGACATGGCCCTTGATAGGGAATTATGGAGGTCGAGCATTAAGGTTGTAGGTTAGGGGAGAGTGTGAATATTTCTACAGCACAATAGAGTGAGACTATCCAGTTAGGAGTTAGACTAGGAATGTCATTGGTCGTCTATTGATGCAGGGCTTTACCTTCTAGTTGTACTATACCAGCCATCTATTTCGTATTTCGTATTTCGTATTCTGTATTTCATATTTCATATCTCTTATATATTGTTGTTATTTTTATTACGCATTTTTATGGTACTAATATATCATCTCCTATTGCTTTTTTGAGCCGAGGGTCTCCTGGAAACAGCCTCTCTACCCTTCGGGTTAGAGGTAAGGTCTGCGTACACCTTACCCTCCCCAGACCCCACTTGTGGGATTATACTGGGTCGTTGTTGTTGTTGTTGGTGTAACTGAAATAGTGAAATCCATGTGGTTTGCTAAAGCCAAAAGTGTAATCTACGTGTTAATTCGCCAATAAGGTAGGCCTAAATATATAGTACCATTTACAGTGCCTTTTGTACAGCTAAAGAATGCAATGTTTGTGCACCTAAACTGCCACTTCTAAATTATAAATACATAAAAATAATGTCTGGCAAGAGTCGGAAATGTCAGTTGTCGGCTTAATAGAATAGGTCCCTATTACCATCAAGTTAAAATTGCTTTGGAATCCTTTGATTGAAACACAAAGTTATATTAATTATCCCGAAATAATTTCGCATAATTATTTCACCCTTCCATAAAACGAATATTATAATCCAGGGACAATTCAGAAATAAGTATACTGTAATTTTATCTCAACCAAACGTGAGATAAACTCATCTCAAATTTAATATCGAGATTAATTATCTCTTATCTCGCATACCAAATGAGCCCTTACTTTTCTAATTGTCTAAGTGTTATTACGGGTGGTGAATATATGAAATCTTTTCACTTTTAATTCGAATAAATTTCTAACCGAAAAGCGAGCTTGAATGGAACCCCAACCCTATGAAACTCAAACAACTATTCCTCCTAAATCGCCTGACATCAAGCTGATTTCTCAATCCATCAATGAAGAAGAAGAAGAAGAAGAAGAAGAAGAAGAAGAAGAAGAAGAAGAAGAAGAAGAAGAAGAAGAAGAAGGTAAATGGTCTTATAGGGACATGGTTACAGCTACCACTAATCTGACCTTCTCCCCATGAAGAAATCAATGCAACATCGAGTTGAACGAAACATGTCCCAATGTCCAATTTATTACAACCTCCAAACCAAGGCTTTAAATGGATTAACTTAACGGAAGAAGATAAAATCAAAATTTATGAGCCTTGGAAATTTTCGATCATTGTGAAACTCTTCGGAAAACGTATGCTACACCAATATTTGAAAAGGAAAATACAGGAATTATGAAAACCATCGTAAACTTTCTCCTTAATTGATCTAGGGGAGGATTTCTTTATCATAAAGTTTACAAAAAAGGAAAACATGGAAAGGGCACTCCACCAAGGTCCATGGTTTATCAGTGGATACCATCTATCCGTCATTAAATGGAAGCCCAATTTTGTAGCCTCCACGGAGAAACTAACTTCCACAGCTATATGGATTAGATTGCCACAATTGCCAACCGGGTTCTATGATGGAAAGATTTTACAAAAGATTGGGAACTCCATCGGACGACTATTAAAAATAGATGTTTGCACATCAACTACAGTTAGGGGTCGTTATGCACGATTATGTGTAGAAATTTCACTTAATACCCCACTTGAATCCTTCATCCTCATAGGCAACCACAAACAAGCCATCCATTATGAGGGGGAAGGCCTACTATGCATCAAATGTGGAAGGTTGGGACACCCATGCCACCAATGCACTTTTCAGTCGGAGAATGCACAACAACATCACAAAATTGCACCTACGAAACAATGTGAGTCAGAGACAAATCAACAAGGCGAATGGCAAACAGTTTCTTTCAACAAAAATAGAAGTAAGACGCCATGGGTGAACACACATCCGGTAAGCAACTCTTCGCCTAAGGATAAGGCCCAAGGACCAGGTATTTCCGTATAACTCTTTAATACAAATACTGGTAAGTACATTGATACACAAACTCTTCAATACATATCTAAGGACTCCCAGAAAAATTCTAACACTAGTAAAGATTTTGGGAAGAATCCCATTTTGATTCAAAACCACTTTTCCTTACTAGAGGAGAAGCACACGGTTTTGGATAATAATAACCTAAAAGAAAAATAAAATAACCCAATAATTCCCCATGCACAAAGCCACCTGGACACTCTCTCAACTGACGTGGCAATGCATGATACTAACGTGCCAACACTCCACACTAATCACAACTTAGGCATGCAAATAGACAACTCTAAAGTTATCTTAAAGCCTAATCACCCTACTAAATCTACTAGCCCTCGCTTCTCTACAGTAATACTCAACCTCCTACCCCTTACTTACCGATCAAACTAACCAAAATCTTTCAATAGATTTTGCAGTGCAAGACCAACCAAAGCATGTAAAACACTTGGCTACTGAAAAACAAACAAACGGCCAACTGGCAAAACAAAAAATCCAATCCAATGAAACTAAATCAAACAACATCACTCCTTTAAAATCTGAAGGAACCTCAACGAACTCCATGCAAATTACCTACCAAATCATTACCCCTACCACCAATCCGAATACTCCTAAGGACAGTCTACCCCCCCCCCCACGCCAATTGATACAAACTCTAACAATAACCTCTCTAAATACAATGCCTAGAATCCCAACCTCCATGAGAAGGAGAACAATACTAATTCAAATCTTGAGAAATTTAAGCAACCCTACAATGACAAACCAACAACAACCACCCAACCAGCTAATACAACCTCAAATTATCTATGTCCAACCACCCCAGCCCCAGGACTACCAACCTCTGTCATGGATGGAAATGGGGTTGATGGGCCATGCGATATATTTCAAAAGTCAAGTGAATGGACAAGAAGCTGTAGTAATACTCCACAACACCCAATACCTTGCTCAACTAATCTCGGAGGGAATGGGTCTAGCAATGAGCAACTACTTGAACCAAATGTGTCTCAATAATATCCTCCATCCTCTTGCTCCCTCATTGACTCCAACCCTAGTTTAAACAATGATCAACCAGTGGAACATGCCTCCACATTTCAACCCTCTTCAACCATATCAACTACTCCCAGATATCCCCTTCTTTCCCTCAGAGATGTTAACTCATCTCAATCCAATCTTCATGCCATGGGAGATCAATCCCCAGCCCCAGGAGCAACATGTCAATCCAACAAATCTTCAGAACCCCCCCCCAACCTCCCCATGCAGTACCAGAGACGGGCCATGCAGAGGCAGTAATGGAAGAAGAACAAGAGGAACCTCTCAATCCAATCTTAGAGCGAGTCCTAGAATTCGAAAACTTAGACGAAGTAAAAGTGTTTCTATTCAGGAAGATGCAGGAGAATAGGCATGTTCTCAACTGTCCCCTAGCACTCTACAAGTGCTCAATGGACATAAGGCCACCCCAAGATCCTACATTGGGGAACAGGGCCATGATCATAGTACCTGCACTAAGGAGGAACCCTATATTTCCAGAGGGGTGAGAGAGAATAGGGAGGCAGTTAACCATCAACCAATCTATCCAATGAATCATCCAACTAACATTATTATATGAAATATAAGGGGGGAAACAATGACAACTTCCGTAGAAATTTTAGAGAAATGTTGGATACCCATCATCCATGCATGGTTGCTTTACTTGAAACTAGGTTGGTAAATCATGAGAACTGGCTAGATGATTTTGGATTCTCTAAACTCATAAAAGTTCCAGCTAAAGGGCAATCAGGAGGGATAGTTGTTATGTGGAAGCATGAGGTAGTTTCTGTTCAAAATTTTACTCGTAGAAACCAAGAAATTCATGCCACCATTGAGGTACTCCCCACTCGTACCTCTTGGTTATTTTCCTCTATTTATGCTAATACTAATTATAAATGTAGGAATATTCTCTGGGATAATCTTGAAAACATTGCTAAGTTCTACAAAGGGCCTTGGTTAATAGGGGGACTTCAATGACATTACTAGCTCAAATGAGAAATTTGGGGGGAGGCCTATAAACTCTAATAGGGTAGATTTCCTTTTGTCTAAGTTAGATAAGTGCAATGTCAAAGACCTAGGTTTTAAAGGTTGTAAGTATACTTGGTCAAATAACAGACATAGGAATAAAGGTTTGATCATGGAAAGGCTTGATAATGCTCTAGGAAATGATTCATGGTGTGACCTATTCCCAAATCACTCCATTTTTCATTTACCAAAGACTCACTCTGATCACTCCCCTATCCTAGTTGAGTTGATCCCAAAAAAATGTGGTCACTATAACCAACCTTTTAGGCTGGAAACTTTCTAGTGCAAACATCCAGATTTTGTCAATGTCGTAAGAAAAAATTGGACTAATTCAGACTATCTTGCGGCTAGTAATTCCTTCATCCAAAATGTTAAAATCTGGAAACACAAAACATTTGGTGATATAATGAGGAAAAAAAAGAAAAATACTTGCAAGACTTCAAGGTATACAAAATTCTAGAAATTACACAAGTAGCATCTTCCTCCAAAACCTAGAACAAAATCTTAAAAGGGATTATAATGATATTCTTAGGATTGAGGAGGATTATTGGAAACTTAGATCCAAAGTTATGTGGCTTAATAACGGGGATGCGAATACAAAAGTTTTTCACATCTCTGCCACAAATAGACGTAAAAGAAATAAAATTCTCCTTTTTAAGGATGAATCAGGTAACTGGATAAATGACCATGCCTCTTTATCCTCACATGTCCTTAACTACTTTACAAAAATTTTCACCACCTCTCAAGTTAGCACCAATTGGAAAGAACCTAATAATATTCCCCTTGGTAATACACAACTTGATCTTACTTCACTGGATGCTCCATTACTTGATATTGAGATAAAAAAGGCTATCTTTTCTTTTAAGCCATTTAAAGCACCGGGGCCGGATGGTCTCCATCCCTTTTTATACCAAAAATATTGGAAAATTATGGGTCACGCAGTGACAAAATTCTGTCATGATATCTTCAATACTCAAAAATTACCTAGTGATATTAACAAAACATTCCTTTGTTTAATTCCCAAAATTCCAAATGCTAATAACATTAAAGATTTTCGCCCGATCGGACTTTGTAATACGATCTATAAAGTCATTACTATGATTTTGGCAAATCGTATCAAACCTTTCCTTGAAAAAATCATTAGCCCCTTTCAAACTAGTTTTATGCAAAATAGGAGAGCATCGGATAATGCCCTAACCATCCAAGAACTAGTCTCCAACCTTAGGAAATTACAAGGGAAGGAAGGTCACATGTTGATTAAAATAGACTTAGAGAAAGCTTTTGATCGGATTGAATAGTCTTTTATCTATCGTGCCCTTAGATTCTTTAACTTCCACCCAAAATTCACTAGACTTCTTATGAATTGTATCACAACCAGCTCTATAGCAGTGTTAGTCAATGGCTCCACCACATCCTTTTTTGAACTAAGTAGGGGTATACGTCAACGAGATCCTTTATCTCCCTACATCTTCATTCTTAGCCTTGAACTGTTAACTAGATACATTGAGTATCAAGTTGACATCCATAACTGGGATACTATCACAATTGGTAGGAAAAGTACTAGTTTCTCCCATTTATTTTTTGCGGATGATTTAACTTTTATGGCTAAAGCTAACACAAAATCCTGCCTAGCTATTAAATCAACTATTGAGTTGTTTTGCTCCCTTTTTCGGGCAAAGTGTAAATCACTCTAAATCCAAAGTTCTTTTCTCCAAATATTGTACGCCTGACATTACCAAAGGAATCACTAATATGTTGGGCATAAAAAAAAGTGACCACTTTTGCATTTACTTAGGCTTTCCTATACTTAATAGAAACCCCAGACCAAATGACTACCTTTTCATAATTGAAAAAATGATGTCCAGACTTACATCCTGGAAAATGAGATTTATGAACATAGCAGGTCGCACTACACTGGCCAAGGCTTGTCTCAACTCTATTCCGAATTACTATATGCAATATACACTTCTACCAAAATAAACTCAAAAGTATATTGACAAAATTCAGAGAGATTTTATATGGGGCACTAATGATGATAAAAAAAGGATTCATCTAATCAAATGGTCACAGGTTTGCATGCCCCAAGAAGTAGGGGGTTGGGCATACGTACTGCCAAAAACAAAAACCTTGTTAACTTAGCTAGTCTTGCTTGGAGACTCATCAAGCATCCAACTATTCCCTGGGCCAAGCTAATCATTGCTAGATATAGTGGGCAGGGTACTTCACAACTTACCTCCTTCACTTGGAAAGCCATATTGAAAGGTTGGGAAATTTGTAGTAAAGGGATTAGATGGTCTCCCCATCTAAATTCAAGTGTAAATGTTTGGATCAATAATTGGATCCCTAATTGTGACAATCTTAGAGGTAGAATTGAGGGCCCACTTAGGCCGGAAACTTTCAACATTAAAATTAAAGACCTCTTGTGTAATAACAAATGGGACCTAGCAAAGCTTACTCTAGATATCCCAAAAGAAATTGAACACAATATTCATAATACAAAATTCGTATGAAAGGTCCATCGGCCGATATTTCCATTTGGTCCCTTAATCAGAAGGGTATCTTCACTAGCAAAAGCTGTTATAAACTTATAGAGAATTATGAGGAAAGAGACCATACAAATTATGATTGGGTGTGGTCTCTACATTGTCCAAACAAAATTAAATTTCTATTATGGCAATGTATGCATAACAGACTCCCGTGTAGAAGTTACCTTTCCCATATTGGCATTAATATTGAGAAAATTTGCCCTATATGCAATAAAGGGGAAGTAAAACCATAGAACACATCTTCCTTACATGCTCCATTAATCAAGCTCTTTGGAAAGAAATAGGAGGACCTCCTCTTCACGACCCCTCTAAAGGGCATTGGCTAACCCTACTAAAAACACAAAAGATTATCTTAAACCATAGTCTACTCGATTGGAATAGTCTACTCCCTTTTGCTATTTGGGACATATGGACTACTAGAAATTCCAACAATCAAAATAATGTTAAGAATAGGATCAACCTCCACAATACTTTGCAAAGAGCTATTGAGTACAAATTAATGACTGCACTTAATCCCCTACCAATGGAAAAAATCCAACTCAGCTATAAATGGCACCCCCTAAAGGTTGTTATAAGCTTAATGTAGATGCTAGCCACAACAACTTCAAAAGTTGCATAGGAGGAGTTTTCCGAAATAGCACTGGTAAGTGGATTGTAGGTTATACCAAAAGCATTAGAGCAATGGGGTCCCTAAATGCTGAAATAAAAGCTATTAAAGAAGGGTTAAAAATGGCCATGGAATGGAACCTTCTACCACTACACATTGAATCAGATTGCGCAGAAGCCATTAAGGCCATTCTTTTTGGACAGAATTTTATTGACAAAAATGTTTTCACATGTAGGTTGTTAATGCACCAAAGGAAGGAGATGACCCTCCAGCACACGTTTAGGGAGTGCAACAAAGTAGCCCACGAATTATCCAGAATGGAAGGAAGTGATGAAGTGAAAAAGAAAGTTTTTGTAAAAGCTCCTTTTGTAGTATCTAACTCTGTTACTTATGATCTGAACAAGGATCGCTCTTATATTAAGTACTTACCTATGGATGCTTGCAATATGTTAGCAAGCCTAGGAAATCAAAGTGTCCTAAGTGACACTATTTTTGGCAATGTTGTAACAAACGTTATTTAGCTTCCTTAATATATGCTTTCATATTTACTCAAAAAAAAGTTTCAAATTCAAACCTGAAAATAAAAAAATCTTAATGAGAAGTATTTCGTCGTTAAATATATTTTGTGTTTTGAAAATCTAAATTAATCAAGTCAGTAAGTTTGGGATACTAGATTTATTATAAAATGAAAGTTTTCATTAAACTAATGCACACTGCTATTTCTCTGAAATTAAAATAGACATTTTCCAACATTATGTTCAAAAAATATCTTTTGTGATAATAGACACTACTTAAGATTTAGGGACCAAAGTGTAAGTATTGAAAGTTAGAAGACAAAATTATAAAGAAGAAAAAGTTAGGAAGTTAGTCTGTTAAAAGGATCAGTTATTTATCCAACTGTAACGACCCGACCAGTCGTTTTGAGTATTTGCACTTCGCTCGATAGCTTGGGGGCACGAGTAGCTCCATATGATGTATTAGGACTTGTATGCAAAATTTGGGTTCATTCCGAGTTGATTTGATATGTTTCGTCGTGAGTTTTGGAAGTCGAAAGTTCGAAAGTTCATTAAGTTTGATTTGAGGTGCATTTCGTCGTTTCAATATTGTTATATGTGTTTTGAGGCCTCGAGTAAGTCCGTATTATGATATGGAACTTTTTGGTATGTTTAGACGGGGTCCAAGGGGTTCAGGTGAGTTTCGGATAGATTTGGGTTGTGTTGCGCTCGTTTTTCTTATGTTTCGACGTCGTTTCTTCAAGCATAAATGGTACCACATTGAACAAATGAGCTCCGATTTATGATTTTATTGAAACATTAGATCTGTATCGTAATTATGGAGTCATAGCAAAAAGAATCGTCAAATTGGGACATCGTATAAGGATTTTATGGTCATTTTACTAAGAATTTGGGTTGCCAGATTAATTACGAAATTGTCACTACTGCGTATTTAAAAATCTGACCTGTTTCTAAATGTTGAAACCAATATATCTCCTTCAATATAAGGTCAAATGGAGTGATTCAAGAGCCAAAATTGACTAGAATTTCACAAGAAATCCATTGGAGGTACCAAAAGTGAGTTTAGAGATCTTTTGGCACAAGAAACGAGACAGAACTGTGTTAAAAATGAGGGTTTTGTGCATTTAACATATTTTGAGTTGGGGAGGTCGGAATTGGGAAATTTTTCGAGGTGCCTTTCAGCATATGAATTGGAGTAAGTGTTTTTTACTCGGTTTTGGTTATATTTCATGAATCAATCTTCGATTTAGTTTTTGGATGATGAATTTTAAAGAAGAAATTGAGGGTTTTGGCCTAAAGTTTCATAATATGAAATTTTTGAGTTTTGAACACCGATTTGGAGTAGTATTTGAGTGAAACTAGTAGGTTGAACTCGTAATTGAATGTGTTGATGGATTTTGTAAGTTTTGTCAGGTTCCGAGATGCGGGGCCGGATTGCGCTTTTTGGCCGATTTTGGGCTTTTGATTAAAAATTCAAACTTTTTTGATTGGCATTGGTTCCTTTGGCACTGTTTGATGTATTTGAGTTGTTTTTTATTAGTTTCGAGCCACTCGGAGGTCGGAACGCGCGTGATGGGATTCATGGAGCATCGCTTGGCTTGCTCGATGACGGAATTGGCTTGTTTAAGATAAGTAACTCTTTTAAACTTAGTGTCGAGGGTATAAAATCATGAATTATGTGCAATGTGATTGGTGTTAAGGTGACGCACATGCTAGGTGACAGGCGTATAGGCGTGCACCCTGTGAGTTGTGACTCTGTTATTTCCAGGGCACTGAATAGTGGCCTTATTTTATTGATATATGTGTTTTCACCATGTGATAAGATAAATGAGCTATACATCATGCTAGATATCATGTTTAGGTTTTAAGCTGATAATATTTGGACCCATAGTGGTCGTTTCTTGCTGTTATCTCATTGAATTCATTCATATTTCATACTCAGACACATTCATGCATTCATATCATATTTGAGTCTTAGTTGCTACTTATTGATACATCATATCATTGTTCCAGATCAGTTTTCATGACATTGTGAGCCCGTGGGTAAGACTGGAGAGATTGATGACTAAGTGAGGCCGATAGCTTGATTATGATTGACAGTTATGGGATTGGGCTTCACGACGTATCAGATTATCTATTATGCCTTCGTTGGCTTGTTATAGCGCTTGGGCTGAAGGAGCCCCTCTGGAGTCTACACACCCCAGTGAGCGCGGATGATATTATTGAGGGATGGATTTCCCTAGACATGGATCTGTCCGAAGTACTTGACTACATTCAGGGATGGATCTTCCCTTGGTATGGAGATGGATCTTCAACATGAGGCTGGATTGGCATGTTTCCTCGGTACTAGGTGCCTTATAGTCAGTAATGTATATATTCTGGGATAGATCTTCCCTTGGCCATATGGGCCATATATAATACCGAGTGGTTGATTATGATGAGTGGAAGGTATGATATAGTGAGGTTGAGTACTCTGAAAGTGTGCGTACATGATTCATATATGAGATACATGACATTGGCATGTATATATGGCATACATGCATAGAGATACATTTTCCTCATGTTGTATGATATCCCGTCATTTATGACATTTTACACACATTGATATGTGGTCGTAGAGGGGTATCTCACACTTGCTATCTAGAAAGAAAATAAAAATCTTATTTACTATTAAAAGGGATTTTGAAAAAGAAAATACAGTTTTTTAAACTATCTCATATTTCACGACGTTTTCGGTAAAGAATTTAAATTTTACTAATACTCATGAAAGGTGGAACTATTTTGGGAAAACTGTGAAAAAGCTAAACATTTTATCTCTGAGTTACTTCCTTATTTATATGCTTTACATTGTTATGAACTGTTATTGGATATTGGTGTTGGACTCGACCTATGTTCCAACTCGTCACTTCTTTCAACCTAATGTTAGGTTTGTAACTTTTTGAGTACATGGGGTCGGTTGTACTCATACTGCACTTTCTGCATATTACATCAGATCCTGGATACCAATGTTGCTGCATTCGATGGTTGCTGGATTTGAAGGTGTACCTGCATCCTTGATGTAGTTGCCTCTTGTTCATGGTAGTCTAAAACTCTATTTATGTATTTTTTAAATAGAAGATGTATTTTCTTCATATCGTTTTTGTGGAGTCTATTCTTAGAAGCTCATGATTTGTACTACCACTCCTTGGGAAATGTATAAGATTTAGATAATTCCTCTATTTAATGGATTATTAAGTTAAATGGAAATGGATAATTGTTAATTGGCTTACCTAGCGGGTTGGGTTAGGTGCCATCACGACTAGTGGATTTTGGGTCGTGACAGATGATCAGAGCTCTAGGTTTATAGGTTCTACAAGTCATGAGCAAGTGTCTAGTAGAGTCTTGCGGATCGGTATGATGACGTCCATACCTATCTTCGAGAGGCTACAGGGAATTTAGGATGTACTTCCCATCTTTCTTTCCTTATTGTGCGACACTAATTCAGCTTGAAGCGTAATCCTTTGAATTCCTTCCACGCATTTGTATGTGCACTTGAGCTCTTGGTATCATCTGTGCATCGACAGCTTATGATTCCATGAAAGAGGTGCGAGATGTAATTTCGGTGTGCTGATGGTGGGCCAGTTTGGAGGACTTGAGGCTGGGTTTTGACTGTAGCTTGAGCACTGAGGTATTGATTGTGTGAGCATGTGCTTTTGGATTTAAATGTCTGGAAGTGTCCCTATTAGTGGAATTTATGGTTGGATGGCTACGTGATGAGTATGATGTGACTGTGAGATATGTTCATATGATTTGATTGTGACAAGAAGGGTTTGCTTGAGCTGTAGAAATAACTATTTGGTGCTTGATTTTCATCTTGATTTGATGTATTGTCTCGAGTTATGGGTGTGTTGAAGGATCCTTTTCATGTTGTTTAGTTGCGGAGTGGAGTAGATTTTCATGTCGTAACATGAGTTTAGACTCAGGAAGATTAAGTGGTTGCATAATAGTTATGATTGTAGAAGGGTATAGAAAGATGTCAGTTTGAGGCTAAGTAGGTGGATTATATCCTACGGGATGTCCTGAGGTTGTGTGATTCCTATGTTGTTTTGTTGAGAGTTATCTTTTACTAGTGAATTATATTAGTGCAATTTGAGTTTGGATCGCTTGTGAAAGTTGGCTTGACTGTTAGGAGGATGAATACGAGATTTGCAAATGATTTAAGGTATTATATGGTTTGTGTTACATGATCTTAGAAAGGATTTAGTTGAATCCTATTACTGTGTTATGACAGTATAGGGGTGGCTATTCTAAGTTATCAGATGCTTTATTCCTTAGCTGTGAGCCAAGTGGGGGAGTTTGCTATTGACGGGTTGATTGCACGATTATGTGTTGTATTGGTTTCAGTTTAAGGTATACTGGTAAATCAGTTATGGCTTATAGAGGTTGAGATCGAGGATGACTCGAGTAAGGGAAATTTTGGATAAGGGTTGTGTCATGCTTTATGGGTATATGAGAAACATTGGATGATTGAGTTGTTATTTTTAAAAGATGTAGTGTGCATGAAGTAGGGATTCACCTGATTGCTTAGAAGAGTGGATTACTTCCTTGGGTGTTGTTGTGCTAATGGGGAACATGTCATTCGGTTCGTTTGATCAGTTTAATTGAAATTTGAGTAGAGTGGAAGACTCTCAAGAATGGTTCTAATGGATGCAAGATCTAAATGTGGCAATTGAGAATTTTGTAGATTTGTACATAGCTAGAATCGGAGGGATACATTGGATTGTGTCGAGACTCACAGTATTTCTATATCATTATGGATTCTACATTCAGTATTAGGAAGGTAAAATGAACAGCTTTAAATTCACGAAAGTCTCTTCAGAGTGGGTATCTCGGTTGTGGTACTTTTAGGGTGATTAAGAGAGCATTCAACGGCTTGTGAGCCTTAGGGCGGTTTACTTTATGCTAATGTCTCGTGTGGTTAGTCTTGGTTGAGAACTGTAGTATTATGGCAAGGAAAAGTATCAATTTGAAGGTAATTCAGAAGGAACTAGGATAAATAGGACAACTGGGTAGTAGGTTGGATCGGCATGGTAATGGATGCGATTGGCTTTTGTGGTCCTTATAAGGTAGTGAGTTTCTACAGGTGTTTTGTGGTGGTACTCTTGGGTTTTGGTGGCCTACGTGGCTTGGTTGAGTTAGAGAGATTTAGTTCTGATGGTTTGGTTATGTGCCAATGGGTTTCGGAGAGTTCTCGATGGTTTCTACCATAGTTTGAGATGTATATTTTCTACTGGCATGAGGAGCATGTGATGTATAGTGAATTTCTCCTGATGAAATCAAATGGAAAGTTCTTTGCTAATTGAGTGAGTAGTTGCTTATGACTCGGAGTGGATTACAAAGTTCTTATATTTTTCGTATGATGGCATAATATATGCAATATGTTGTGTAGGATTGAGATTTACATGTGTAAGATCACGGTTCAGTTTTAAAGGGGATGTCATGAGTCCTCAGGCAACATGGACAGTTTCAGATGACTAAATGATATTACTATTAGCTATGGATTGATGAGAGTGTAAGTTTCAGAAGGGGCACTATATTTTGATTTATGAATGCTTTATTGGTATTGTGATACTCGCTTGGTTGATTGATTGCTGATATTCAGATTTTTCTATATGGCACAAAAGAAATATATAAGTATTCCTCGTGGGATGATCGTGTATGAGAGATGTGTTAGACATTCGAGTGGTGTAGTAGGGATCAGATAAGGTGATTTATGTGTTCTATGAATTTGGAGAACGGGAGTTCTCAAAAATAGATTGTTTTGTGGTTGTGGACTGTGAAGATGTGGACAAAGCTATACAGATGATAGTATGTGTTATGATTCAGTCATTGTTGACTTTCGGATGATTATTTATCTATTTGTGGATGACTAGAGTTGATTTGGGGTTCCATTGGTTGACTCCGAACTGCTATTGTTGGGAGAGGTGCCATTCAATTGTTGTTGAACTTATTTTTGTTCTAAAATGATCTGTGAGTTACTCTTTTATGTTACGAGGAGTTGTGAATCGTTGCTTATATGCACACATGATGCAGTTCTATTTGGGCTTATAGTAGGAATTTGAGCAAGATGAGTATTCGAGTATTGCGTGATTGATTGTGTGTTGTCTATGTTCTTTTCGGATGGTGGCATTGTGTTAATTGCTCTCCGTGGTTGTGGTAATGCACTTTGGGTTCTTGATGTCGAATTTCGAATGGTTATGGGTTTTGAGCAGGGTGGCTCGAGGTATATAATACAGACCAGCATTTGGATGGGATCACACATTGTAGCGGAGTTATGTAGAGGTATGACCCTTTGTGATAGATTCGTGAGTTTTGGTTCTGTGGTGTGTGATGGGTTCTTAGCATTGCGTCGTGGTGATACCCGTTGAGCTTGCGGAAAGGTTCTCTTGTTTGATGTCATTTTCCATGATTGAGTACATTTGGGATGTTGCTATTGGGTGCACGAATTGCACACGTTATGGCTTTGGATTGTATTGATGTATCATGTCACTAGAGTGGTCGTGTTGGATGTGATGAGGTCATCGTACCTAGAATGGGTGCTATCGAATCTGATTGCGGTATATTTGGAAGGATGTTGTTGCTGATCGGCTTAGAAAATTTCTACTGTTCCTATCGAAGGAGAGGGAGTTCCACAACTTGTTAATGTGATGTATGGTTATGAGTTTCTGTGTGTTTCTTTCAACATTGGAATTATATGAAGGAGTTAGAATGAGACTTTGTTTGATAAGAGGTTTATTACCGGTATTGGGTTGTTTTGAGCAGCTACTGTGATTAGAAGTTATCGCTATGAATGTTTGAGTTATATGGTATATCATATGATTTTATCTTGAGTTATGACAATGGCTTGATACAGCTTGTTCAGACTTATACAGTGTGTAGATGCGAGATTGTGATCTTATAGAAAATTTCGGATGTGGAAATTGGATTCTAGGGCTTATAGGCTAGGTTGGATTAAGAAATTTCACTTATGTTGTGTTATCAGATCTATATGGGATAAGATGATGTGGGATTACCCCCAGGTATATGCATAGTGAGGTAACACGACGATTTGATGGCTTTTGAAACAACTCTGAGCACATTCGAGGACGAGCATATGTTTAAGTGTGGGAGAATGTAATGACCCGACATGTCGTTTTGAGCATTTGCACTTTGATTTGTAGTTTGGGGGCACGAGTAGCTCCGTATGATATATTAGGACTTGTGTGCAAAATTTAGGTTCATTCCAAGTTGATTTGATATGTTTCGGCGTGAGTTTTGGAAGTCAAAAGTTCGAAAGTTCATTAAGTTTGATTTGAGGTGCATTTCGTCGCTTCGATATTATTATGTGTGCTTTGAGGCCTCGAGTAGGTCCGTATTATTATATGAAACTTTTTGATATGTTTAGACGGGGTCCTGAGAGGCTCAGGTGAGTTTCAGATAGGTTTAGGTTGTGTTGTGCTCGTTTTTCTTATGTTTTGATGTCGTTTCTTCAATCATAAATGGTACCACATTAAACAAATGAGCTCTGATTTATGTTTTTATCGAAACATTAGATCCGTATTGTAATTACGGAGCCATAGAAAAAAAGAATCGTCAAATTTGGACAACGTATGCGAATTTTATGGTCATTTTACTAAGAATTTGGGTTGCCAGATTAATTACGAAATTGTCACTGCTGCGTATTTAAAAATCTGTACTATTTCCAAATGTTGAAACCAACATATCTCCTTCAATATAAGTTCAAATGGAGTGATTCAAGAGCCGAACTTGACTAGAATTTCACAAGAAATCCATTGAAGGTATCAAAATTAAGTTTAGAGATCTTTTGGCACAATAAACGAGGCAGAACTGTGTTAAAATGAGGGTTTTGTGCATTTAACATATTTTGAGTTGGGGAGCTCGGAATTGGGCAATTGTTTGAGGCGCTTTTCAGCATATGAATTGGGGTAAGTGTTCTCTACTCGGTTTTGGTTATATTTTATGAATCTATCTTCGATTTAGCTTTTGGTTGATGAATTTTAAAGAAGAAATTGAGGGTTTTGACCTAAAGTTTCATAATATGAATTTTTGAGTTTTGAACACCGATTTAGAGTAGGATTTGAGTGAAACCAGTATGGTTGAACTTGTAATTGAATGGGTTGACGGATTTTGTGAGTTTTGTCGGGTTTCGAGGTGCGGTCCTAGGTTGGGCTTTTTTGGCCGATTTTGGGTTTTTGATTAATGATTCGACTTTTTTCGATTGAAATTGGTTCCTTTAGTATTGTTTGATGCGTTTGAGTTGTTTTTTATTAGTTTCGAGCCATTCGAAGGTCGGAACATGCGTGATGGGATTCTTGGAGCATCGCTTGGCTTGCTCAGTATCGGAATTGGCTTGTTTAAGATAAGTAACTCTTCTAAAATTAGTGTTGAGGGTATAAAATCCTGAATTCTGTTATTGGTGTTGAGGTGACGCACATGCTAGGTGACGGGCCTGTGGGCATGCATCTTGTGAGTTGTGACTCTGTTGTTTCTAGGGCACTGAATAGTGGCCCTATTTTATTGATATCTGTCTTTTCACCATGTGATAAGATAAATGAGTTGTACATCATGATAGATATCATGCTTTGGTTTTATGCTGATAATGTTGGGACTCATAGTGGTCGTTTCTTGCTGTTATCTCATTGAATTCATTGATATTTTGTACTTAGTCACATTCATGCATTCATATCATATTTGAGTCTCCGTTGTTACTTATTGATACATCATATCATTATTCCGGATACGTTTTCATGATATTGTGAGCCCATGGGTAAGACTAGAGAGATTGATGACTGAGTGAACCTGAGAGCCTGATTATGAGTGATAGTTATGGGATCGGGCTGCATGCCTCAGCAGATTATTGATTATGCCTTCGTTGGCTTGTTATAGCGCTTGGGCTGAAGGAGCCCTTTCGGAGTCTACACACCCCAGTGAGTGTGGATGATATTATTGAGGGATGGATTTCCCTGGACATGGATTTGTCCGAAGTACTTGATTACATTCAGGGATGGATCTTCCCTTGGTATGAACATGGATCTTCTCCATAAGGTTGGATTGGCCTGTTTCCTAGGTACTAGGTGACTTAAAGTCAGTAATATATATATATATATATATATATATATATATATGGATCTTCCCTGGGCCGTATGGGCCATATACAGTACCGAGTGGTTGATTATGATGAGTGGAAGGTGTGATATAGTGAGGTTGAGTACTCTAAGAATGTGCGTACATGATTCATCTATGAGATACATGACATTGGCATGCATATATGACATACATGCATATAGATACATTTTCCTCATGCTGTACGGTATCCCGTCATTCATGACATTTTACATACAGTGATATGTGGTCATAGAGGGGTATCTCACACTTGCTATCTGGAAAGAAATAAAGCATCTTATTTACTATGAAAAGGGGTTTTGGAAAAGAAAATATAGTTTTATTAAACTATCTCATATTTCACGACGTTTTCGGTAAAGAATTTGAGTTTTCACTAATACTCTTGAAAGGTAGAACCATTTTGGGAAAACTGTGAAAAAGCTAAACACTTTATCTCTGAGTTACTTCCTTATTTATATGCTTTACATTGTTATAAACTGTTATTGGATATTGGTGTTGGACCCGACCTATGTTCTAACTCATCACTACTTTCAACCTGAGATTAGGTTTGTCACTTTTTGAGTACATGGGGTCGGTTGTACTCATATTGCACTTCCTGCACATTGCATGCAGATACCGGATGCCGATGTTGGTGTGTTCGATGGTTGCTGGATTTGAAGGTGTACCTACGTCCTTGATGTAGCTGCCTCTTGTTCATGGTAGCCTTAGCTTTATAAAACTCTATTTATGTACTTTTAAAACAGAAGATGTATTTTCTTCATATCAGCTTTGTGGAGTCTATTCTTAGAAGCTCATGATTTGTACTACCAGTCCTTGGGAAATGTATAAGATTTAGATAATTCCTTTGTTTAATGGATTATTAAGTTACATGGAAATGGATAATTGTTAATTGGCTTACCTAGCCGATTGGTTTGGTGCCATCACGACTAGTGGATTTTGGGTCGTGACACCAACAGTGTTAACGATCATACTGAAAAATATCATTTTCTCTCCTCTTTCTCTCTAGATTTCTCTCTCTATAATTCACTGTCAATTAGCAATCTTCATAGCTTGATTCCTGTAAATTGGCATGGTATCAGAGCAGCGATCACCGTAATTGTGTAGATCTGAAGCTTGCTCTTGAAAATTGAAGCTCAACAATGGCGGACAACAAGGTCGATCAATTACCTCATAATCGTCCACTTTTCCTTCGAGATTCTGACATACCTGGAACATCACTGATATCGCTAAAGCTCACAAGGCCAGAGAACTATGCACTGTGGAGTAGGGCGATGAACGTGGCACTCTTGGTGAAGAACAAGCTAGGGTTTGTGGATGGAAGCTGCCCTAAGAGCTCATACAGAGGCTAGTTGGCTGTATAATGGGACATGTGTAATGCAGTGGTACTTTCATGGATCAGTCGCACAATATCAAGTAAATTGGTACCGAGTATTATGTATGCTGCTAGTGCAAGGAAGGTTTGGGATAAATTCAAGGAGATGTTTGACAAAGACAATTTGACTAGGATTTATCAACTCTGGGCAGAAATTGCGACACTTAGACAAAGTGCATATTCAATTACCTCTTATTTTTCAAAGATGAAGATTTGTGGGATGATTGGACATATTGGCACCCTTGCCTTCATGTGACAGTGATGAATCAAGGCCATATGCCGATCACTTGGAGAGACAGAGGTTATTGCAGTTCCTTATGGGACTGAATGAGAGTTATAGCCAGATAAGAAGCAATATTCTTCAAAGGAGGCCAGTACTCATTGTAAATCAAGCATATTCAGCTGCATTACAAGAGGAAAGTCAAATAGCATTAAGAGTAGTTGAGACAAATAAGGATCCTTGACTATGTTAGCAGGTAGAGGACAAATGTTCAAAGGGAAGAAACCTGGGCTAATCTGTGAACTCTGTGGGTATAAAGGCTATCTAAAGGAAAATTGCTACAAAATAATAGGGTATCCAGCTGATTTCAAGAGCAAAAAGAAAGGGCAACCAGGTGGATACAAACCTTATGCTAACAATGTGAATACAGAAGGAGAAACAGATGTCAAAGTGCAGATTCCAGGAAGCTTCATGACAGAGGAGAACTACAAACACTTAGTCAATTTGCTGACCAAATCCTTTATTGGAGAAGGATCTGTTGCTGCAACGAGTTCATCAAACATGACAGGTATAGTGTCATTGCTATCTAATGTATCCAATAGTAGGGTATATGATTGGATAATAGATACAAGTGTATCATATCACATAGCATTCTGCAAAGAAGTATTAGAAAGTCTTAAAGAAAATGAAGGTGATAACAATTATGGAGTAGAGATAACTACGTGAGATAAGTCAAAGATCACACACTCAGGAGATGACCTTATTCTGGGAAAACAAAAGATAACAAATGTATTACATGTGCGAGATTTTAAATTCAACCTACTTTCATTATCCAAGCTAACTAAAGAGTTGTGCTGTTGGGTTGCCTTCTACCCTGATTTTGGTGTGTTTCACGGGATCTACAATGGCAAGGTGTTGGGGATTGGTAAAGAAGATAGTGGACTCTACATACTTAGAAGGGAAGGAGTGGTAGCAGCTAAGATTTCTAAAGGAGGAGACAACATATACTGAATTGTGGCATAAAAGATTAGGACATGCACCATCAAGTACTTTACAACAACTAGAGGAACTAAAGAATAAAGTTGATACAGGCTTGCACAAGCTATGTGAAGTCTGTCCACTAGCTAAACAAAGTAGACTCAAGTTTTCAAATAGTAGTAGTAAGTCTGATAGTATTTTTCAACTTGTGCATACTGATGTATGTGGTTTATATAAGGTCCCCACTTATGACAGAAAGCATTAGTTTATGACAATAATGGATGACTTCAGTCGATATACTTGGATTTTTTTGTTGCATTCAAAAAGTGAAGTAATAGTAGTGTTGAAAGACTTCGTTGCCTTGGTTAAAAACCAATTTAACACAATGATTAAGAATATAAGAACAGATAATGGCCTAGAGTTTTTCAACACTCAGTGCAATGATCTGTATGCATCTCTAGGTATTGTGCATCAAAGCAGCTGTCCATATACTCCACAACAAAATGGGGTTGTGGAGAGAAAGCATAGACACATTCTAGAGGTAGTAAGGGCTTTAAGATTCCAAAGTGATATACCAGTGAAGTTCTAGGGAGACTGTATGAAAACAGCTGTGTACTTGATCAACAAGCTGCCTTCAGATGTCTTGAAAGGGAAATGTCCTTTTTAATTGCTGCATAAGAAGCACCCAAAGTTGGATCATTTAAGGGTGTTTGGTTGTTTGTTCTATGCAAGCACATTACCTAAAGGTGACAAATTTGCCCCAAGAGCAAGAAGAACTATCTTTTTAGGGTATTTAGAGACTCAAAAAGGCTACAGGTTGCTTGATTTAGATAATAACACCTTCCTAGTTAACAGAGATATCAACTTCAGAGAGAATGTGTTTCCTTTCCAGACTGACCACAATCACATGGAATATGAGGATCTATTTCTTCTTAATACTGCAGATAGAACTGAAGTTTTGGAAAGAAGTAGCAGGGATATGCAACTTGATCATACTAGTGATCACAATACCGATCAAGATGGCCAAGTTGAATCATTCTAAGAACATGAAGTCATTCCAGAACTTGGGACTTCAATACTTGCATCAGGAGAAATGACATAGGAAGAGACACATGATCAAATACATTATGTACTACCAGAACCTATTGTATATCCCTTAGTCATTCAGCCCAATGATCATTTGCCTCAGACTGCACCTACTGCAGATCCTCATGTGCTTCAACGAGTACCATTAGTTGCCCTTAGAAGATCAGCTAGAGGGGTCAAACATGCTATTTGGCTGAAAGATTATTATACTACTGGGAACTCCTCCAATCATAGTTCCTACCCTATCTCACAATATGTGTCTTATGACAATCTTTCAACTTATTACCGAGCTTATCTAATAGCCATTTCAACGGACGTAGAACCAAGGTCTTTCTCAGAAGCTTCACAAGATGTTAGGTGGGTTGAAGCTATACAAAAAGAGATCAAGGGCCTATAAGATAACAACACTTGGGAAGTAGTAGACTTTCCCTACAGAAAAAAGGCAATTGGGTCTAAATGGGTATACAAAGTCAAATACAAGGCAAATGGAGAGATAGAAAGGTTCAAAGCAAAACTTGTGGCAAAGGGCTACACACAACAAAAGGGTATAGACTACCATGAAACTTTCTCACCAGTTGCAAAGATAGTAACAGTTAGAATAGTGATTAGCTTGGCAACTTTAAATAATTTGCATCTTTTTCAAATGGATGTCAATAATGCCTTTTTGCAGGGAGATCTTTATGAGGAGGTTTACATACATCTGCCCCAAGGTTTTCATAGGTAAGTGGAGTCCAAGATTTGCAAATTGTCCCAGTCACTTTATGGCCTTAAACAGGCATCTAGGCAATGGAATATTAAGCTAACTGATGCCTTGACAAAAGCAGGCTTTTTGCAAAATGCCTATGACCATTCACTCTTCACCAAGAAGAATGGTGCAAAATGTGGTAATTATATTGGTCTGTGTTGATGACCTGTTGATTACAGGTAGTTGTGAAGCTATGATACATGCAGCAAAGGAAACATTGCATTTGAATTTTGAAGTAAAGGATCTAGGGGAATTGAAATACTTCCTAGGTATAGAGATCATGAGGTCACCAAAGGGAATCTTTCTCAATCAGAGGAAATATGCCCTCAGTCTGATCTCTGAAGTTGGGTTGAGTGGGGAAAAACCTGCAAGTTCTCCACTTGAACAAAATCAAAATCTAACTACAGTAGACTATGACAAGCATGTAAGGGCAACATGAGATGAAGAATTACATGATATAGGTGGATATCAAAAGCTTATAGGAAAGCTGATATATCTGACCATAACCAGACTAGACATATGCTTTGCTGTTCAAATGCTGAGTTAGTTTATGCAACATCCAAAACAGTCACACCTAGAGGAAACATTGAGAGTTGTAAGATATATTAAGGGATGTCCGGGAAGATGAGTGTTACTGAAAAAGGAACCTGTAGAACAAGTCACAACATATTGTAATTCAGACTAGGCAGCCAGCCCAAACACAAGAAGATTTATTACAGGGTATGTGGTGAAAATGGGTGATTCCTTGATCTCATGGAAATAAAAAAAGCAACAGACTGTGAGCAGAAGTTCAGCAGAAGCTGAGTATAGAAGCATGACAATTGTGGTATCTGAAGTAGTTTGGCTCTCAAGGTTGATGAAAGAGTTTAGAATTGAGGTTCACACACCTGTGAGGCTGTTTTGTGATAGCAAAGTAACTTTACAGATTGCTGCCAATCCAATCTATCATGAAAAAACTAAACACATAGAGATAGACTGCCATTTTGTGAAGGAAAGAATTAAAAGTGGACTGATTGCACCAGAACACATATCAACAAGAGAGCAGGTTGCAAATATGATGATTAAAGCCTTAGGTACTGCACAACACCAGATTCTTGTGTCCAAGCTAGAAACGTTGGATGTTTTTCACCCTCCAGCTTGAGGGTGAGTTTTGTGATAACAGACACTATTTAAGAGTTAGGGACCAAAGTGTAAGTATTGAAAGTTAGAACGACAAAATTGTAAAGAAGAAAAATTTAGGAAGTTAGTCTGTTAAAAGGATCAGTTATTGATCCAAGAGTGTTAACGATGGTAATGAAAAATATCATTTTCTCTCCTCCTTCTCTATAGCTTTCTCTCTCTATAATTCATTGTCAATTAGCAATAGTCATAGCTTGATTCCTGTAAATTGACAATATCTTCAAAACTATACCAAACGTCACAACCAGTGTTTTTAAAGGCAAGGGCGTAAGGCGGGGCGTTTTACTTAATACGGGGCGAGGCGAAAGCCTCGAGACATAGGGAGTAAACCCCATGGATCTTTAATTTTTTAAATTTATGAATAAATAATATAGCATTATAACACAATAAAATATAAAGAGATGCATTAAAAGTTCAAGAAAACTAAAAAGAATTAAAACAACTCATATAAAATAAAATATTTAGCATGTTTTACAAGAATAAATAATACAATACTGTTAAAGTTACTATGAAATATAAATTAATTCCAACCTCTTAACTTTCAAACAATTAAAAATTATAATTTCTCAAAAAATATTACTATCAAACGGCATATTTTACCTCTTTAAAAGTAAATACACAATAAATTTTTCAAAAACTATAATTTAAAATATTACTCCTTCATGAGTAAATATAAAATTATTTTTAAATACTAAAATAATAAATTTATGATAATTTTGAGAGACATAGAACTAAGATATGAAGATCAATATAAATTTTGGTTATCTATTTTTAGAAGAAATATTCAAATGATATTCACACTCACGATGTTCTCAATTAGTAAGTATGCCATAATATATTTTGTTATTTGAATTATTCACAATTTTTATATTTGTATAGATAGAAAGAACTTTAATCGTTCATTTGTTAAAGAATTTTGATATTTAACAGTACAAATTAGTGAATTCAACACATGATTTGCATAAGAATTGTGGGGCGAGTCCCGAGCGTTAAGCGTTAGGCGTGTTTAGGGAGCACCGTCGAACACTTGGGGGCGAAAATCTTAGAGAACTAAGCTCCACATATGAGTCTCAAGGCATTTTAATAGTGTCCCGCCTCAGGACAAACTCCGAGGCAAGTCCCAAAAAAGCCTTTTAAAACAGTGGTCACAGCATAAGTATTTCTATAAATTTACTAATGTTAATAATTTTTACCTTTAAAAGTTGGGGTTAGTTCAATATTTTAACAGGAGAAGTGCCGGTGGTGAATCATCAAGACTCTGTTTTTAATGCAGGCGTGGCTATAAATGCAAAGAGACCTTTATTTCTAAGCTTTCCTTTTTCTATTCCTTCAAAAATACCCATTTTCTTGTACACTCCACCCCCCCCCCCGCCCCCCTCTCGCTCAAAGTCTTGGACTGTGGTTAGTATCAGAGTGTTATTTATATCTTCACAGCAAACAGTGACAGTACATAACAGTTTTGAACATTAACCAAATTTCAAGAAAATAGTGTACAGAGAACCAAATGTAGCACACAATCTGAAATGAGGTATCTTTTCTTGCTTCCCACTTTTTAGTCAGGTCTTTTTCTGTTTCACAGCTGAGTTTAGGAAGGTGGGTGGGTCTGTTTTTTTTACTCTGACTAGGGTTTTAAGAAGGAGTATTTATGATGCTGAAATTTAATGCCTTTCTTCTTCAATTAACTGCAAATGCTCTTTATTGAACTGGGAATGTGTTTTCTTGGATAATGTTGCTTGGACTTTTGTGAATGATTTGGAATAATGGGTTCAACGCAAGTTTGAATATTAATGAGTTATTGGTTTATTCCAATTTCCATGATCCCTGCATTTTGTTTCTCCATTCTGTGTTTTGAACTGTTATTTTCTTGGTTATGTATATTCCAGCTGTTTTAGAGGCTAGCTTTGACTTGTTTGTGCTAAATTCTTTGTTGATTTTCTAGTGTACAAACCTTTGTAGTCTTGTTTCATCTTGTTGAGCTGGAAACTTTGATAACAACAACATAACCAGTATAATCCTATAGTGGGGTCTGGAGAGGGTGGTGTGTACGCGGGCCTTACTTCTACCTTGTGGATGGGGTATATGAAGAAATATTGCTCTAATTTCTCCACCTGTATTATGATCTTTACTTAAGATTGTCAAATATAGATCAACGAGGATTTTGAGAACTTTTTCGAGTCTTGATTAATTTGCTACACTTTCAAAGGATGGATATGGTTAGCAAGGATGATGCTGAGTCAGAAAAGAGGTGTGAGGATGCTTTGAGCTTCCAATCACCAAATATGTCATCGGATTGGCAATTAAGTGGCAGCAATTTGACAAATGCATCCGTCGGGATGGTTTCGAATAGCAATCCAATGGTAGATTCGTTCTGTGCTAGTGTTTGGGATCATCCGATCAGTTCGTCAAACTTAGGCTTATGTGATACTAATATTCAAACGATTCATTGCACTACAAATGCAGACCGTCTGAGAACTAATGTTAATAGAATGCTTGCTATGAGTTGGACTCAACCAAATGCAATGTCGTTGAAAGGGGACATGTTTGTACCCCCTACTCCTGGTATGCTTCCTCAGAGCTTATCTCAGTTTCCAGCTGATTCAGGTTTTATTGAGAGAGCTGCAAGATTTTCATGCTTCAGCGGAGGAAAAGTTGGTGATATGATGAACCCTTTTACCATCCCTAGTTCTCCTAATACGTATCATAATGCACTGGCCTTGCATCGGCCGCAAGAGGTTTTCGCTAGTAACATATTACAGTCACCTTCTGCTGCAATCAGTCAGAAGCAGCACGTAGGAAACGCGGTTGAAGGTTCTGAGGATGTTTCTTTACCTCTTGAACATGGGGCCACAGATAGAAGCCCCATCAAGCATGAGAAAAATGAAAGCTTTGCTAGGTCTCTGGATGAAGCAAAGGAATGTGTTGGCATCTCCGGAAATGAGTCTGATGAGGCTGAATGTAGCGGCCATCAAGAAGAAGTGGAGGGTAAGGATTCTTCTGCTAGGGGCCTTGGCTCAAAGAAAAGGAAAAGAAGCGGTCAGGTACAACTTGCTTGTATAAACAATTTTTATTGTGGCAATAGCTGCAACTACAATGTTTTCCAAATGTTGTTCTGTGCAAGTTCTTCTATGTTAAGTTTTCTTGTGTTTTCGTTAGGATACAGAACTTGATCACACGAAGGGAGCACAACAACCACCAGCTGAACCGACAAAAGATCAAACAGAAATTCAGAAGGGAGAGCAAAACAGGCTTGGTGGAAAGAATAGTAAACAGGGGTCTCAATCGGCGGATCCACCTAAAGAAGAATACATACACATTCGAGCTAAAAGAGGCCAGGCAACAAATAGCCATAGTCTTGCAGAAAGAGTAAGGACTCCAAAATAGAAGCTTAAAGGTTGTAACGGGATCTCATCTTGTAGTTCTTTCAAATTTTACTTACTTTATTTTGATACAGCTAAGGAGGGAGAAGATCAGTGAACGGATGAAATATCTTCAGGATCTTGTACCTGGTTGCAACAAGGTTAGTTTATTTTGCAATAAACAGCCTTCTTATAACACGTCCATCACAATAGTAGGCATCTTCTCTTAATACATCTCGAGTGAGAACTGAGAACTGAGAACTGGTGGTTTTGCAGGTCACTGGGAAAGCAGTGATGCTGGATGAAATCATTAATTATGTACAATCTCTTCAAAGACAGGTGGAGGTGCGCTATTTAATAATTTATCTATTATTCACTTCTCCAAATTTTACTTTGTTATTCCCCTTGCACTTCCCTCAAAATCCATTTTTGTTTCGTTCTGATGATGTTGTTTAATGAATGATTAAGCCCACCTTTGTTTTCCCTGTTTTCCCTCTTTTGGGTGGTAATTTTATCTCGAATCTTAAAATGTAATGCACATGCATCTACTGTTCCACAAAATGTTGCATTGATTTCTGATTTCTGATTTCTGAATCACTAGTTTCTGATTTAGTTGTTGTTGCTAAATTCTTGCAAAATCTAAGAAGTTTACTTGAAACACAAGAACCCTCTTTTCATGGCCTCTTAACGTATTTGTGTTCGATAAATGACTGGACTTCTGGTTCTCTCAGTTCCTCTCAGTGAAGCTTGCAACGATAGACCCGCGGCTGGATTTTAATATTGATGGGCTCCTTGCAAAAGATGTAAGAATCAGTGCATTTTTCTGTGAATTACATGAAGCAGAACATGGTTTTATGCATAATTTCTAGTTTCTAAATATAGCACATTCTTTCACTTCTTCTTGCAGATTCTCCATTCACGAGCGGTTCCTTCTTCGTCACTTGCTTTTGCTCCTGATATGACAATGTCATATCACTCCTTGCAACAACTGCCAACCCCCCTACTTCAGTCAGGTCTTCCTGGTTTAGGAAACTCTACCAATGCACTTCTTAGGTCGATCTATCCCCATTTATCCGCAACTAGTGGTGGCTACAAAGAGTCCTCATCTCAGGTAGCATTCTGAATACTATATATTTCATGTAGTGAGTCATGAATGTTTGTTCTACCACTGCAGCATGAATAGCCCTACTCTGTAATCTAACCATTCGACATATTATATTCCAGTTACCCAATATATGGGATGATGAGCTACATAATGTTGTCGAGATGGGTCTCAGTACAAGTGCGCCCCTCCATAGTCAAAATTTAAGTGGTATTTTATATGCCCCTCAAGATTTTTTAATTGCAAATTAGCATAATCTCCTTTAATAATTACAAAATTCTACATACTTGAAGGTCCTTTGCCATCAGGCCAGATGAAAGAAGAATCTTGAATATTTTTTAGATATCAACTGCTTGAACTTCCTATTTGTCGGGTACATGGAACATTTGGGAAGACGTCACAGTTAAGAGCTATTCCTATTTCACAAAATGCTCCCTATGAAGAAGTTCTACATTCGATGTACAGCTAAGAGTGTGTTTATGGTGTACTTGACCTCCTTTTACTTTAGTATCATATAATTGGCTACCAAGAAAGTAACAGCTTATACCACGAGACACGTGTTCTTCATCTGCAATATCAAATGAAAGTTCAAGAAAATTATTTTATCACCTTGATGTATATGTAAGGAAAATGGATGATGAAGTTTGGCCTTAATTGTTGAATGTACGAAAGAGAATACTACATTCTTGTTTATTATATCAGGAAGAACTTGAAAATGTATGCTTGAGGTAGGAAAGTGAAGTTGCATTCTTTTCTTCCAAAACATTAATTCTCTCCATAATGATCCTGATTTTGTTGACTGTATCTATTCAAATCTTGTCATTGCTTTCTTGTCTCCTATAATGCAGCTAATTATAAGCTAGAAAGACTGTCATTCGTGCTCTCTCTGCTACCACAGACCTACATTATCACATCAATCAGTGAATGAGGGCCATGGAACTTATAAACAACTGAACCAAAATGTTGAGTTGATAAGACCATTAAGGGCTCGTTTGGTACGAGGGATAAAGAATAATTGTTGTTTGGTTTAATTATTAGGAAATACTTGATTCTGATTGTGTCATGACCCTAACCCCGAACCTGGTTGTGATGGCGCCTCTCGTGAAGACAAAACCAACCAATTAAACCCAATTCACTTTTTAAAATAGTTAAACAATATAAAAGCAGTCTAAACATGATTTAATGATAATAAGTAGCGGAAATACAACCTTACACAGCCCTAACCGGGGTGTCACAAGTCACGAGCATCTACTATGGTATAAATACAACTGAAAAGTCTAAAATGTACAAGACACAGGCTAATGAAATGAAGAGGGAGAAAAGCGGTGCTGCGAACGCCGGCAACTACCTTGCTAAACTCTGATGACTATGCCTTCGATCAGCCAATACCCGCTACCGGGTTCAGAAATACATGAATCTGCACAGAAGGTGCATGTAGTAAAGTGAGTACTCCAACTCAGTGAGTAATAATCATAACTAAAGTCTGAATGGTAAGAAATCACGTAAAGCATATCAAGATGCTGTATAGAAGCAGTTCAAAACCAGTAAGAAAGTAGTGAGGCTGTTAAAATCTCTTAAAACATCTTAGCTCAGTTTAAACTTCTTTGAAAACGACTTTTTCAACAGTTACACAAATGAATGCAAAACACGTAGTGCAGATAAGCACAGAAATCTGCCCCTCGGGCACAAATACCATAGTTTAACAGGTAAATGACTGGTAAATATGAAAGATAAACACATAAAAGTTTACCCCTCGGGCACAATGTCAACAACTCCGCCCCTCGGGCAATATCTCAGAACAATACCAGCCCCTCGGGCAATCACATAGAACGGTACCAGCCCCTCGGGCAATCACATAGAACAATACCAGCCCCTCGGGCTATCACATAGAACAATATCAGCCCCTCGGGCTATATCTCACATCACAATGAGTACCCGCGCTCACTGAGGGTGTACAGACTCCGGTAGGGGCCCCTTACGGCCCAAGCGCAATATCAAGCCACCTCGTGGCATCATAACAGACTCTCGGCCTCATATCAATATCAACAAGCCACCTCGTGGCGTACATATCTCAGACCCTCGGCCTCATAATCAAATCAGTATCTCACTGCTGCGACGTGTTGCCCGACCCAAAAGTATTCTCACAATACATGCCCTCGGCTTTACTTAGTCAAAAATCACATAAGCCGCTTGGGAAACAGTAAATCATGATGCTCAGCCCAAACTATTATTTGAAATATCATTTCAAGTGTTAAAGCAAAATAAACTTGGCTGCGTTTTGAAAACAGTGGAAAATAACATGACTGAGTTCAAGTATAAAGTCAAAACAGTGAGGAAATATCAACAAAAATCCCCGTAGGGTTCAAATAGTTGGCATTAGGCCCAAATATGACATTCAACCCAAATAATGATGGTAGCAAATAGTTTTCAATCAAATACGCGGTTAAATCATCAATCGAGACGGACTAAGTCACAATCCCCAATAGTACACGACCCCATGCTCGTCATCAAGCGTGTGCCTCACCTCAATATAGCACTGCGATGTGCAATCCGGGGATTCAAACCCTCAGAGCATCATTTACAATCATTACTCACCTCGAACCGGCTAAATCTCTAGCTCGCGACGTCTTTGCCCCTCAAATCGGCATCCACGTGCGTCGAATCTATCCATAATCAGAACGTGGACGTCAAAATATGCTAAGGGAATAAAGCCCAAGAGAAAACAATCACAATATGACACAATTCCCGAAATTAACAAAGCCCGAGCCCTGGGCCCACGTCTCAGAATCGGTTACAATTTACATTTTCAGAATCCTCATACCCTCACGAGTCTAACCATACCAAAATTATCCAATTCCGGTACCATTTGGTTCTTCAAATCATCATTTTATATTTTTGGAAGATTCCACAATTTTTCTTCCCAAGTTCCATCCCAAATCACGAATTAAATGATGAATTCAATGATAGATTCATGTACTCTAGCCAAATCTGAGTTACATTAACTTACCCCATGAATTTCTTGAAAAACCTTCGAAAAATCGTCAAAATCCGAGTTCTCTAGGTCAAAATATTAAATAAAATCCAAAACCTCGTATTTATAGAGTACCCAACAGATTTTCACCTATGCGGACCTCACAAAAACGATCGCGGTCCGCACAAAACCAATGCGGTCCGCACAAAAATGACGGCGGCCGCACATGTTTTCATCTGTAGTGACATGCTTTAGTATTTTAGGCATAACGTTCGCTACAGATGTCCAAATTGCAATATCTTTACTTTTCTGGAAACTAGACACGAAGGGCTACAACTTTTGTTTTTGAATCATCTTAAAATTCCTTGTCGATCAAAAGATATTAGCTTCCGAAGTAGGACCAGTGAAATGTTCCCCACCGCGGTCGCACTGCATTTTGCGCGGTTCGCACAACACCTACCGCGGCCGCACTTCATTTTGTGCGGACCACGCTGGTGGGTTCCGAGGTCTGCAACCCTTCTGGACCTGCTACAGCTATGATTTTCGACCTAAAACATCCCGGAACCCCCGTAACTTCAAACCAACACATCCCATGACATCGTTCAAACTTGTTCAAAATTTCGGAACGCTCAAAACAACATCAAAACATCAAATCGCCCTCGGATTCAAGCCTAGGAATTCCAAAACTTCCGAATTATGCTTTCGATCAAAAAGTCTATCAAATCTCGTCCGAATGACCTGAAATTTTGCACACACATCACAAATGACACAAGGACCTACTCCCATTTATAGAATTTCATTCCAACCCCGATATCAAAATTTCACCTATTAACTGAAAAACGCCGAAATCTCAATTTCGCCAATTCAAGCATA
Organism: Nicotiana sylvestris; assembly: GCF_000393655.2. NCBI lineage: Eukaryota > Viridiplantae > Streptophyta > Magnoliopsida > Solanales > Solanaceae > Nicotiana > Nicotiana sylvestris. Next base: position 51,018,553 of record NC_091060.1, on the reverse strand, counting down.
AACCTTCCACGAACTTCCAAAGTGCATTCTGATCACGCTCCTAAGTCTCAAATTACCTAACGGGGCTAACCAAACCATAAAAATTCCAATCCAAAATCAAATACACACAAGTCAAAACTTTCAAATTTTAAGCTTTCAATTGAGACTGTTCTTCCAAATTCATTCTGATTAACCTGAAACCCAACATCAACGATTTACATAAGTCATAATACACCACACGGGGTAAGTCATGCCCGAGAACTGGCGAGCGAAGTGCAAAAGCTGAAAACGACCGGTTAGGTCGTTACATCCTCCCCCATTTAAACACACGTTCGTCCTCGAACGTGCCCAGAGTTGTTCCAGAAGCCAACCAATTGCTGAATAACTTTACCATGCATGTACCCGGGGGTGATCCTACGTCACCCTATCTCATATAGGTCCGATAACACAATGCAACTAAAATTTCACAATCCAACCTAGCCCATAAACCTTAGAACCCCATTTCCACTTCCGAAATCATCCACAAAATCAGAATCTCACATCTATATTCAGAATAAGCCCGAACCAGCTGTAATAACCCATACCTGCAACCTCAGGTGCAATTACATGATAAACCACGTAACTCAAATACTCGTAGCGATAACTTCTATTCACAGCAGCTGTCCACAACAACCGAATACCGGTAGAAAACCTTTTATCAACTAAAGTCTCATTCCAACACTTTCATATACTGCCAACGATAAATGAAACACGCAATAAACTATAACCATTTCTCAGATCAACCATTCATGAAGCCACTTCTCCTTTGGCAAATACCATAGCAAATTTCCGAGTCGAACCTCGATATTATCCTTCCAACATGCTGAAATCGAGTCCGTTCGTATTCATTAATGATCCCAACGATCTCCTCTAATCCAACACACCACTCTGGTGACATGACACATCAATATAAGCCTAAGCCACAACTTGCATAATACGCGCGCCAATAAGCAATGGTCCGAACATACTCAAATCATGAAAATGACTCAAATGAAAGAGATGTACCTCAAGCTCACCAGTACCACCACAACACAAGGCTGAGAACCCGTCTCACATTATAGGAACAGAACACACGAATCTAACCTGCAAGGTCATACCTCCACATATATTCGCTGCAAGGCGCGACATTATCCAAACACTGCTCCACATGGAACACCTCAAGTCACTTTGCTCGAAATTGACGACCACGTGCAATTGATGTCTAGAATCAAAGTAAATCATCATAACCACGGTAAGGCAAGTACATAACACCGCACAACCCGAAAGGGCATAACAGATGCGCCATCCGCCAAGCAATATCCAATACTCCTCCCGCTCGAATCCTGCTGAGAGACCCCAATAACACCACACCACATGTGCTGATAACCAACAAATCCTAACACCTCGCAACACGGAAAGGTAACTCATAGGCCTCCCCGAATTACTAATAAGCTCAATAACCGACAAAAAACACCTCTCTCAATAATACAATTCAGAGCCAACCAAGCCGATCCAAGTTAGAACACGCATCCACATTAGCCTGCCAACGAACTCCTTATCAAGGTGAAGCTGCTCCTTCCACCCCTTTAACGCTGCCGGTGCCATACGATACGGTGCCCAATATCAAATCAATACCGAAATCAACAACCCTGCCCAGCGACATGCCCGACCACAAGAAACACATCCGAAAAGTCCCTCACCACCGGAACTGAATCAATGGTAGAAGCCTCTACACTGACATCCATCACGAATGCCCAAATAAGAAAGACAATCCTTCCCAGCCGTCCGTTGGGTCTTCAAAATATAAAACCACTCCACTAGGGGATAATCCTACGGACCTCGCCACTCAATCCGTGGCATTTCCGGCATAGCCAACAGTGCTGCCTTAGCGCAATAGTCCAGAATGATACAACACGGAGACAACCAGTCTGAACCCAATATCCCATCCAAAATCTAACATGCCAAGCACAAAAGATCCGCTCGGGTCTCCAAACACCGATAGTCACTAAACAGTGCCGATACACACTACTCACAACCACAACATAGCTTGAATGTGAGAACTTCCCTGCCTCTAAATCCATATGGCACATGGATCAACATACCTGATCCCAATTTCGCCGTCCGAATGCATACCGCACCTCAAATACCTAATCATCCCACGAAAGATACTCTAAAATTCCCCTGTGTCACCAAGCAAACTCGAATATCAGTAGTCGATCTAACAAGAAAGCGCCGCAATTCTACCAAAGTACCATCAACTTAATCACATTGCCTTTTCTGAAACATATACCCTCGTCAAATTACTCCCATTTAGCAATACCATTTCCTTAATCATCTGGAGATCATCCCCTTAATCATTTGAAGCTTATTTCTCTAATCATCTGAAACTGCCCGTGCTGCCTAAGAATTTTATGACTTTCCGTTCAAAACTGAACCGTAACCTTACACACGCAAATCTCAATCCTCCACAACATACCGCATATACCATACCATCCTAGGATAACACGAGAACTTCATCTCCCTTCCGAGCCACAAACATCTACGTACTCCACTAGTCAAGAACTTTCCATTGATCTCATCTAGAAGGAAATCACTATGCATCCCATGTTCCTCATGCCCATAGAAAATATACATCTCCAACCAAGGTAGAAACCATCAAGAACTCTCCGAGTTCCCCTTGCACAGAGCAGACCTTCCAGGACTGAATCCTTCTAACTCGACCAAGCTACGCAAGCCATCAAAACCTAAGAGCATTGCCGCAAAATACCTGTAGGAACTCATTACCTCGTACACATCCAAGGAACTAATCATATCCTTACCATACCGATCCGGCCAACTACCAAGCTATCCCATCTATCTGAGTTTCCTTCTGATTCATCTTCAACTTGATATTCCCTTTTGCTGTAGCACTACAATTCCTCAACCTAAACTCACCACACGAGACCCAAGCACAAAATCACACCGCCTAAGACTCATAAGCCGCTGAATACTTTCTTAAATATTCCCAAAAGGACCACATTCAAAATACTTTACTCTGAGGAACTTCATGCGAATCTAAATCCGTTACCTTTACCTTCCTGATACTGATACATGGAATCCCATAATAAATATAGAAAACACCACAAGTCTTGACATCTTCCAATGAAAACTCAGTCTCTAACCACATATACAACTTTAAAATACCCCATTGTTACATGTAAAATCTTGAACACATTAGAACCACTCCCACGAATTATTCATTCTACTCAAACTACAATTAGTCTGATCAAACGGACTGAACAACTCGTGAGGCACTCCGACACCGTAGAATGTAACCTTATCCCAATACAACCAAGCAACTTCATGCTTTATGCACCGAGTATTCTTGCCAATAACAACTCAAGACATCCCGTGATTCTCACACACCTATGAAGCATAATATAATCTTCGTCAAAATTTTTCTTTAACCGAGCCATCCTCGGTCTCAACCTCCGTAGGCCATAACTGATTCACCTGAACGTCTCAAATCGGAACCAACATAGCACATAACCGTGCAATTGCTTAATCAATAGCAGACTCCCCCACTTGGCTCGGAGTCGTAGACCAAATCACACACAATAACTCATTCATATACTTTATTGCTGCCACAATACCATAGTGAGATTAAACTCAAACCTTCATAAGCTCGTGAAACACAGACCATCTGGTACCTTGAATCTTCTGCAAATCTTGCATTCATCCTTGCAACAGTCAAGCCCGCTCTCTTAAGCGAGTCAAAATTCAAATTTCAACACTTATATTTCACTTGTAAATGAGACCTTCTAAAAGACACATAAGGATCACACAACCTCGGAACACTTCGTAGGAGATAACCCACCTGCCTTGTCTTCAACTAACATTTCTGTATACCTCCACCGTCACAAACATTACGCAGTCACTTAGCCTTCCTAAGTCTGAACTCATACCGCAACATGAAATTTACTTCACTCACAACTGGGAAACATGAAAAGATTCTTCACACACCTATAACTCGGGGCTATACCTCAAATCAAGATGAAAATCAAGCACCTAATAGTTCTTCTATCCTCCAACAGACCCTCCTTGTCGCTTCCAATTCATAAGAATACATCTCGCAGTTACAACATACTCATCACATAGCCATGCAGCCGCCACTTCTACTAATAGGGACACTATCGAACATATCAGTTTGAAGATACTTGCTCACACAATCAACATCTCGGTGCTTAAGCTATAGCAAAGATCCGGCCTCAAGTCCTCCAGACTGGCCCAACATCAACTCACAGAGATCACGTCTCTCCCCTCGATCGGGGAATCAAAAGCCATCGATGCACATCTGAAGCGCTCATGTGCGCATACGAACACGTGGAAGGAATTTTCAAGAGTTACATTTCAAGCTGAATCAAGGACGCACGATAAGAATTCAAGAATGTTAAGTTTTTTCCTAAAGGTTCTGCAGCCTCTCGAGGATAAATACAGATGTCTCTGTACCGATCCACGAGACTCTACTAAACCTGCTCATGACTCGTGAGACCTATGTAACCTAGGCTCTGATACCAACTGTTACGACCCTAACCCCGAACCCGGTCATGATGGCGCCTCTCATGAAGACAAGGCTAGCCAATTAAACCCAATTCACTTTTTAAAACAGTTAAACAATATAAAAGCAGTCTAAACATGATTTAATGCTAATAAGTAGCGGAAATACAACCCGACATAACCCTAACCGGGGTGTCACAAGTCACGAGCATCTACTAGGGTATAAATACAATTGAAAAGTCTGAAATGTACAAGACACATGCTAATGAAATGAAGAGGGAGAAAAGCGGTGCTGCGAATGCCGGCAGCTACCTTGCTAAACTCCGATGACTCTGCCTTCGATCAGCCAATACCCGTTACCGGGTTTCGAAATATCTGAATCTGCACACAATGTGCAGGGAGTAAAGTGAGTACTCCAACTCCGTGAGTAATAATCATAACTAAAGTCTGAATGGTAGAAAATCACGTAAAGCATATCAAAATGCTGTATAGAAGCAGTTCAAAACCAGTAAGAAAGTAGTGAAGCTATAAAAATCTCTTAAAACATCTTAGCTCAGTTTAAACTTCTTTGAAAATAACTTTTTCAACAGTTACGCAAATGAATGCAAAACAGGTAGTGCAGATAAGCACAGAAATCCGCCCCTCAAGCACAATGTCAACAACTCCGCCCCTCGAGCAATATCTCAGAACAATACCAGCCCTTCGAGCAATCACATAGAACGGTACCAACCCCTCGGGCAATCACATAGAACAATACCAGCCCCTCGAGCTATCACATAGAACAATATCATCCCCTCGGGCTATATCTCACATCACAATAGGTACCTGCGCTCACTGGGGGTGTACAAACTCCGGGAGGAGCCCCTTACGGCCCAAGCGCAATATTAAGCCACCTCGTGGCATCATAAACAGGCTCTCGGCCTCATATCAATATCAACAAGCCACCTCCTGGCGTACATATCTCAGGCCCTCGGCCTCATAATCAAATCAGTATCTCACTACTGCGGCGTGCAACCCGACCCAAAAGTATCCTTACAATACAGGCCCTCGGCCTTACTTAGTCAAAAATCACATAAGCCACTCGGGTAATAGTAAATCATGATGCTCAGCCCAAAATATTACTTGAAATATTATTTCAAGTGTTAAAGCAAAATAAACTTGGTTGAGTTTTGAAAACAGTGAAAAATAACATGACTGAGTTCCAGTATAAAGTCAAAACAGTGAGGAAATATCAACAAAAATTCCCGTAGGGTTCAAATAGCTGACACTGGGCCCAAATATGACATTCAGCCCAAATAATGATGGTAGCAAATAGTTTTCAATCAAATACTCGGTAAAATTATAAATCGAGACGGACCAAATCACAATCCCCAATAGTATATGACTCCACGCTCGTTATCAAGCGTGTGCCTCACCTCAATATAGCACTACGATGTGCAATTCGGGGTTTCAAACCCTCAGAGCATCATTTACAATCATTACTTACCTCGAACCGGCTAAATCTCTAGCTCGCGACGCCTTTGCCCCTCAAATCGGCCTCCACGCGCGTCGAATTTATCTAAAACCAGAACGTGGATGTCAAAATATGCTAAGGGAACAAAGCCCAAGCGAAAATAATCAAAATATGACACAATTCCCGAAATTACCAAAACCCTAGCCTCAGGCCCACATCTTAGATTTCGGTAAAATTTACATTTTCAGAATCCTCATACCCTCACGAGTCTAACCATACCAAAATTATCCAATTCCGGTACCATTTGGTCCTTCAAATCATCATTTTATATTTTTGGAAGATTCCACAATTTTTTCCCCAAATTCCATCCCAAATCACGAATTAAATGATGAATTCAATGAGAGATTCATGTACTCTAGCCAAATCTGAGTTATAATCACTTACTCCGATGAATTTCTTAAAAAACTTTCGAAAAATCGCCAAAATCCGAGCTCTCTAGGTCAAAATATTAAACAAAATCCAAACCCTCGTATTTATAGAGTACCCCACAGATTTTCACCTCTGCGGACCTCACAAAAATGACCGCGGTCCGCACAAAACCAGTGCGGTCCGCACTAAAACAACTGCGGCCGCACAGGTTTTCATCTGCAGTGACATGTTTTAGTATTTTGGCCATAACGTTCGCTATAAATGTCTAAATTGCGATATCTTTACCTTTCTAGAAACTAAACACGAAGGGCTACAACTTTCGTTTTTGAATCATCTTAATGTTCCTTGTAGATCAAAAGATAAGTAGGACCAATGAAATGTTCCCCACCGCGGCCGCAGTGCATTTTGTGCGGTCCGCAAAGCACCTACTGCGGACGCACTTCATTTTGTGTGGTCCGCACAACACCTACCGCGGCCGCACTTCATTTTGTGTGGACCGCGCTGGTGGGTTCCGAGACCTGCAACCCTTCTGGACCTGCTACACTTATGATTTTCGACCTAAAATATCCCAGAACCTACCCGGAACCCCCGTAACTTCAAACCAATTGTACAAACACATCCCATGACATCGTTCAAACTTGTTCAAAACTTCGGAACGCTCAAAACAACATCTAAAACATCAAATTACCCTCGGATTCAAGCCTAAGAATTCCAAAACTTCCGAATTATGCTTTCGATCAAAAAGTCTATCAAATCTCGTCCGAATGACCTGAAATTTTGCACACGTATCACAAATTACACAACAGACCTACTCCCATTTCCGGAACTCCATTCCAACCCCGATATCAAAATCTCACCTATCAACCGAAAAGCGCCGAAATCTCAATTTCGCCAATTCAAGCCTAAACTTTCTACAGACTTCCAAAATGCATTCTAATCACGCTCCTAAGTCCCAAATCACCTAACGGAGCTAACCAAACCGTAAAAATTCCAATCCGAGATCAAATACACACAATTCAAATCTTGGTCAAACCTTTCAAATTTTAAGCTTTCAACTGAGACTGTTCTTCCAAATTCATTCTGATTAACCTGAAACCCAACACCAACGATTTACATAAGTCATAATACACCACACAGAGCAAGTCATAATCGAGAACTGGCGAGCGAAGTGCAAAAGCTCAAAACGACCGGTCGGGTCGTCACAGATTGATTGTAATTTATTTTCCTACCTAAAATAATCATAAGACCTACTATATAAATACATTTGTTTAGGGAGGTAAGAAACATAGAAATACGAGAAGCGTTTTCTTCTTCTCAAAATCTACATTGTATCAGAACCATTGTTGTCTTTTTTAGGTGAGTTATTTCCCTCGTAGCACTAGGGTTCTGTTTTTTTACCAAAAAGGTCGAGTTTTCTCTCATGGTAGTTGTCCGCAACATAAACTCCTTATGAGAATATGGAGACATTCAAGGAGGTGGTTTCTGGAGAAATCTTGTCTTCAGATGAAATTCAGCTTCTTCGTCGTTTCCTAGCTAAACTTGACTCCTCTAATATTGCCACATCCAATTACTGCCTTTGCCGTCACCTTAATTCTTGGATTGTAGATTCTGGTGCAAATAGACACATGATAGGTTCATCTAAAGGCATTCAATATTATTCTTCATGTCTCAAAGGAAATAATAGCCAATGATTCTTTAACTCCTATTTAGAATAGGTTCTTTCGTCTGTACTCCTAATATTGAACTATCATCCGTACTCCATGTCATTGAGTGCACTGTCAATCTTTTATTTGTTAGTGCGATCACCAAAGCTCTACACTGCAAAATCGAGTTCTTTTCCGATTATTATAATTTTTAGGATCTTCAAACAAAGAAATTGATTAGCAGTGGTAGATTGCATGATGACTTGTATATATTAGATGTAATTCAAAACTCTGGTCAAACCTTTAAAGTAAGGATGTCAACCAAGAAATAATACAATGGCATAGATGGTTAGTACACCCATCATTTTTGGTTTGAACAAGTTACATCCCGATTTATTTTCAAGGACTCAATTTGAATCTTTATTTTGTGATATATATGAATATGCCAAGCATATTAGAAACTCGTATCCTGTGAGTGATAATAGAAGTACGATTCCATTTATGACTATTTATTCTAATGTATGGGGTCCTACCTAGGGGTGTTAAACGGGCCGGATCAACCCGGTTCCGGACCGGCCCAACCCGGTTAAAATCGGAACCGGCCCGGACCGGTTAAGGGGGCTGGGTTGGGCTGGGTTAGGGGGGACAGGCGGGTTGGTCCGTTTACCATCAAAATACCGGTTACCCAGACCGGTCCAACCCGTTAGGTGAACAGTACCCGTAAACCGGTTAACCGGCCCGGCCCGGTTTAACGGTAATTTTTTTTATAATTTGGGCCAAATCTGACCGTTGGCAACGGTCCATTTCAGAAAATGGCCGTTGCCCAACGGGTGAATTGCACAAATAGCCCAATTTTGGGTTTGTTTTTTTAAAAATTAAACCCCCTTTCAAAATCTATAAATACCCCCCCTCTTCCTCATTTTTTCACTCATCTCTCAATTCTCAATCTCAATTCTCATATTCTCTCATTCTTCAATCGTCATTCTTCACCTATTAAAGTGCAATCAACTATTTGACTATTTTTTTTGGAATTTAATTTATCGTAGTACTTATTTTTCAAAGTTTGAACAATTGAACTTCGAAATTGGAAGAATTGACGTTTCTTCGTGGTAACATTTGAGTTGCGGAATCATCAAGTGCTCAATTTATTGCTAAATTCGGTGCACTCCCTCCAACACTTTCTCTTATTTACTATTTTACTTGCATATTTATTTGTTTTGTTGCTAGTAGTTAAATTTTTACAATATGTTTAATGCTGCAAAAAGAGTTTGTAACAAGGTTACTAATCGGGGAAATAAAAAAAGAGGTAGTACTTCAGGTTCAGCATCTGGTAGTAATTTAAATACCTCTCCAAATATTCCTGAAACATTACCTGATAATAATATAGACTATGAACAATTGCAGGAAGATTTTGGTATAGATGATAATGAATTAGAAATGGAAGATGAGATACCACTTACACCTAGTAGTGTTGGAGCTGCTAGCAGGGGTGGTGGTCGTGTTGCTAGTAGTAGACCACCTGTGGCCCCGATTAGTAATCGTAGAAAAAGAAGTAAGGTTTGGAAATTCTTTGAGGAAATAGAAGGTACTGATAGAGTTAAATGTAAACTTTGTAATCATACTTTTAAACATAAGACTGGGGGTCAATTAGGGGGGAATGGGACACTTAGTAGACATATGAGAATTGAGCATCCTATAGAATGGGGATCTGATGGAGATGAAAATCAATCAACTCTAAACCCTACTACTGGTGGTCTTGTGAAATATGATAAAATGAAGGATCGTGAGGAGTTAGCAAAAATGATTGCTTTGGGTTGTCTACCTTTTTCTTTTGCTTCTTCATCATATCTTATTATGTATATTCAAAGGATTTACAATCCTTTATTTAAAGGTATCCCTAGAAGTACTTGTAGAGCTGATATCTTTAGACTTCATGGACAATATCAAACATACATACGTTATTTGTTTAGCCACCTTCCTTGTAGAGTTTCTCTAACTTCTGATATTGGCCATGCTGTTAATGGAAATGATTATTTGACAATTACATGTCATTGGATAGATGATAATACTTGTATGCAAAAACGTATTATCGCTTTTAGATATGATGAAGATCAGAGTCATACTGCTACGTTTATAAGTAGTACTATTTGTGAAGTTGTTGAATTTTATAATCTCAAGCAAAAAGTATTGTGTATGTCTTTTGATAATGCTTCTAACAATAATGCAACAATTTCAATATTAAAACTGCATTTGCAACCACCCCTTGATGAAATTTTTCATGTTAGGTGAGCATGTCATGTTTATAATTTAATTGTTAAAAGTGGTCTTGATTTATTTTCAACTGAGATTACTCATGTTAGAAGAGCAGTTGGTGTTATTCAAGGAAATAATAGACAATCTAGAATAAAGGAATTTAAGAATAAGTGTGTCCAGTATAACCTTAAACCCAGATTCATGCCAGACGAAATTGTTACTAGATGGAATTATACATATATATTTTTAAAATGTTGCTACAAATATAGATTCCCAATAACTGAAGTTGCTAATGCGCATTGTACTGATCCAAACCGTATGTTAACAACTACTACTTGGGAGGTCATTAATGATGTTGTTAAATTTTTACATAAATTTTATACAGCTACTGTTAAGTTTTCTGGAGCATATTACCCTACTGTTACTATGGCTTTAGTACATATAGCTGAAATTTCTTTTCTACTCTTTGAATTTAAGAAGAAAGAAAAATATAGGGATGTTGTTGAAAAAATGCAAGCAAAATTCAAAAAATATTTCTTTCCAATTCCTCCGATTTACTTAATTGGTGCCGTTTTAAATCCTTCTATTAAGATGTCTGATTGTCACCAATTAATGAATGCTATATATGGAGATTGGACCAACTGAAACCCCAAATTTATATACTTGTATGAACAAGCTAAATGAATATTTACAACAATTATACAATTATTATGCAAATGTAATGGATGATGCTGCTCTTAATGTAGGCAATGTTAATCCCACTATGCATTGTACCACTTCTGCTACTGTGGATGATGAAGAAGACCTTGATAGTTTTAATATTTTTTCTACATTTTCTAACACTCAAACCAGTAGCAAGAACATTGATGAACTTCAATTCTACTTGCAGAAGCAAAAAGAGCCTCGCACAAAGGAATTTTCACCGTTGGGATGGTGGCATGAGAATGGAAAGCAATTTCCTGTTCTTTTCGCTATGGCTCGGGGCGTGCTGAATGTGCCAATTTCAACTGTTGCATCAGAGAGTGCATTTAGCCAAGCAAGACAACAACTTGGAGACACCCGTCACTCATTGGGAAGCAATGCTTTGGAAATTTTAGTATGTTTCAGAGATTAGATTAGATCGGAACGAAGAAATCAAGGACGTGAAGATGTTGATAGCCCAGAAGACGAGGAACTTGGAGATATATTAACACATGGTAACCCATCCGAATTTAACACTCCAGAAGAAGGTCACTCAGTTCATATTGATTATGAAGAACTTACTAAGGCAATGCAAAACCTTTGAATTTATTCTTTTTTTGTTAATTTACTTGTTAAATGTAAACCTTTCAATTTGTAAGTTTGAATTTTGAAATAAATGTAGCACTTGAAATTTATAAGTGCAATTTTTTTCCATCTTACTTGTATTCTTTATATTAATATAACTTACAATAGTTATACAAAATACAAAAAAAAAAAATTAAAAAATACACTACACTAAACCCGGCCCGGCCCCTCAACCCGTAACCCGTACAGTTCAATTTTTACCCGGATGAACCCGAACCCGTTAAACCCGTTAAGAATCAACCCGGAACCGGCCCGGACCGTAACCCGTACGGGTCCAAAAAAGCGGCCCGGCCCGGCCCGACCCGACCCGACCCACCCGTTTAACACCCATAGTCCTACCTAAACTATTTTTTTGTCTGGTAGTCGATGGTTTGTTACTTTCATTGATTGTTGTACTAGAATGACTTGAGTATATTTGTTAAAAGCCAAAAGGGAAGTTTTCTCTTATTTTCAGTCATTTCATAAGATGATTTGTACTCAATTTAATGCAAAAATAAAAAATCTTGAGAACTGACAATGTCAACAAATATATGAATAAAAAATTTGATGCTTATTTGGAGTCCAATGAGATAGTCCATCAGATTAGTTGTTTTTACACTAGTGCACAAAATAGGTCGCTGAAAGAAAAAAGAGGCACTTGTTAGAAGTAGAAAGATCTCTTACATTCACCATGCATCAACCAAAATCTTATTAGGAGATACTATTCTAATAACTGCCTATCTTATCAATAGAATGCCACTTAAACCTCTCAATTTTCGAAGTCCTCCAGAAGCTTTAAAGGATAAGAATGAATATACTGTTCCTCCAATGGTGTTTGGGTGTGTTTGATTTGTTCACACTAGAAATTCTGGAAAACTTGATTCTAGAGCTATGAAGTGTGTTTTCATTGGGTATTCTCCGACATAGAAAGGTTACAAATGTTATCATCATCCATATATGAGATCTTTTATTAGTATGGATGTTACCTTTCGGGAATTTGAGCCTTATTTTTGTATTACCTCATCACGTCTTCAAGGGGAGAGTAGTAAGTAGGAAGAGGTGATTCTACCTAGTTTCATTACTGGACCTCTTGATGACATTGTCATAGGGGAAGGTGAAATTGGATAAGAATTCAGGGGGAGACTATTAGACGTTTGGATAGGCCTGATTTGAAAACATACTTAAGGAGAAGCAATCATGAAATCTACCGAAGCTAATCCTTTTTCTATTAGTGAATTATCTATATTTCCTAATGAGTTAGATTTACCTATTGCTCACCAAAAAAAGTCAGATCTTGCACCACCAAACACCTTTTATCTATTTTTGTCTCCTATAATTCCGTCTCCCTTGTCTATTTCTTTTGTGTCAATTCCCCATAATTGGAGGGAATATTTTGCAGATTTTAAATAGAAGCAAGCTATGATTGAAGAAATAAGGGTCTTGTCAAAAAATAGAACTTGAAAACTTGTCATTTCACCACCAGACAAGAAATTGGTTTGCTGTGAATGAGTCTTCACTGTGAAGCATATAACAATGGCTCAATTGAAAGATTCAAAGCAAGATTGGTGGCTAAGGGATTCACTCAGACTTATGGAGTGGATCATCAAGAAACATTTGCCCCTGTTGCAAAATTGAACACTATAAGAATTCTTTTGTCTTGTACAACTAATCTTGATCGGAACATACAACAGTTTGATTTGAAGAATACGTACAACAGTTTGATTTGAAGAATGCATTTCTTTATGGAAACTTACAAGAAAAGGCGTATCTGGATATTTCTCCTGGATTTGATACTGAACAAAATCAAAAAAAGGTGTGCAGATTGAAGAAAGCCATGTACAGATTGAGCAATCCCCTAAAGCTTGGTTTGACAGATTCTGCAAATCAATGATCTCTTTTGGCTATCAATAAAGCAATACTGATCATACCCTCTTCATAAGACATCAAAAGGGTAAACTTACTCTTCTTATAGTTTATGTTGATGGCATAGTTATGACATAATGACAAAGAGGAGATGACCCGATTGAAGAAGTTATTGGCACAGGAATTTAAGATCAAGGATCTAGGAAAATTGAAGTACTTCTTGGGAGGTTTGCTAGATAAAAAAGAGGAATCTTTATTTCTCAAAGAAAGTATATTTTGGATCTCTTGAAAGATACTAACATGATAGGTTGCAAACCAGCAGAATCACCCATTGAAGGTAATCACGAGTTATAAATAGGAGTTGGGAAGCCAATTGACAGGGAGAGGTATCAGATATTAGTTGCAAGACTCATTTATCTCTCTCATACTAGACCTGACAGCCTATTCAGTCACCTTGGTGAGTCAGTTCATGCATAATCCCCGAGATCCTCATATGCAAGTTGTCTTTCATATTTTGCGGTATCTAAAATCTGCTCTAGGCAAAGATCTGGTTTTCTCTAAACATGGTCACCTTCATATAGAAACCTATATATATGCAGTCTGAGCTGGATCTTTAGATAATAGAAGACTTATATTTGGTTATTGTACATTTGTAGGAGGGAATTTGATTACTTGGAGAAGTAAGAAACAAAGTGTAGTTGCTAGATCAAGTGCTATCACAATATAAAGCTATTGCATAGGGTGTCTGTGAACTTCTTTGGTTACTAAAATTACTAGAGGAATTGAGACTTTATGAAAAGCGAAAACTTTACTTATATTGTGACAACAAGGATGCCTCAATATAGCTCTTAATTCAGTCCAGCATGACCGAACAAAGCATGTTATAATAATCGACACTTCATCAAAGAAAACGTCACGAGTATGTCTTGAGCTTGTTTCATGTGTCATCAGAAAAGCAGCTAGCTTATGTGTTTATCAAGGGTCTCAAAAAATAGACTTTTCATACATTATTTTGCAAGCTGGGCATGTGCGACATCTTTGCACCAACTTGAGGGGGAGTATTGATTGGCTTAATGATTAGGAAGGATTTAATTCTGAGTGAGATTTGATTTTATTCCGATTGATTGTAATTGATCGTAAATTGATTGTAATTTATTTTCCTTTCGAAAATAGTCATAGGATCTAGTATATATCTTTCCTTAGGGATGTAAGAAATACATAGAAATACAAGAAGCCTTTTCTTCTTCTCAAATTTACAATAATTACTCTTGGAATTAAATTTGAGATGAGTGTATTCCATGTTTGGTTGAGACAAAATTATACTGTATTTAATTTTGAGATTAGTTATTTCGGTATCATAATGTTACTTTTATTCCTATGGGAGGGTGAGATAACAACCCACCGATCCCTAAAAGATTGTTCAACACAGATGTTTGAAAATCTTGCAAGTTTCCTGGAGAAAAATGTCTTGGTGGACAAGGGAAAAAGAAAAGGCAAGAAAGCATGAAATTATTTCCTGATTCTGCCTTTTAAATGCTCTTTCTCAACCTCAAAATTCGAACGGTAAATTAGTATAGACATGCTTTTTATGAAAAGGCTTCTGTCCTTGTGAATTACATGTTGCATCTTTGTGTTCGTTTTTTATTTAGCATTTTTCAAGTTATCTACCATCACCTGATCTCACATGCGCCAGGTTTAACGTCATCAAAATTAACAATAAATGAAGAAAGAGTGAAAATTTTCCAAACCTATGGAGTGCAAGAACATGAGGTCTATAGCTGAGGCTGATGCTCTATATATCATGCCTATTTTTAATAAAAATGTTGTAGATTATTTTACCGAAATAAGATTATTTTTGTATGATTTTCAAGATATTGTATATTTGTTAGGATCAAAATAATCAGGTGTTATGCAAAAGCTAGTAAAACAAACCTTGAATGACGATAAATCATGCAACAAAAGAGAAATATACAAAAAGAGATACAAACATTTAACGTGGTTCGGTCAATTTGACCTACGTCCCAGATGATAGTAAGCAATCCACTATATAAAAGAGAATATAAAATATCGTGAGAACAACACCACGAAGAGGCAAACACAAGTGACACACTAACACTTGTCTCTGAAAGTTGTCCCCCTAAATAACTCTGAAATTCGTTATGGCTACATTGTGGATGCTGATAAATATGAAAGAAGGATCCTTAATTTTTAGAAGTCTAAAACATTTTTCCTCCAAGAAAAAGGTTTTATAATTTCTTTCTAAGAAAAGAAAAACTCAATTGTGATAAATATGTTGCCATTTCCTTCAAGAGATAGGAAAATCAAATATGGTAAGAAATGAGGACAAACACCTAACAATTCTCCCCATTGACCTGAATTTTCTGATAAAACAAACTTGATCAACATCCTTCACATAACCTTCAACACGTTGCATCTCGAAATCTCCAGCACAAAGTTTGTCTCAATGTGAGTAGCACTCAGGTTTAATTTCTCAAATAAAAATTATGATTATAGCCAAATAGGTTGCTGCTAGAACTAAACTCGCCTCGATGACCTTGTCTTGAACCTTGCTCTGATAGCACTTATTAGGATCGAAATAATCAGGTGTTATGCGAAATCTAGTAAAGCAAACCTTGAACAATCATAAATCAGATAACAAAAAGAGATACAAATATTTAATGTGGTTCGGTCAATTTAACCTACGTCTACAGATGGAGATGAACAATCCACTATATAAAAGAGAGTACAAACAATCGAGAGAACAACATCATGAAGAGGCAAACACAAGTGATACACTAATACTTGTCCCGAAGTTCTCCCCTAAACAAGACTCTCAAACCCCTTATGACTACATTGTGAATGTTGATAATGAGAAGGAAGGATCCTCAATTTATAGAATTCTAAAATTGTTTCCTCCAATAAAAAAAGGTTTTATAATTTCCTTTTAAGAAAAGAAAAACTTAATTATGATAAATATGTTGCCTTTTTCTTTAATAAATAAAAAAATAAAAAAAATAAGAAATTAGGACAAACACTTAATATTATTAACAAAAAATTAGCATAGTTTGTTTGTGGAACCTTTTAAAGAGTCACCAATTTCATTGAGCTATAAGAAGTATGGGTTACTTCCCCGCCTTCATTTGTGTATGACTATTATGTTAATGACCCTTTAAATCAGTATATATATATATATATATATAGATATATATATACTGATTAACCGTATAACGGTACAATTGAGTTTGTTACGTGGTTTATAGACAAGCGGACTGATTTGATCCAAAATGATAAATAAACTAGATTAAAAATAAGACTTAGTGATTAAATAACAAGCCTAACTCAGGGAGCAATGTATCCGAGGATAGAAATAAGATCAATATAAAGCAGTTAGCAAAGATAGTTTATTTAGCTTGAGAATGGAATGTAGCATAAATTTTGTCAAGGATTTCCTATCCTTACAGTGGCTGTTGAGCCTACTATTTATAGCTAGACCTAGGAAAATAAGATCCTAGGACCGAGACCCTCTTATATGACAATAAAAGGGTGCATTGTTAAATATGTAATGGCATGCTATAAATGCAATTATTCACTGAAACGACTGCCCATTTAATGCCAGAAAATATTCTTCATTAAATGCTTTTCAATGGCAAACACTCGATCTGCTCACATCGATTGTGCTCTCTTCGGTCGATACCAATGGCAACTGTTGTTCCTGGTACTGGTTGTTACTTGATTTATCTTCTGCGTGTCTTCGGTTCTTCGTATCGCACTACCATTCGATCATTTAATATAAGCCAATTTACCCTATTTAGATAATCCCTCTGCTTTTCGATGATACATTTTTATGTCATCGGGAATTTGGTGAAGATTTCTTTCTTGGCGAAAAATATTCTGAAACCTTCTGAACAGCCTCTGACGCTTGATATGACACACGTCTCCTTGCATTTAATACCCCGAACACGTGTTTCCCTTCGATTTAGTAATATTTCGCCGGTTCTCGAGGTAATCAAGACCATGATTTTTGCCGTCTATATCTATACTTATACTCATCATCTTAGCTCTTTCACTTTCAAAATTTCCATAAGTTTCTTACCTTATTTGCACTTAACCTTCCTCCAGTTTCATCTCTTTCTAATTTTCTTCAAATAACTCCATCTTCTTCTTACTATTATGGCTTCTTTTACTGTGTCTTTTTAGAACCTTGGTTTTCTCTTCGGTGGAGGCCCGAAGAGAAGCAAAGATAAAGAGGTTGATGTCGATGTTGATCCTCCCACGATAAGCACTATCACACCCTAACACTTGAGCACTGTTAATGATTTCTAAGAGAAGTTTTCCTCTATGCATCTACGGACTTGAGATGTTAGCAGGTATCCTTCTTCTATTCGCCCTTCCAGTATTCCTTCTATGAAGAAGGATTGTAACTGCCCAGACCTTAACATCATTGCTCCTGACCTGGTAAAGCGGGTTACCTTCACCAAAAAGGGTTTTACATATGTCTATAAGTAATGTAAAATGTTTGATTTTGATGTTGCTTAATTACTTTGACAAAAGAGTCGGGATAGATTCGGTCCTAAGCGAGTCATGTGCCAATGTGTGTGAATTTGTTTTTGATATTCTGTGCATGTCAGTTGATGTTTAGAACTTTCCCTGTGTGTTTGCAAAGCAAAATAGCAGTTTTGTTCAGTCTAGGAAGTGATATAGGCATTTCTTTGTTGAGCTAATTATATGTTTATGACCCGCCTAATTGATGTATATCCTAGTTATCCACTTTGAGCCTGTAATCCTACTTCTTTGGCAACTATACTATAAGCCTAATTCATTTTTTTGAATTGACTATCTGTTTGCACTTGTTACCTCTCTTGAGCGCTTGAATTTGTTATGAGCTTGTAAACGCTAAGTTAAAGTGTCGAGTTTTTGAGTGGAACTATTGAAAAAGGAGAATGGTGCATTGTTTGCAAAATTGTGAGAGCTGCTTGTATGGATTTGAAATAAAAAAATGTTAGTTTGCTCGAAAAACAAATTTAGAACTTAGAAAAGAAAAAAAATGATTCCTTGCTAGTGGTAGTTCTCATGTCGTTTGTGCTTAAAAATATTGAGAGCTTGATGCTATTGCGTGTGAAGGTTGGGGTTTGGTTCAACACAAGAGTGAGGTTTAAAGTGTTAATGTATATGTATTAATGTAGTTAGGGAGGTGTAGTCACTATATCCAAATGTATCATACTCGTCCCGCAGCCTACATTACAACCAAATTAAGTCATACTTGATCCTTGACTGAATGAGCTAGATTAGTAGAGTACTACACTACGGGCAAGTCTATGGTACTTTTTCTGTGGCGCATGAATTTTATTTCTGAGAGTGAGTTAATTCTTTCTATCTTGAGTTTCTATTTGTTTTTGAATTTTATTGTGTGTGGAACTACTCTCTATCTTTGGTGTGAGGGTACACGATTTGCGAAGGAAAGGTAATGTTTTTGGCCTCTGTGTTAGAGTAAGTGAGCAGGTTTTTGAAGAATACGTGGTGCTTTTGAGTTGAGTCT
This sequence comes from Nicotiana sylvestris, assembly GCF_000393655.2. Classification (NCBI taxonomy): domain Eukaryota; kingdom Viridiplantae; phylum Streptophyta; class Magnoliopsida; order Solanales; family Solanaceae; genus Nicotiana; species Nicotiana sylvestris. The sequence continues at coordinate 50,999,538 of NC_091060.1, read as the reverse complement.
TGAGGCTAGGATGTTATGATTGGGTTCTTAGTTTGCTTTAAATATTCTTGGCATGATGCGATAGGGAAATTGTCTATTAAGAAGATCGTCTCTAGGTGAAGTGCAACATGATTGCCTGAGGATGAGCAATGGTTTGAGTATGGGGTGTTGATGGTAGGCTAGAAACTCGTGTTTTAGTCATAATTTGCACTCGAATAACTGTATTTTACTTGTGTTTGAGCTTAATGATAGTGAATTGTACATATTATGTGTTTTATGCCTTGGAAAAAGTGATTTCAAGTTAAAAAGATAATCATGAGCTAAATCGAACATGTTGGAGCTTTGAATTATGAGTAAAAGCCCAAGGAATTGAATCAGGATCGCGTTCGGGGATCGGCTATAACGACCCGACCGATCATTTTGAGCTTTTGCACTTCGCTCGCCAGTTCTTGGGCATGACTAGCCCCGTGTAATGTATTATTACTTATGCAAATCATCGATTTTGGTTTTCAAGGTAATCGAAATGAATTTAGAAGAACAATTTTCAGTTTGAAGCTTAAAATTTGAAAGGTTTGACCAAATTTTGACTTGTTAGTATATGATCTCGAATTGGAATTTTAATGATTTTGTTAGCTCCATTAGGTGATTTGGGACTTAGGAGCATGATCGGAATGTATTTTGGAGGTTCATGGAAGGTTTAGGCTTGAATTGGCGAAATTGGGATTTTGGCGTTTTCTGGTTGATAAGTGAGATTTTGATATAGGGGTCGGAATGAAATTCCGAAAGTTGGAGTAGGTCTTTTGTGTCATTTATGATGTGTGTGCAAAATTTTAGGTTATTCAGACGAGGTTTGATAGACTTTTTGATCGAAAGCGGAATTGGAAGTTTTTGGAATTCCTAGGCTTGAATCCGATGTGATTTTGGTGTTTTGATGTTGTTTCGAGCGCTCCGAAGGTTGGAAAAAGTTTGAATGAGGTTATGGGATATGTTGGCATGTATGGTTGAGGCCCCGGGGGCCTCGAGTAAGTTTCAGTGGTTAACGGATCAATTTTTGGACTTTGGACTTAGCAGTTTTGCTGGTTTTTGTTGCAGAGATTTTTGTTCATCGCGTTCGCAGAGGGTTCATCGCATTCGCGAAGGGTGTTTTCTGTGATGATGATTTTGTTCTACACGTTCGTGAAGGAGAGGACGTGAACGCGAAGGTGAAGGAAACATGTGCATTGCAGACGCGTGATTGGGGTCGCGTTCGCAAAGAGGAGTGAGGTCGTTGGGCGCTCCAGGCCCTTGAGTTATGCGTTCGCGAGATTATTATCGTGTTCGCGAAAGGCTGGAATGGTGAAGCATTGCGTTCGTGCGGCAGCGTCCGTGTTCGCGAAGGGAAAATTGTGATGACCCAAAAGGTCATAACTTGTGTTGCAAGTGCATTCAATGTTTCGAGGCCTAAAACCCTCCCTTTTACCCCACCTTGATTTGCGTGCTTGGTCCGAACCTATATCCGAAAAGCCTTGTATGTGAAAATAAGATAAATAGAAATTCTAGAGTTAAAAATTTAATTTTGGTTGACTTTGGTCAACATTTTGAGAAAACGGACCCGAATCTGTGTTTCGACAATCCCGGGCGGTCCGCTGTAAAATATGGGACTTGGGCGTATGCCCGGAACTGAATTCCGAGGTCCCATGCCTTAGAAATCAATTTTTGAAAAGAAATTGTTTTATTGAATTATCTAAGAAATAAAGAAAAGAATTAATATTTGAAACCATTGTTATCGGGCCCGTATTTTGGTTTCGGAGCCCGGTACAAACTTGTCATAGTATTTGAAAGATAATTGTAAAGTTTGGTGAAAACTGGAGTTTATATGACGTGAGTTGGACTTCCGGTTGGAGAGTTATGAACTTTGAGATTTCTTGATGAAAATATTGAGTTTTGAGGTTTAATTCATGATGTTACATGTTAGTTTGATGATGTGATCGTACGAATAAGTCCGTGAGATGTTTTGAGGTTGTGTGTATACCTAGTTTGGAGTTCCGAGGGCTCGGGTGAGTTTCCGGTAGGTTTCGGGATGCCTTAGGCTTAAAACCAGATGTTGCAGGTTCAAAGAAGTTGCAGGTCTCTAAACCCGCCAATGCGGTCCGCAAAGAAACGTGTGCGACCGCAGAAGGGGCCAATACGGTCCGCGGTTGACCTTGTGTGGTGCGCGGTGGAGGGCTATGCAGCCGCAGTCGACTTTGTGCGGTCCGCACAGGGGCACTGGACTGCAGTATCCTCAGGAAGGACTGTGCGGCTGCAATCCATTTTGTATGGTCCGCATAGGAGGTTTGAGAGGGGTATATTAAAATGGGATTTTTAGTTATTTTTTATTTTTCAAAACCCCAAAAACATAAGATGCGATTTTTCAAACAACCTTTCTTCTCCAAAATGTTGGTAAGTGATTTCTAACTCATTTTCTTCAATCCTTAACATCTTTTAACATGATTTCAACTTCATATCAATGATTTTCATAGGGAAAATTGGGTGTTTTGGGTAGAACCTAGGTTTTTAAAAAATTGGGGATTTGGACCTCGATTTGAGGTCCGATTTCAAAACAAATTATGTATTTGGGTTTGTGGAATGTGTAATCGATTTTTGGTTCGAACCTCAAGTTTTAACCATGTGGGCCCGGGGGCGATTTTTGACCTTTTTGGTAAAACTTTAGAAAATTCATTTTCATACATTGGGGTTGATTCATTTAGCGTTTATTGACGTAATTAAGTAACTTGTGACTAGATACGAGCGAATTAGTGGTGGAATCTAGGGGTAAAGCTATAGTTGAATCGTAATTGTGTTCGTGGCATCTAGGTAAGTGTTTGGTCTAACCTTAGCTTGAGGGATTAAGAGTTGTGTCTTATTTGCTACATATTAATTTTGGAGTACGACGTATAGGCATGGTGACGAGTATTTATATGTTGGTGTCAAGCATGCCCGTGAGTCTTGAATTATAATTATTATGACTCCGTTGTGGTTTATTGCGCTACATATGTTATTATCACTATTATTCCCTTGCCGGGATGTTTGTTTGATATTAATGATCCCTTGCCGAGATGTTTGTTTTGATAGTATTGTTCCTTTGCCGGGATGTTGTTGAAATATCATTGTTCCCTTGCCAGGAAGTTATTATATTACTCTTGTTCCCTTGCCCGGATTCCTTGTGATTATTGTTGGGTTGTAACTGGGAGTGGGTGGTACGCCTACCACAAGATATAATGAAATGGGAGCGGGTGGTACGCCTACCACAAGATATAATAAAATGGGAGGGGGTGGCACGCCTACCACAAGAGATAAATAAAATTGGAACGGGTGGCACGTCTGCCACGATATAATGAAATGGGAGCGGGTGGCACGCCTTCCACGAGATATAGGAAATGGGATCGGATTGCACGCCTATAACAAGATGTGAATAGAAAGTGAAATCTGCCTTTGTTTTCCTTATTCTTGTTAGTGGTTGGATTTTGATTCCTTTATAGTTCTCTTGATATTTTGTTTTACCTGTTTTCCCCGAAGCATGTTTCCCCTTCCCATCTTTATTTGTTTATTCTGCTTTACTTTCCGCTGTATATTATATAACTGCACAGGTTTATTTGGTAGTCTGGTCCTAGCCTCGTCACTACTTCACCGAGGTTAGGCTAGACACTTACCAACACATGGGGTCGGTTGTACTGATACTACACTCTGCACTATATGCAGATCCTGGAGCAACTTTCTGACCGTAATGTGGAGGATACCTTCAGTCCACGCAAATATCCAAGTTAGACCTGCAGGCTTCCACAGGCCCTAGCGTTTCCTCTATTCCTATTTCCTATTTCATTTTCCTTTTATTCAGAAACAATGTATTGTCATTTTCTTCAGACTTTGTATGTAGTAATCTTTTAGACAGTTTGTGACACTGTGACACAAAGTTTTGGGTGGTTAAGGCTTAAGTGTTTGTAATAGATGCATTCTTCATAAATCTTATTGTTTTGAATTTCCGCTGTTACCACTTCATCGTCTTATATTTGTTGAAAAGAAATAATTGGTTAATGAAGTAATTAGATTAAAGCTTTGGCTTACCTAGATCACATTAGTAGGCTCCATCACGACTCCCGAGGGTGGGAAATCTGGGTCGTGACAAGTTGGTATCAGAGCTCTAGGTTACATGGGTCTCACAGTTCACAGACAAGCTTAATAGAGTCTGAGGGATCGGTACAGAGACGTCTGTATTTATCCCCCAGAGGCTATAAAGTTAGGAAAAAATTCATATTCATGAAACCCCTACTCTTGACTTTTCATGAATGGCGAGGTCACGTACCGCTTCTTTAGCCAAACAACAGCACAGATCGGTGATAGATCAGATATATCTTTGGAAGTTTTGTGCAAATTGGAAGGTTTCACCAAGCTCTTCACTACTTTCAGCGGTGCATCTACTGAGGATCCCCAGGATTATCTAGACGGCTGTTATGAGGTTTTCAGGAACATGGGGATAGTTGAGACCAATGGGGTCGATTTTGCTACTCTTCGCTTGTCTGGATTCGCTAAGACTTGGTGGAGGGATTTCTGCTTGGCTAGACTAGTCGGATTGCCAACTTTGACTTGGAAGCAGTTTACTCAGCTATATTTGGAGAAGTTTCTCCCCATCACTCAGAGAGAGACTTATCGGAGACAGTTTGAGTGTCTCCAACAGGGTTCCATGACTGTTACCCAGTATGAGACTAGATTTATCGACTTGGCTCGTCATGCTCTTGTCATACTTCCCACCGAGAGAGAGGGGAGAACGAGGTTTATTGATGGACTTATTCAGCCGATTCGTCTTCAGATGGCTAGGGATACCGGGGAGTGAGATTACTTTATAGGAGGCGACCAATATGGCTAGGAGATTGGAGATGGTTCTATCATAGGGATGTGCTCATGGGTCGGACAAGAGGCCCTGTCATGCAGACAGATTCAGTGGTACCTCGTCTAGAGGTAGGGATTCATATGGTAGAGGTCATCCTCCTAGGCCTTTCCCGTTAGCACTTCAGGTTTCTTAGGGTGCTTTAGGTGGCCGTGGTTCTCAGATGCAGTATTCTGATCAGGAGTCCTATAGTGCACCATCAACTCCGATTAGTGCACCGCCGCTTCAGAGTTTCTAGGGTCGTCAGCCCCAACAGCCGAGGGCTTGTTTTACTTGTGGCAATACGAGGCACATTGCTAGGTATTGCCCTCAAGCACCGAGTAGCTCTCAGCATCAGGGTTCCCGTGCCGTGATTCAGGCACCAGGTGTTCCACATCCTGTCCAGCCGGCTAGAGGTGGGGGTAGAGGTGCTAAAGGTGGAGGTAGAGGTGCTAGAGGTGGAGCTCAAACCACTAGAGGTGGAGGCCAGCCAGCAGCAGGCCATCCTAGAGATGTAGTTCAGGGTGGTGGGGCCCAGCCCCGATGTTATGCTCTTCCAGCCAAGCCCGAGGCTGAGGCTTTTGATGCAGTTATTACAGCTATGGTTCTTGTTTTTGATAGAGATGCTTCAGTGTTATTTGATCCAGGGTCTACGTACTCGTATGTGTCCTCTTATTTTGCACCATATCTGGTCATGTCTAGTGATTCTTTGAATGATCCTATTATGTGTCTACACCGGTGGGTAATTCTATTATGGTAGATCGAGTCCATCGTTCATGTATGGTTGTGATTGGAGGTCTTGAGACTTGTGTAGATTTGCTTCTTTTGGACATGGTCGATTTTGATGTCATATTAAAGATGGACTGGTTATCACCTTACCACGCTATCTTGGACTGTTAGGCTAAGATTGTGACCTTAGCTTTACCGGTTCTACCTCGTTTAGAGTGGAGAGGGACTCCTAGTCATTCTACCCATAGTGTTAACTCTTATGTGAAGGCTCGGCGTATGGTCGAGAAGGGGTGTTTGGCCTATTTGGCATATGTTCGTGATTCTAGTACCAAGGTTCCTTCTATTGATTCTGTGCCCATTGTTCGTGAGTTTCCTTAGGTATTTCCTTCAGACCTACCGGGTATGCCACCCGACATGGATATTGACTTTTGCATTGATTTGGCATCGGGCCTCAGCCCATTTCTATCTCGCCGTATCGTATGGCCTCACCTGAGTTGATAGATTTGAAGGAGAAGTTGTAAGACTTGCTTGAAAAAGGTTTCATTAGGCCTAGTGTTTCACCTTGGGGTGTTCCGGTGTTGTTTGTTAAGAAGAAGGATGGATCGATGAGGATGTGTATTGATTACTGGTAGTTGAACAAGGTTACACTCAAGAATAAGTATCCATTGCTAAGGATCGATGATTTATTTGATCAGCTTCAGGGTGACAAGGTATTTTCGAAGATTGACTTGAGATCTGGCTACCATCAGCTAAGAATTAAGGCATCCGATGTCCCTAAGACAACTTTCCGCACTCGATACGGGCATTATAAGTTCTTGGTTATGTCATTCGGGTTGACAAATGCCCCATCAGCTTTTATGGATTTGATGAAACGAGTGTTCAGGCCTTACTTGGATTCGTTCGTGATAGTCTTCATTGATGATATTTTAATATATTTCCGTAGCCGGGAGGAGCACGAGCAGCACCTCAGAGTGGTTTTTCAGACCTTGAGGGATAGTCAACTATATGCTAAGTTCTCGAAGTGTGAGTTCTGGTTGAGTTCAGTTGCATTTCTAGGTCATGTTGTATCATTAGAGGGTATTCAGGTTGATCCGAAGAAGATTGAGGCAGTCAAGAACTGGCCTAGACCAGCATCAACTATAGAGATTCGGAGTTTCTTGGGATTGGCAGGCTACTATTGTCGGTTTGTGGAGGGGTTCTCATCTATCGCAGCCCCGATGACTAGGTTGACCCAGAAGGGTGCCCAGTTCAGATCGTCGGACGAGTATGAGGTGAGCTTTCAGAAGCTCAAGACAGCTTTGACTACGACACCAATGTTGGTTTTGCCCACAGGTTTAGGGCCTTATACAGTCTACTGTGATGCATCTCGTATTGGACTTGGTGCAGTATTGATGCAGGATGGCAAGGTCATTGCCTATGCTTCACGGTTGTTGAAGATTCATGAGAAGAACTATCCGGTTCATGATTTGTAGTTGGCAGCCATTGTTCACGCATTGAAGATTTGGAGGCACTACCTATATAGTGTGGTATGTGAGGTGTTCACGGATCACAAGAGTCTTCACTATTTGTTCAAGCAAAAGGAGTTGAATTTGAGGCAGAAGGGGTGGTTGGAGTTGTTGAAGGATTATGATATCACTATCTTATATCATCTGGGAAAGGCCAATGTAGTCGCCGATGCTTTGCGTAGGAAGTCAGCCAGTATGGGCAGTCTCGCTTATATTCCGGTCAGTGAGAGACCGCTTGCTTTGGATGTTCAGGATTTGGCCAATCAGTTCGTGAGGTTGGATGTTTCTGAGACCAGCCGTATGTTAGCTTGCACAGTTGCTCATTCTTCATTAATGGAACGTATCCGTGATCGGCAGTATGATGATCCCCATTTGTGTGTCCTTAGAGACACGGTGCAGCACGAAGGTGCCAAGCAGGTTACCTTAGGTAATGATGGAGTTTGGAGATTGCAAGGTCGAGCTGCTGTGCCTAATGTGGATGGGCTCCGAGAGTTGATTTTAGAGGAGGCCCATAGTTCCAGGTACTCTATTCATCTGGGCACCGCTAAGATGTATAAGGATTTGCGACAACATTATTGGTGGCGGAGAATGAAGAAGGATATCGTCGCATATGTGGCTTGGTGTTTGAATTGTCAGAAGGTTAAGTACGAGCATCAGAGGCCTGATGGTTTATTTCGGAGGATTGAGCTTCCCGTGTGGAAGTGAGAGCGGATCACTATGGATTTCGTTGTTGGACTCCCGCAGACTCGGAGAAAGTTCGACGCAGTATGGGTCATTGTTGATAGGCTGACCAAGTCAGCGCATTTCCTTCATGTGGCAATCTCCTATTCTTCTGAGAGGTTAGCTGAGATCTATATTCGGGAGATTGTTCGTCTTCATGGTGTGCCCGAGTCTATCATTTCAGACCGAGGTACGTAGTTTACCTCACGTTTTTGGAGAGCAGTTCAGTGAGAGTTGGGCACGCGGGTTGAGTTGAGCACATCATTTCATCCTCAAACGGACGGGCAGTCCGAGCGGACCATTCAGATTTTGGAGGATATGCTCAAAGTTTGTGTCATCGACTTTGGAGGCTCGTGGGATTAGTTTTTGCCTTTAGCAGAGTTTGCCTACAACAACAGCTACCAGTCGAGTATCTCGATGGCTCCTTATGAGGCTTTATATAGTAGGCAGTATCGATCTCCGGTTGGATGGTTTGAGCCGAGAGAGGCTCGGTTGTTGGGTACAGATCTAGTTTAGGAGGCCTTGGACAAGGTCAGGATTATTCAGGATAGGCTTCGTACAGCTCAGTCCAGGCAAAAGAGTTATGCCAACCACAAGGTTCGTGATTTGGCATTCATGGTCGGTGAGCGGGTATTGCTTCGAGTGTCGCCTATGAAGGGCGTGATGAGATTCGGGAAGAAGGGCAAGCTTAGCCCTAGGTTCATTGGCCCGTTTGAGATTCTTGATCGAGGGGGAGAGGTGGCTTATAGACTTGCATTGCCGCCGAGCTTATCAACAGTGCATCCAGTGTTTCATGTGTCCATGCTTCGGAAATATCAAGGCGATCCATCCCACATATTAGATTTCAGCACCGTCCAGTTGGACAAGGACTTGTCTTATGAGGAGGAGCCGGTAGCTATTCTAGACCGGAAGGTTCGTCAGTTGAGATCGAAGAGTTTTCCTTCTGTTCGTGTTCAATGGAGAGGTCAGCCTCCTAAGGCATCGACCTGGGAGTTCGAGTCCGATATGCGGAGCCGTATTCCCATCTTTTTCCTAACTCAGGTACTTCCTTCTTATGTCCGTTCGAGGACGAACGATTGTTTTAGAGGTAAAGAATATGATGACCCAAAAGGTCATCACTTGTGTTTCAAGAGCATTCAGTGTTCCAAGGCCTAAAAACCTCTCTTTTACCCCATCTTGATTTGCGTGCGTGGTCCGGACCTATATCCGAAAAGCCTTCTATGTGAAAATAAGAGAAATAGAAATTCTAGAGTTAAAAATTTGATTATGGTTGACTTTGGTCAACATTTTAAGCAAACGGACCCGGATCTGTGTTCCGATGATCCCAAGAGGTCCGCAGTAAAATATGGGACTTGGGCGTATGCCCTGAATTCCGAGGTCCCAAGCCTTAGAAATCAACTTTTGAAAGAAATTGTTTTACTGAATTATCTAAGAAATAAAGAAAAGAATTAATGTTTGAAACCATTGTTATCGGGCCCGTATTTTGGTTCCGGAGCCCGGTACAAACTTGTCATAGTATTTGAAAGATAACTATAAAGTTTGGTGCAAAATGGAGTTTATTTGACGTGAGTTGGACTTCCGGTTGGAGAGTTACGAACTTTGAGAGTTCTTGATGAAAATAATGAGTTTTGAGGTTTAATTCATGATGTTACATGTTAGTTTGATGATGTGATCGTACGAATAAGTCCGTGGGATGTTTTTGAGGTTGTGCGTATACTTGGTTTGAAATTCCGAGGGCTCGGGTGAGTTTCGGGTAGGTTCCAGGATGTCTTAGGCTTAAAACCAGATGTTGTAGGTTCAGAGAAGTTGCAGGTCTCTGAACCTGCCAGTGCGGTCCGCAAGAAAACGTGTGCGACCGTGGAAGGGGCCAATTTGGTCCGCGGTCAACCTTGTACGGTGCGCGGTGGAGGGCTGTGTGGCTGCAGTCGACTTTGTGCGGTCCGCGCGGGGGCACTGGACTGCAGTATCCTCAGGAAGGACTATGCAGCCGTAGTCCATTTTGTGCGGTCCGCACAGGGGGTCTGAGAGGGGTATATTAAAATGGTATTTTCAGTTATTTTTCATTTTTCAAAACCCCAAAAACATAAGAGGCGGTTTTTCAAACAACTTTTCTGCTCCAAAACGTTGGTAAGTAATTTCTAACTCATTTTCTTCACTCCTTAACATCTTTTAACATGATTTCAACTTCAAATCAATGATTTTCATGGGGAAAATTGGGTGTTTTGGGTAGAACCTAGGTTTTTCAAAAATTGGGGATTTGGACCTATTTTTAAAATCTGATTTCAAAACAAATTATATATTTGGGTTTGTAGGGGAATGGGTAATCGGGTTTTGGTTCGAACCTCGGGTTTTGACCATGTGGTCCCGGGGGCGATTTTTGACATTTTGGGTAAAACTTTAGAAAATTCATTTTCATGCATTGGGGTTGATGCATTTAGCCTTTATTGACGTAATTAAGTAACTTGTGACTAGATACGAGCGAATTGGTGTGGCATCGAGGTAAGTGTTTGGTCTAATCTTAGCTTGAGGGATTAGGAGTTGTGTCTTAATTGCTACATGCTAATTTTGGAGTACGATGTATAGGCATGGTGACGAGTATCTATACGTTGGTGTCAAGCATGCCCGTGAGTCTTGTATTATAATTGTTATGACTCCGTTGTGGTTTATTGCGCTTCATATGTTATTATCACCATTGTTCCCTTGACGGGATGTTTGTTTGATATTAATGATCCCTTACTGGGATGTTTGTTTTGATAGTATTGTTCCCTTGCCGGGATGTTGTTGAAATATCATTGTTCCCTTGCCGGGAAGTTGTTATATTACTCTTGTTCCCTTGCCAGGATTCCTTGTGATTATTGTTGGCTTGTAACTGAGAGCGGGTGGTACGCCTACCACAAGATATAATGAAATGGGAGCGGGTGGTACGCCTACCACAAGATATAATAAAATGGGAGCCGGTGGTACGCCTACCACAAGATATAATAAAATGGGAGCCGGTGGTACGCCTGCCACAAGATATAATGAAATGGGAGCGGGTGGTATGCCTACCCCAGGATATAATGAAATGGGAGCGAGTGGTACGCCTACCACAAGAGATAAATGAAATGGGAGCGGGTGGCACGCCTTCCACGAGATAATGAGATGGGAGCGGGTGGCACGCCTGCTACGAGATATAGGAAATGAGATCGAGTTGCACGCCTGCAACAAGATGTCAAAAGAAAGTGAAATCTGCCTTTGTTTTCCTTATTCTTATTAGTGGTTGGATTTTGATTCCTTTATAGTTCTCTTGATATTCTGTTTTACTTATTTTCCCCGAAGCATGTTTCCCCTTCCCATCTTTATTTGTTTATTCTGCTTTACTTTGCGCTGTATATTATATAACTACACAGGTTTATTTGGTAGTCTGGTCCTAGCCTCGTCACTACTTCGCCGAGGTTAGGCTAGACACTTACTAGCACATGTGGTCGGTTGTGGTGATACTACACTCTGCAGTATGTGCAGATCCCGGAGCATCTTTTGGACCGTAGTGTGGAGGCTATCTTCAGTCCACATAGAGATCCAAGGTAGACTTGCAGGCGTCCGCAGGCCCTGGTGTCTCCTCTATTCCTATTTCCTGTTTCATTTTCCTTTTATTCAGAAACAATTTATTGTCATTTTCTTCAGACTTTGTATGTAGTAATCTTTTAGACAGTCTGTGACACTGTAACTCCAGGTATTGGGTGGTTAAGGCTTAAGTATTTGTAATAGATGCATTTTTCATAAATCTTATTGTTGTCTTCCGCTTAAATTTGAATTTCCGCTGTTACCACTTCATCATCTTATATTTGTTAAAAAGAAATAATTGGTTAATGAAGTAATTATATTAAAGGTTTGGCTTGCCTAGCTCACATTATTAGGCGCCATAACGTCTCCCGAGGGTGGGAAATTCGGGTCGTCACAAAATTGGAGAGGCAATGAATTTGGTCTACGCGAACACGAGAGGGCAATCGCGTTTGCGTTCGCGAAGAAGGAAATTTTACCCGGGGCAGAATGTTTAAAAGTGGGTTTCGAGATTTTTGGTCTATTTTCTCCATTGTTGAACGATTTTTGGAGCTTTTGAGAAGGATTGAAGAGGGAGTCGAAGGGAAACACTTGGAGGTAAGATTTTTAAACCCCATACTCAATCCTATGTTGATTTTTACTTGTTTAAACATGAAATTTGTGGAATTTTAAGCCTAAAAATGGGAAATTTTGGCTTGAAGTTGGAGAGTGTAAATTGGGGATTTCAGCGTCCATTTTATGTCCGATTTTGATGTTCTTGGTATGTATGAACTCGTGGGAGGATAAGGCTTCTATTGATGTGATTTTTATCGGATTTCGAGGCATGGGCCCGGGTGTCAGGTTTGGCCAATTTCGGGACTTTTGATATAAATTGGTTATTTTCGAGTGGGCTTTGTTCCCTTAGCGTATTTTGATGGTATAAACCTATTTTTGTATAGATTTGGAGCATCCAGAGGCCGATTCGAGGGGAAAAGGCATCGCGGGCTAGAGTTTGGACTGGATAAAGGTAAGTAATGATTGTAAATGTCTGTCCTGAGGGTATGAAACTCCGGATTTCACAACGTTGTGCAACTTTGAGGTGACGCACATGCTACATGACGAGCGTGGGGTCATGCACCATTGGGTATTGCGACTTAATCCATCCCGTATGACTGTTAAACCGCGTATTTGATTGAAAACTGTTTGCTATCACTTAGTTTTGGAAAGTATCATCATGTTTTGGGCTGAATGCCATATTTGGACCTCGTGCCAATTGTTTTGGACCCTTAGGGATTTTTTTTACTACAACTCCTCACTGTTTTGACTTCATATTTGTACTCAATCATGCTGTATTATATTGTTTTCATAACTCAGTCATATTTACTCCGTTTTAACTTTTTAAATGATATTTTGGGTTGAGCATCATGTTTTTACTGTTGCCCGAGTGGCTTGAGAGATTTTTGACTGAGTGAGGACAAGGGCCTGATTTGTTACGCCACGAGGTGGCTTGATTTGAGGCCGAGATTCTATTTGATTATGCAACAAGATGGTTATTATTGCGCTTGGTCCGTAAGGGGCTCCTCCCGGAGTTTGTACACCCCTAGTGAGCGCGGGTACCCAGTGTGAGTGATATGATGTAGCCCGAAGGGCTGTTGTTGTTTCATATTATTGCCCGAGGGGATGTTATTGATCTATGTTTGCCCGATGGGAGGTTCATGATTTATGTTAATCCCGAGAGGCTGATTACGAGTGATTGTGAGGTAGCCCGAGGGGCTGGTTTTGTTGATATTGTGTCCGAGGGGCGGTTTATGGTACATGTTTTTCCTGACAGGCTATTTACATTTCTATCATGTTTACTCACTATTTTATCACTCGTTTGAAACTATTGAAAATTATTTTAAAAGGTTTTACCGAAACTAAGCATGATTTTTTTCAAAGTAAATTATTTCTGTACTGTACTGGAAATGTCCTGCATTTGTTGTAGCGTTTTGACGTGGTTTACATGTTTTCTTACTGCTCAACTTTTATTTACTTTTATTACTTACTGAGTTGGCATACTCACATTACTCCCTGCACCATGTGTGCAGATTCAGGTATTTCTAAACCCGGTAGCGGGTGTTAGTTGCTTAGTGGCAGAGTCATCGGAGTTAGCAAGGTAGCTGCCCGGTGTTCGTAGCCCTGCTCTTCTCCCTCTTGTATTCCTTAGAATGTATTTAGTACATATTTGGACTCTTTATTGTATTCAGACCTTAGTAGATGCTCGTGACTTGTGACACCCCGATGTCGGACTTGTATATTTTTTCTTCACTGTTCATTTAGACTTAAATTATGAGACATTTGATTAATCAAATGCTTAAAAATAATTTTTATTGATTAATGGTTAATTCGAGAGTTGTGTCGGCTGGCCTAGTTTCACGATAGGCGCCATCACGACCGGGTCGATTTTAGGGTCCTAACATCGACAACCAAGTTTGGATGTCAAAAAATGAAGAAAACAAAATACTCTGTAAAAAACCTATAGCCGTGCCGCGTGGGGCGACGCGATAGTGAAAATTGCTGCTGCCCGTCAGAATTCGCTTTCTGATCTTCTCCACTATCACACTGCTTGGAGCGGTGCACTTGTACAATTTTCTAAGAGTATTTTCCTGTTCGGCTAGGAAAGGGTAGTTTTGTCCGGACCCATTCCTACATGGTTTAAATATACCAATACACGAATTTTAGAAGACTTTTGACCTTAGAAGCGTTTGGAGAGCATTGGAGGCTATAAGATATAGGATTTCATCATTTTTCCGTCAATTCAATACGGAAGTTTGGATTGTAACGTTAGATTGATATTTTCTTACTCTTTAATTCTATTAATGATGACTTTCTCCATATCTATGAAGTAGTTTACCTTAGGGTTTTACATGATATTGTGACTTGATTGTTGTTTATGAATTTGACTACTATTTAATTGCTTGAATTTATTAGAGGAGCTTTAATATAGTTGTGATTTTATTCTTTATAGTATTTAATCGATAGAGGAACATCTTATTGAATATTATTACAGCGTATGCCTTAGTTTGTTTTGATGAATATTTGAAGCAATCCAGAGAGCATTTCTTTTACCGTTTAATTAAGATTGAGAAATATTCACCGGAAGTTTCTCTTAGATCATTCCTACCAATAGATTCTTGCAAGTTTCACCGCACGTCACATTAGTTTATTTGAAAGATTAGATTTAATCGAGAGAGGAGTCTGAATCGAAAGTATAAACTAATCACCTATTGAATTCGTGAGAATCGATAGAACCTCAAGAGTGAAATATAATAGTATTATATCTAGAATAACAATCTTACATCTATCATGTCAAAACCCTTATTTCTCATATCGATAAGAAACTAACTCTTCTAATCTCTAGTTTGTATATGGGTAAAACCGAGCTCGATGCTCGACCGAACATCTAGAACAGTAATTGCATAGAATTCGAAGTTACGGGTGAAAACAAGATCGATATTGAAGTTCAAAGATCAATATAATATCCAGCATAGTCAGCCAAAATCGGAATATCACAATATTAGCCTCGAACGCATCATCGAGATCATCAGACTTGCCATCGAGTTTATCGAAGACATAACCGACTTCGCTCCCAATGGCCTCAAAGAAAATCTTTGCCAACTCATGAGACAGAGGTCCATGATTCTCGCCACTAACTAATCATTTTGGCGTGAATTATGGAATTAGAGCTAATAGTCTTCAAAATCAAGGACCTATGTTTCTTATAAAATAATGTCTAAAAGGTAGATCCCAATCAATAAATAGAGGGGACTCATTAATTTAGGGGACACATTGTAACATATATCAAAAGCAATATACTGTTATTTCTAGCTTTGTCATAACTCATTTTGCTCTGTCTTTCACAATATCATTCCTAGCTAATGGAAAATCAATCTCACAAGGCTAAAGTTTGCTCAATTTGTGAAGGTTATATTTATCTTTCTATTGTTTACTTCCACGTTAATCTGATTTCTTATTCTTGTATCAGGTTATGTCATATATCCTTAAAACCGCGTATAAATTCAATTTTTATCCTATTTTGAGGGTAAACAGTTTGGCGCCCACCGTGGGGATAAGGATAATAGTGGTTATTTGATACAAGCCTATATAACATACTGCTTTACTCTTGCTCTTTGAAGTATCTTTGATTTCAGTCTAAAAATGACAAACTCTCAATTAGCTTCCCTACATATCGACAGCGAGTCCGGCCATCAAGGTGAAAATAACAACATAGCGCCTGTAACGTAGGGCCACCCGCTGATACCATTGGAATTCAGACCGCAGATTGACGTAAATTTGCATGTTCCATTGAAGCAAACTTGCCTATCGACCCTGAAAATAGCATCTATGGTGGAGCTCGATCGGTATCTCGAAACAACCAAAACATTGAAGAAGACGAGATCAACCTACGCTTGATCTTTGAAGTGATGCAAGATCAACATGTGGCGATAGCATAGTTGCATTGCCAAAGCTAGGCGTTGAGCAGGTCCGAACCCGATCCACTTCGATAAGTCACCCACAGAATGGAACTGGCCACGGTAAGGTCGAATGAACAAGAGTTAGGCACTAACCCTGAAATTATAAAGATGCTCGAGGAGCTGATAAAGCAGGTAGAATTAGGGGAAAAGAAAATCGAAGAGAATGACAAGAAGGTTGAAACCTATAACTCCAGGGTAGATCAAATCCTGGGAGCACCCCTCCCCCCCCCCGTATTGAAGGGACTAGATGCCGTGAAGTTCGTGCAAAAACCTTTTCCTCCAAGCGCGACCCCAAAACCGATACCCAAGAAGTTTCGTATGCCCGAAATACCTAAGTACAATGGAACTATTGATCCAAACAAGCATGTAACCTCTTATACATGTTCCATCAAAGGGAACGACTTAGAAGACGACGATATCGAGTTTGTTCTACTGAAATATTTTGGGGAGACCCTATCAAAGGGAGCCATGATATGGTATCACAATTTACCTCCTAATTCTATTAACTCATTTTCTATGCTTGTAGACTCTTTCGTAATTAACGACGAAACAAGGAAATCAGACCTTTTTAAAGTCAAATAGAAGGATAGCGAGATGCTCAAGGAGTTCGTGTCCCGTTTTCAAATGGAACGAATGGATCTGCCGTAGGTCACTGATGATTGGGCTATTTAGGCTTTCACTCAGGGACTCAATATTCGAAGTTTGGTTGCTTCACATCAATTGAAGCAAAATTTAATAGAATATATTGCCGTTACCTGGGCCGATGTACACAATCGGTATCAATCAAAAATCAGAGTTGAAGATGATCATTTTGGAGCCCCTTTAGAGTCTGTTTATCATGCCAGGACCCTCGAAAGAATCAAGAGAGACACTAATGCAAACAAGGATCTAATAGGGATCGATATCGGCCATATAATGGAGATCGGATGAGTAGCGGGTCCGACTAAAACCCTATAAGAAACGAAAGGAGAAATGACCAAGGTCGAAACAATCAGGGGATCATGACCAAAAACGGCTTCAACAAGTCCATCCGGCCTAAAGAAGCTCCGAGGCTATCGGAGTATAACTTTAGTATTGATGCAGCCGTCATCATATCGGCTATCAGGCGAGTCAATGATACCAAATGGCCTCGACCTCTACAATCAGATCCAGCTCAAAGGGATCCCTACTATATGTGCAAATATCATAGAACTCACAGTCATAGAATGGAAGATTGTCGACAACTGAGAGAAAAAGTAGCCCGACTATTCAATAATGGGCATCTTCAAGAATTTTTGAGCAACCGAGCAGAGAATCACTTCAGAAATAAGGATTCTAATAGGCAAACAGAACAAGAAGATACTGAACCTTAGTACATCATTAAAATGATCATTGGTGGAGTCGATATCCCACAAGAACCGATGTTGAAACGCACCAAAATGTCCATCACTAGGGAGAAGCGAACTCAAGATTATAGACTAGAAGGAATCTTATCTTTCAGCAACGAGGATGCAAAAGGAATCATACAAACTCACAATTATGCACTGGTAATATCCATACTAGTGAATAAAACTAGAATTAAATGTGTGTTAATTGATCCAGGTAGCTCGACCAATATTATTCAGTCGAGGGTCGTAGAATAGCTTGGTATACTAGACAAGATCGTGCCTGCATTCCGAGTCCTAAACGGGTTCAACATGGCATGTTAAACCACTAAAGGAGAGATCACGTTACCGGTTAATACCACAGGAGTCATATGAGAGGCCAAGTTTTATGTGATCGAAGGAGACATAAGGTACAATGCCCTTCTCGTAAGGCCTTGGATCCACAACATGAGGGCGGTGCCCTAACTCTTCACCAATTGCTAAAATTCCCGGTCTCTGTGGGAGGGATTAAGACAATCTATGGGGAACACCCGACAACAAAAGAGATGTTTGCCATCGAAGAGGTGATTCCGATATCAATGCTCACAACATAGAAGGAACCAAGTTCAAGCTCGAACCAAGACCAAATAGCAATCACCGATACCGGCTGCGACCCGATTGGATAAGCAAAAGACTTACGAGAACAACAATTACAGGGTTCCTTGATCTTTTATATTCCCCGATGACTCCGACGCAACCAAATAAACGGTCGAATAGTTGGAACAGGTTATATTGATCGATCATCTTACCTATCGAAAGGTATACCTGGGTACGGGGTTAACTCCCGAGCTCAGGAAATTTTTTATTCAATTTCTTATAGTTAACTTCAATTGTTTTCTTGGTCCCATCTTGATATGACAGGTATCCCACCAGAGACAACCACTCACAAGCTAAGCCTGGACCCAAAAATCAATCTGGTCAAGCAGAAGAGGAGGCCCCAGTCCGAAGTAAAACATGCTTTCATCAAGGATGACGTAACTAGACTTCTTAAAATAGGGTCCATTCGGGAGGTTAAATTCCCAGAATGGTTAGCAAATGTAGTGTAGTCCCTAAAATGGGAACAAACTGAGAATGTGTGTAGATTATAAGGATTTAAATAAGGCATTCCCCAAAGACTCTTTCCCGTTGCCCAACATCGATCGCATGACTGATGCCACGGCCGGCCACGAGATACTCAGTTTTCTCGACGCCTATTTCTGGTATAACCGAATACGGATGAACCCAAATAACCAAGAAAAAACTTCCTTAATCACTAAATACGGTACGTACTGCTATAGCGTAATGCCATTCAGATTAAAAAAAACGTCGGTGCCACTTATCAACGTCTAGTAAATCAGATGTTTGAGGAAAAATAGGAAAACTGATGGAATTTTACATTGATGATATGTTAGTAAAGTCCCTACGAGCAGAAGACCATTTAAAACATTTGCAGGAAACCTTCAGTATATTGAATAAATACAACATGAAGATGAATCCAAAAAATTATGCTTTTGGAGTCGGGTCAGGTAAATTCCTCGGGTTCATGGTATCCAACTGAGGAATCGAGATTAACCCTGATAAGATCAAAGCTATCGTGCATATCAGTATAATCGATAAAATGAAGGCCATACAAAGGCTAACCGGGCACATTGCTGACCTAGGGCGATTCATCTCGAGGTCCTCCGATAAGAGCCATCAATTTTTTCGTTACTAATGAAGAAGAAGAATAGCTTCACATGGACCCCAGAGTGCCAACAGGCCTTGGAAGAACTTAAGCGATATCTATCGAGCCCACAACTACTTCATGCGCTGAAGGCGGATGAACAATTTTACTTATATTTGGCAGTATCAGAGATAGTGGTAAGTGGAGTCCTAGTTTGGGAAGAATGAGGTACGCAATTTCTAATTTATTATGTTAGCAGGACCTTAGGTAAGGCCGAAACTAGGTATCCTCGCCTAGAAAAATTGGCGCTCTCTTTACTAAGCGCCTCTAGGAAACTGAAACTATATTTTTGGTGCCATCTTATATGTGTTGTAACAAATTACCCGTTGAGAAATGTAATGCATAAACCCGAACTCTCGGGACGATTGGCCAAATGGACCAAAAATTAGTGGGTATGATATTGAGTATCTACCACGGACAACTAATGAGTCTCCAATTTTGGTAGATTTTGTGGCCGACTTTACACTGTCCCTAATACCCGAGGTCGATAGAGAACTGTTGGTTAACTCGAGGACGTCCTCAAGAACCTGGACCCTCATTACAGACGGTACCTCAAATGTAAAGGGGTTCGAAATTGGCATCGTGTTAAACCCACCCACATGAAATGTAGTTAGACAATCCATTAGAACTGTAAAATTGACTAATAACGAGGCGGAATATGAGGCCGTGATTGCAAGTCTCGAATTGGCCAAAGGCTTGCAGGCAGGGGTGATCGAAGTTAAGTGTGAGTCTCTCCTTGTGATGAACCAAGTTAATGGGACATTCGAAGAGAAAAATGAATGCAAAGGTATCTAGATAAATTGCATTTAATATTACACCGGTTCAAAGAATGGTCTTTGCAGCACGTGACTCGAGATCAAAATGGCAAGGCCGATGCCCTTGCAAATTTAGGGTCATCGGTCAAAGACGGTGAGCTCAGCTCAGAGGCAGTTGTACAACTCAGGAGATCAGTAGTTGAAGAAGGTCATGCCAAAATAAACTCTACAAGCCTTACTTGGGATTGGAGAAACAAATACATAGAGTATTTGAAGATCGGGAAACTACCCATAGATCCAAAGAATCGAGGGTCCTGTGCACAAAAGAAGCCCGATTCAGTTTGTCCGAGGACAAAATCTTGTTTAGGAGAATGTTTGATGGCCCTCTAGCAATATGTCTAGTACCGAGAGACATCGACTACATTCTAGGGGAAATCCATAAGGGTACCTGCGGAAATCATTCAGGTGCCGAATCATTGGTTTGAAAATTAATCAAAGCCGGATATTACTGGATCGATATGGAAAAAGATGCGAAAGAGTTCGTACGAAATTGTGACGGATACCAAAGACATGATCCGATGATTCACCATCCCGGGGAATCGCTGCATTTGATCTTGTCATCATGGCCATTCATGAAGTGGAAAATGGACATCGTTGGCCCTTTTTCACGAGCACCGGGTAAGGCTCAATTTGTTTTATTTATGACTGACTATTTTTCTAAGTGGGTTGAAGCATAGGCATATGAGAAGGTTAGGGAGAAGGAAGTCATCGACTTCATTTGGGACCACGTCATATGTCGGTTCAGGATGCCATCCGAAATTTATGTGATAACGTGAAATAATTTATCGACAACAAAGTGACAAAATTTCTCGAAGATCATAAGATCAAAAGAATCTTATCGACACCTTATCACCTAGCGGGAATGGATAAGCCGAATCAACCAACAAAACCATAATCCAAAACCTAAAGAAAAGGTTAACCGACGCCAAAGGGAAATGGGAGATAATGCCTGAAGTCCAGTACCAGGGCTACCCCCTTCTCATTGGTTTATGGCGCCTAAGCTCTAATACCAGTCGAATTCGAGGAGCCAAGTATCCAATTCTGGTACACAACAAAGGAATCCAATAATGAGGCCATGAATACGAGCCTAGAGCTACTGGATGAGAGGCATGAAACCGCCCTTGGTCGATTGGCCACTCAAAAATAGAGGATCGAGAGGTATTACAATCGAAGGACAAACCTTCGATACTTCAAAATCGGGGAACTAGTATTGAGGAAGGTTACATTGAACACTCGAAATCCGAACGAAAGGAAGTTGGGCCGAATTGGGAAGGTTCATACCAAATTCTTGAGATCACTGGGAAAGGATCCTACAAGCTCGGAATGATGAATGGTGGAAAAATACTGAGCAATTGGAATGTAACCCACCTAAAATGATACTACTGATAAGGTAACTAACAAAGAACAGTACAGAGATTAAGGTCTGAAAGCACGCATTGCACTCTTTTTCCCTTGAACAGGTTTTTTCCCAAATGGGTTTTTCAGCAAGGTTTTTAATGAGGCAACAGTGTTAAATATCACATCAAAAGTAATCGAGGCTTCTCCCTATAATCAACCTCGAATACTGGGGGGCATCCCCCCCGTGCTCCAATCTGAACATTCACACAAGTGTAAAAATACCATACAAACTCGTTTGCTAACTCAAATCATCAAATAGCATCAAATATCATGAATCGATCATTAAAACTTTTTTCAACTTCAAAACTCATTTTTCTAACTTTTCACAAAATGCGTCGAATGCGTACAAGTGTAGAAATATCATACAAACTTAGCAGAATCGTCAAAAATCGATCCGAGGTTGTTTACCAAATATGTTGATCGTGGTCAACTCTGGTTATATTTAAAGCAAAAAATCACATATGAACTTTCTGAAAAAGGATAGGACCATGCACACAAGTAATAAATCATCAAATAAAGCTATGGGAGGTCTCAGAATATGGAAAAGGGAGCTAGTACTCAAACCGACCAGTCAGGTCATTACTTTCTCCCTCATTTAAACATACGTTCATCCTCGAATGTACCATAGCCATTCTAAAGCCGTAAAATAGCTGAATAAACTCATCATACTCATACCAATGAGTGGTCCCATTCACCACGATCCATATAAGTCTATGAACACGACCCCGACTGAAGATTCTTCCTTCGATCTTAGCCCACATGGCATGGAACTAAATTTCAGCATCCGGAATCCCCTATAAGATTTGATCCTTGTGCATATACACTGTATCAATATCAACAAGCTCCATCAAGCTATCAATACACTTCCAAGATCAAACCACCCAATGTACCCATAACTCATGTACTCACAATTGTAACCTTCCGACCACAATAGCCGCTCATTACCACACTCGGTACTAGTAATATACCTCATGTCAAATAAAACCTCATTCCAAACCTTTGCAATGCTGCTAATGATAAAAGAAACACGCATAAACTCATAACCACCCATGGATGTTCCAAATATTCTTTATCCCAATATAATAGTGCAAATTCCAGGTCCAAAAATATCGTCTCATCAAGTACAAGTAGCTCAACCGACAAATCACACCAAAAGTCGCATGAAACCTCACTCAACATGATCCATACACCAAACAAGCAATAACCTAGATATGACAAATAATAGTAAGAAGGTAAAATAAGCATACTACCAAGCAAATATAACAGGTCGAGAAATATTGAACATATCCTTATGAACTATTTTCACAAACTAGAAGCAAAACACACAAAATAAGAATAAGGAATCATATCTCATCATAGTGTTGTCGCGGCGTGTCACCTGTTCCCACACACTGCCGTTGCAGAACACAACCCGATCCAATCATATCAATCCACCTAGAAATACCCATCGAGCCAAATGCTCATGCTCACTAAACACATTTGCATCAATATTAAGCATGATAGAGTGCATAAATACAACTAGGGAAGATGAGTAAGCATAATACACTACGAAAAGGATTAATAGGGTTGAGGTGAAATAAGCAAATTAATATCACAGAGCCATCTCGCTCATATACTGCCACAACACGTAAATAGAACCACAACATGCGTGTGAGTAATCAAGTAATGTCTTAACTCATCGTAGCATAAGAGGAAACACATGAAAGGACCAAGGGATGGATAACATCCATTTCGCCCGATGATACGCCCACAGTTAATGCTGCACTAGAGTAAGCAAGCTCGATCGGATGTAGAATACACATTCTTATTAGGCCTACCAATGAGCCCCCAAAATAGTTCGATTACTTCTAAATCAGGAAAGTAACCTTCCAAAAGTCCACAACGACCCAATCCATAACACACACAATTAGTCGTCCAACTCTTAACATGCTTTCACAGTCTGCAATCAAGGAACAGTCTGCCTCTGAGAACATCCAATCTCCAAACCTCAAGAATACATGAATATCCATATCTGATCTCCTACTCGCCCACTCAAATGACCGACACATCACTCATACATATTTACCTCATGAGAAATACTCCTGTAAATCTTCTGCACCACTAGAAAAAACCTTAACATCCGCAGCCAACTACTAGACGAATACTGTAATACTCGTCAAGAATCCTCAAATCAATACACAACGTGCCTTCCAAAAAACCCACCCTTCTCAGGTGATACAAGATAGTGCTAGCATCCTTTTAAATATCTAAAATCACCCATGCTGTCTAAAACTCACGACCTTCTTTTGATACTTAAATGCAACCTTGTCCGTGAAAATCTCAATCCCACACGGCGCATCACAACTATCAATGCTAACTTGTAAAAATTAAAAAATATCATAATCAACTCTGAATTACAAGTAGGATAAACAACCCATGAACCAGAAACCTTCTACTTAACCTAATCCAGGAGAACATTACAACGCAGTAGACCTTCTATACTCCGAGAAGACATCAACCTCAAATTATGGTCATAACCATCCCGAATTCTTCGAAACCCGCTAGTACCTAGCCAAACCATCGGAACTGGGCTAACCTAACTCAATGAAGTCATGCAGACTGCCGAACCCAAAGTAACACCGATAAAAAGGCTTTCTCAGAAAAGACTTCATGTGAATCCGAAGTTGTTTCTTGCATCTTTATAATACTACCACATAGAAACAATAACGATATAGAAGTACCGCAAGTCTTGACGCCATCCAATACAGATCTCAAGTTCTAGCTGTGCACAAATTCAAAAATCCTTAAATGCATCATATTAATCTTGAACCCACTATAACTTCTCCAAAGTCATCCACTCTGCTCCAATCTCCGATGCATAGCCAATATTCACTAAAGAACTTGTGTCCTCCAGTATGTGAATATCCAAAAGGAGCAACTAAGAGATTTTCATTTTGTTGCACACTACATCCACTATAAATATCAAACTTGAATCATTCCAAGATTTTCATATACCCACAAAGTATGGTGCATCATACATCCATCCAATCTCTTGCTCAAATCATCCTTGAAGTCATCCTTTTCAAGACATAGCTAATCCACAAGAGTCCCTTAGTCTAGAAATTGATATAACACATGAATCTGCAATCTGATCGTCGATACTGACTCCCCTACTTGGCTTGAAGACATAGAACACATCGTCGGTAACCTCTAGTACCCTTCCTTCATAGGTGCCCTGATCTCGCACTTTTAGTCAGCAGCATACTTCATAAACTTATGTAACACTAGTCATAAAACACTCTTAAGACTCTGCTAAGTGCATACTCATCCTTGTGACAGTCAAGCCAACTTCCTCAAATTCTCCGAAATGAAAGTATATGCATTCCAACGAATAGAAGCCTCATATGAAACACATAAGCTCAAATATTCTCGCAGGAGATAAACCAATATCTAGCCTCAAATCAACACCTTCCCATGACACTACCATGTTGTATGTGGCAAAATCAGTGGGCCTAATTTCTTGCGATCGAGTCACTTTAGAAGAACACCTCGAGAGCCTAAGGACTCGAAGCTATGACCGAGTTCCCTCCTTTGGAGTTCGTCGAGGTCCGACTTAAAGAAGATACAGATCGAGGCTAGAGTCAAATGGGGAACTCCCCAGGCACACAGCTAAGTCCGACAAAGCTGACCTACCTGGAACCTATGTCAAGGCGTCACGTCTAGCCGTCTCATCTCCCTGCATTTACAATTAATGCATTTTGTACTATGACGGGATTCCCCTTCTATATAAAGGGGATCCTCATCAATTTGTAAGGGGATGCTATTGCTCCAACTATTCTACACAAGATCAATAACAACTCTCTCTCTCTTTTTTATCTAACTTACTCACTCGAGGCTACCTCTTCATTTATTGCTTTCATACTTGTTCTTCATTTATTGTTTGATATTGGACGTAAAGAGCCTCCTTTTAGTTATAGCCTAACTGTTAATACCTTCCCGATTACCCCGATAGCTCGAGCTCGAGCCCATGCATCGACCTCGAGGCCTCTCATCCGTAATTTTGAGGTCCGGATAATAAGCCCCTCGGTTTGATTATAACTCTATTTTAGCTCGCTTTTCATCTTTTATCTTCGCGTATCTAGCATCAATTGCTCTAACAAATAGCTTAAAAATAGATCACATATTTTTAGAGTCCCATCAACAAATTTAATTGTTATTACCATTTTTCATGGTAAACAGTTTGGCCACCACTGTGGAGCTAAAAATAATAATGTTTATTTTCTTGCTGGTTTTATTACACAACGCAAGTTACCTTTCACACTTTTTCTTCTCCCTGATCTTCGATTTCAGGTCAAAATGTCTGGCTCGGTAAACAGAGTTGAAAACGACGACCTTGAAAACCATAGAGAAAATGGTGTGGCTATTCAAATCATTGGCGTGCCACCGCAGAACCTCGATAACACACCTGGACCGATTCCAGTGGACGTGGAGTCGCAGGACGCACAACATGTCGATGAAACCTCACACACCAACAGGAGCATACAACATGGTGACCAACAGGATGCCCAAAAAACCCCAGCCCGGGAAGAGCAGGAAGTTAGTATTCATGTTATTTTCAAAATGTTGCAGGCACAACAAATGGCTATTGCTCAGTTGCAAAGCCATCCCAAGACTCCCAGCACAGCAGCACCGAAAACAGCTCCCCCAATCGAATAGGTACCCTAGAGATCGAGAAATAATGGATCGATAGCTGACCCTACCATCGTAAAAATGCTTGAGGGTATCACCAAAAGAATCGAATCGGGCGAGAAAATGATAGCAGCCAACAACAAGAAGGTCGAGACCTACAACTCCAGGGTCGATCAGATCCCGGGTGCACCCCTGGTCCTTAAAGGTGTGGATTCAAAGAAGTTCATACAAAGGCTGTTCCCTGAAGAAGCAGCCCTGAAACCCATTCTTTAGAAGTTCAAAATGCCGGAACTCCCTAAGTACAATGGGACCATAGACCCTAATGAACACGTCACTGCCTACACCTATGTCGTAAAAGGCAACGATATAAAGAATGACGAGATTGATTCTGTATTGTTAAAAAAATTCAGGGAAATACTCTCGAAAGGGGACATGATGTGGTATAACAACTTGGCTCCTAACTCCATAGATTCATTCTCCATGCTAGCAGACTCCTTAGTAACGGCACATGCTGGTGCCATCAAAGTAACGACGAGAAAATCTAACGTTTTCAAAATCAAGCAAAGGGAGAACGAGATGCTGCGGGAATTCGTGTCTTGCTTTCAGATGGAACGAATGGAGCTACCGTCAGTCTCCGACAAGTGGGCAGTGCAGGCTTTCACCCAAGGTGTGAATGAAAATTAGCTCGGTGGCTTCAAAATAGCTGAAACAGAACCTGATCGAGTATCCAGCTATGACCTGATCACACGTCCTCAACCGGTACCAGTCGATGATCAGGGCCGAGGATGACCAATTAGGAGTACCTTCGGGCTTAGTATACCCGAGCAGGGTCCTAGTAAAGGAACGTAGTGCCAATGGGCCCCACTTGTCGGAATACATCTTCAACGTCGACGTGTCAGACATCGTGTTTGCCATCAGTAAAATCAGAGACGCCAAGTGGCCCAAGCCTATACAGTCAGATCCTTTGCAAAGGAATTACAACTTAGTATGCAAATTTCACAACACACACGGCCATAAGACCGAGGATTGTCATTATCTACGAGAAGTGGTAGCTCGACTACTTAATAAAGGGCATCTCTGGGAATTCCTTAGCGATAGAGCGAAACATCAGTTCCGGGAAAGGGAGGCAACCAAGAAGAATGAGGCAAACGAGCCACAACATGTCATCAACATGATTATGTGGGCGTTGATGCCCCACAGGAACCCGCAATAAGAGAACGAAAATATCCATCACCAGAGAAAAGTGGACCCGAGGATATATTCCCGAGGACGCCCTCACATTCAGCAAAAAGACACCGAGACCTTGTCTCAACCTCACAATGATGCAGTGTTAATCTCCTTCCTTGTAAACTCTTTTCAAATAAAATGTGTACTTGTGGATCCAGGTAGCTCGGCCAATATTGTCAGGTTGAGGGTGATAGAGCAGCTTGGACTGCTCAACCAAATCATGCCCGCACTCGAGTCCTCAACGGATTCAACATGGCAAGTAAAACAACGAAAGGAGAAATCATCCTTCCGGTCAGAGTGGCCGACATGACCTATGACGCCAAATTCCATGTCATCGAAGGAGACATGAGGTATAACGCCTTATTCGGATGGCTGTGGATACACTGCATGAGAGCGGTACTGTCCACCCTTTACCAGATGATGAAATTCCCAAAAAAGGATGGAATTAAAATTGTCTACGGGGAACAACATGTAACAAGATAAATGTTTGCAATACATGACGTGGCACAAATGCTCGTACCTCCGCCCTTGAATAAGCCAAAGGGCGATCGGGCGTCACCCTCGATCAAACTTGACGAAACAAAATAAAGGACCATACCGCGTCCTCACCTCGGGCGATTGAAATAAATCAGCCCTCACGATTGTAGCATATCAATCCTCAAGGCGTCACCGACATATCTCACTTCAAGGTACGACCATCCCCTTCTTATTTCGAATTTCGAACTAACCCTTATGCAGGCACTCGATCGGAGCGGTCATAATGCTAACCCTGCTCGAAGACCTTAAGGTTTTAAAAGCATCAGTTGCACTCTTTTCCTTCGACCGAGTTTTGTCTCGAAAGAAGGGTTTTACCAACAAGGTTTTCAACGAAGCGACGTCTGCGTTCTACCTAAGGGAAACTCAACAAATGCTCAAAACTTCTTTTGCAGTCAACTTTGAATGCTAGGAGGCATTCCCCCAGGAAACCACCCGCTCAAAAAGCCATGAAACGCAAAAGGGGGTCCCTGTAGGAAAGTAATGTACCAGACCAAACAGTCAAACGAACCGTGTCCATATAGCCGGGCTCCCCTCGACGAATATGTGTACTATTGTACCGAATAATCAAAGAATATCTTTTGTCAAAGACACCTTTGCAAGATGAGGCAACAATTTCTCTGCCGTAAACGTCCCGAACACTCGGGGACTGGCATTGGTAATTCAACACTTAGACGACCTCCAGGTCGAGACTCCGAAATCATAAAGCCTTCAGGTAAGGCAATACGGAAATCGCTAAGGATATCCAACATCGAAGGTACCTCGAGCACTCAAAAACTGACGTTAAAAGCTCGAAAGAGAAACACACGGCCCCAAGGGTCGGAACTCCATGCTCGTTAGCCCTTGATGAGGCAACTCTGAATTCACGAGTAACGGGCTTCGAGCCTAAGCAAACTCGAAGACTCGGAGACTGTCGCCACTCACCACTCACTTAAACACCTGAGGTCGTAAGACCTCGAGCGAGCAAACTCGCTCTAGCAAGATCTATTTAACATAGCAACAAAATTTGTAAGACCTTAACGACATGAAAAATCTGTAAGACCTCAATGGCATGAAAAATCTGTAAGACCTCAACAGACATGAAAAATCTGTAAGACCTCAATGGTATGAATAATATGCAAGACCTCAACGGCATGAAAAAACTGTAAGACCTCAACAAGCATGAAACATCTGTAAGACCTCAAAGGCATTAAAAGTTTTGTAAGACCTCACTATAGGCATAAAACTCGATCCCGAAGTTTAGACTATACATCGCATTTGTAAGACTCCCGAAAGGGCATACCCTTGATGTAGATGCCTAAACTACAGCACTCGGAATAAAAAATTGCACCGGCCAAACAGAAATGACTATGGTCAATGCGGCTGCACTAGCCAAAGCGGCTCGGGGACGCCCGACCGTCGCTATGAAATTGTATGCCATTACTTCGAATCTACTTCGAAAAGAACTGGTTCAAACAAGCTACCCTCGAATAGGAAAACGAGCTTCGACCATGTCAGCTCCAAATCTCAAGGCTTCGAGCTACTCAGCCCACGAGCTAAACCTTCCGAGGTGCTCGAACATCACCGCTAACAACTTGAAATCAAGGTTCTTCCCGAACCGACGATGGGTCAGGCAAAATTATTTCAAAAAAAGTCCTTAACGAGAGGAATACAAAGCCTACATATACCTAATGGCAAAAGCGTAAGAGCCATTGTTACCAGCCAAACGAGCCTCAAGGCCACACACTAAAAAGGTTGCAACGACCAAAAGCATAAGAGCCACCATCGCCACCTTAAAATTTTAAAACTTGAGGGTCAAAGAGAGCTCGGGTCATAACCCGATTTGGAGACCAGGTCGAAAATAGTTAACTATACATGCCTAAGGGCATAGCGTAATAGCCATCATCGCCAACTTCACAAGCCTCAGGGCCACATACATAAAAGGTCACTTCGACCCAAGGCGTAAGAGCCATTGTCGTCAGTCTACTAAAAAAATAAAAAAATAAAAAATTGAGGATCAAGTGAGCTCGCGTCACAACCCGACTCGGAGACTGAACCCAAAATAGTTAAAATATAAATGCCCAAGGGCAAGGCATAAGAGCCATTGTCACCCACCCATACAGACACAAAAGCTTGAGGGTCGACTAGGCTAGAGTCAAAACCCGACTCAGAGACTAAAACCAAAATAGTTGAGAAAAGCATAAAAGCTCTAATGCCAGCTTACACTAAAGGCCGCATCAACCGAACGCATAAGAGCTTCCGGGCCTACTTGATGAGCCTCGGAGCCATATTACGAATCTAAGGATTCTCGACAACTCCGAAACCAGTCCACCTGGTTAGAAGAAAAGCAAAAAGGGATACATAGGAAATAAAGTTTCAGGTTTTCTTTTATTTACATACACCAGAAAGTGCATTCTCCATCTACAAACGTGCTTTGCGAATATCACATACAAAATGGCAAAGTCTACGCCCTGCTCCAAAAGGCTATGGCCTACCAGCCTTATCTTCACTCTCCGCAGCGTCGTCCAGAAGTGACCGAGCATCACACTCATCTGCCCTTGCTTGAGCCAGCTCTTCCAGGAGAATAAAACCCCTGACGCCGATCTCTTTAAGTACCTCTCTTCAGGATCTGCAACGAACATATTCCTTGATCATCTCTTTACGATCCAGGCCCCTCTTCAACTCGGCTTGGGAAACAGTAGCATCCTTCAAATGAATCACCATCTCCTGATCAGCCTTAGTCCGGCTCAATGCTCCTATAGCCCGAGCATCAACGATCTCAGCCCTGACCTTCGAAAGTTTGGACTCGAGCTTCGTGATCATATCTACTTGAACTGAAGCATTGTCATAAGCCAACCGGAGTTGGGCCTCGAAGGCAGGATCTTTAGCCAAGGCACCCTTCTCGTCTAAAGCTTGAGCCTGCACCTGAGCTCTTAGCTCGCCACAGTCATTCCTAACTCGGTCGGCTTCACCCCTAAGGTGCTCTAGAGCCTCAGTCTTTTTCTGCAACTGAGATAGGCAAAAAGTTTACCTAAAAGTTTAAAAAGCGAAATGCATACCGCAAGAAGTTACCTGCTCCATCAAATAGCTTCGTAATTCGAGCTCGGTACACATTATATCGCCAGTACATCAACTCAACTTCCTTCTACTCGCAGAGGATCCAAGGGACCTACCCTCATCCAGAGCTTTCTAGAGCCTAGCCCCATGATGGAGCAACTTAGACCTAAGCCTATCAAAGGCCTGCAGAAGACAAACTTGATAAGGAGGGGAAGAAACAAGATGCGAAAGGCCTATACCAAAACTTACCATGAAGTGAAGCCAGAGGACTTCCTCGAAGGCCGAGCATACTTCTGTTGGTCCAGCCCCATCAGCCCTGGAAGAACCAACCTCGGTCGAAACATGATCACTCGGAGGAACCACTGCTCCAGAATCGGAGAATTCAGGTACAGCAGGCTCGGGCAATGTTTTCTCCTCGAAGACTTGAACCCTTTTAGCCCTTCTAAGAGCTCTATCGCACTGCGAATACATATCCTATTTATCAACATCGTCCCTTGGCTCGGAAGCTGACAACTCCTCCCCCATCTCTAGAGGAGCACAACCTCGCCGTTTGGGACCTTCCGATACCTATGGCGGCAAGGTCAGTAAATAAAAAGAGGAAAATATCATCCCAATTGTACGAAGGGCAAGGTAAAAGCAGCGTACGCACATACCTTGGCATTTTGCTTCCCATCTGCCCCGGGACACAGCTTGCCACCTACGCTTGTACCAAGTTGACGGTGCCCATGAAGTTGCTGCAGAAAAGAAGGAAACACAATTACTAAACTGGTTTTCACCACGAGCGAGTCTGAGAAAGCACGAGACACTCCACTCACGCGTGTAATTCCATTCCTCAGGAAATGGCATAAGTTCCACGGGGATAATGTCAGTCGTCCGGACTCGGATGAATTGACTGACCCACTCTCGATCTCTATCTTCCTCATCATCAACAACAAAAGATGTGGACAAACGGCACCGCAAGGTTAGCAGGCCTCGATAATGAAAGGGCCAGTACAGCCTGACAAGGTGACTGAGCGTGAATTCAGCCATGCCTTCTTTGCAAAGAACCTCATCATCAGCACTACTCGTTAAAACGATGGATGTATCTGCACGAAAGTAACCCGATACTTTAAACAGAAATCGAGCACGAACCTATCAAGGGGGCCCAGTGCAAAAGGGTACAAGTACACGTTCAGGAATCCATTGGCGAGGTCCTTAATACCCTCATCCGGGGAAAGCGCCTGTAACGCTACCCCATCGCCCCATCCACAGTCTCTCCTCACTATCTCCAGATACTCCCCTCTTATCGAAGACATAGACTTCAGAGTAAACTCCCGTGGATCCTGAGCACTGGGAGTGGAACTCTCCCCTCTCTACCGGGCAGGCCCTGAAGTAGCAGTCATAACTATGGTGGAACTAGCAAACTGAAGCGGGAACCTACACGAACACCTTGGCACTAAAGTAACAAAGGACTCGACGCCAAAACGGAAGGGTAAATACATGAAATATTGGGATCTTCCAAGAAGCAGGAGCAACCACATATATATGTAGGAAAACAACAACGATTCGCCCACCCAAGTTAGGCCCCGGGGGACCAGCGGCTTTGACCCGAGTTTCGAGGTGGTACCCGACCTCAAGGTTTCCTCTCAAGGAGAAAAATAAGCACTTCGAGCTCCGTCTATGAGGGCTCAACCTCAGGAAGTCGCCTAAGTACGAATAACCCCTACTCAGAGATCCGCCTACAACACCTTAAAAGGTTATCTACATCAAGCTTAAAGTAAAAACTCCAAGTGCCAGATGTTTACCGGACCACTTCAGGCTTGGTTCGGGGAACAACGATGTGCTCCGATAGGAGCCATTTCTATCAACCAAAGACCAGAAGAATATTGACGATCGTCAATAGAGGTATACATTTAAAATCCCCACAAACGCACAAGAGTATACAAGAATATGGCAAATATCAAAAGCAGAAGTAAATAAAATGTCTTCATATTTCATAAATATTGTCTTACAACGGCCCTCGGGGGGTCCTTACATACAGTTACAAAACCCCGCAATGGGTCCTTACACAGGAACAAAAAAGCAAAAGGATGCACACACATGGAAAAATCCTAGAGCCTAGTCTATTCTTGAAGGTCTGCCTCCTGCGACAAATGCCTCTGGGCATGCATCCTCAGAAGCCTTATCCCGGCCTTCTGCAATGATATCCCCAAAGGATAGGTCGAGAAGCAGGGAGGGATGAAAAAATGTTATAGCCCGCCAAAGGTCGAGGACCCTCACTGGCCAAGAGAACCTCGGAGTGATAGCAAACCTGGCGAGCATCGACCTCGCTTGCACGACTACTTTGAATCCACTTCTTGGAACATTGTGCCGTGTAAGCTGCCAGCCCAAGGCAAAGCACCACGTCGAACCGGGGTAGGAAGGTGAGCAGCGGTATATAATCCGAGCCCCCTTGTGAGTAGCTGTATATAGTCCGAAGAACTTTTTACAAGCGAGGAAAGTCGACCCCCAAATATCATTGCCTCGATCCACTAGGGACAACGACAACAGACGTAACAACAACAACAACAACATAACAGTATAATCGTGCTCAACATAGGGGAGCTCAGGCAAAAGGCCATGGCGCGGCCTATTGAAAGGCTGCCAAACAACCTTAAGGCCGTGAACTCAAACATGTTGATCAATAATAGAGGAAGATGAAAAGGAGAAAGTGATGAATGAGCAGATGAAGACACTTGGATAGAAAAATAACGCCAGAACGCCCCCATTTATAGGAGATAATAACACGCTCATCGAGGCCTTTAAGACTGATCGACAGATGCAATTACCGCATTTTTGAAAAACCAAATCGACGGTGGTACTTTCACCTTGAAGAACGGTAATCGACAGTACATTGAATGATGTCGAAAAGACAAGTCCATGGGATGTCCCGGTTATCGTAAAAACTCGCGCCATAGGTTGCATCATTAGTATGATACCGTCACAGGAGGCTCGAGGAGTCAAGTATTAGAATCATTTCCCATCGCTTCGTTCTGAGAAACACAGAGACTATCCGTATGCGGCAAAATCAGAGGGCCTAATTTCTTGCTATCGAGTCACTTCAAAAGAACACCTTGAGACCCAAAAGATGCAAAGTTATGACCGAGTTCCCTCCCTCGGAGCTCGTCAAGGTTCGACTTAAAGAAGATACAGATCCAGGCTAGAGTCAAATTGGGAACTCCCCAAGCACACGACTAAGTCTGACAAAGCCGACCTACCCAGAACTTGTTTCAAGGCATCACGTCTGGCCATACCATCTCCCTACATTTACAATTAATGTATTTTGTACTATGATGGGATTCCCCTCCAATATAAAGGGGATCCTCATCACTTTGTAAGGGGCCGCTGTTGCTCCAACTAGCCTACACAAGATCAATAACAACTCTCTCTCTCTCTCTCTCTCTCTCTCTCTCTCTATTCTCTAACTTACTCGCTCGAGGCTACCTCTTGATTTATTACTTCCATATTTGTTCTTCATTTATTGTTTGATATTGGCCATAAAGAGCCTTATTTTAATTATATCCTAACTGTTAGTCCCTTCCCGATTACCCTGATAGCTCGAGCCCGAGCCCAGCCATCGACCTTGAAGCCTCTCATCGGTCAGTCCGAGGCCCAGATAACAAGACCCTCTGTTTGATTATAACTCTGTTTTAGCTCGCTTTTCATCTTTTATCTTCATGTATCTAGCATCAACTGCTCTAACAACTAGCATAAAAATAGATCACGTATTTTTAGAGTCCCATCAACAAATTTGATTGTTATTACCATTTTCACGGTAAACACATGGTCACAACAACTAGGCAACTAATTATTCCTCCAGAGTCTACACTTGTTAACAAGATAAAAGAATGTCTCGATCCAATATCCAACTAGCCGTGGTGGAACCTAACCAACCCTCTAGGTAAGCCAAATAATTGTAAACACAATTTAATAATAAAATTCAGAGCCAAAACTGGAATAATTGAATCTTTATACAACTCCCCAAGGACTGGTAGTACAAGTCATGAGCCACTAAGGCTTAGATTTACAAACTGAAATGAGAAATGATACATCTATTTGAAATGTACAGGAACAAAAGCTCAAATCTAGAACTACGATGAACTAGTGGTAGTAAAATTTGGAACATGGCAAGTTT
The DNA here is from genome assembly GCF_000393655.2 of Nicotiana sylvestris. Taxonomy (NCBI): domain Eukaryota; kingdom Viridiplantae; phylum Streptophyta; class Magnoliopsida; order Solanales; family Solanaceae; genus Nicotiana; species Nicotiana sylvestris. The sequence goes on along the minus strand of NC_091060.1, from coordinate 50,964,754 downwards.
TCAATTCCAACTCCCGCCATTCACAACAACATCAAGTCCAAAATCTACACGCAATGTGCATAAGTGTAGTATGAGTACAACCGACCCCATGTAAAGTATACTCACTAACACCTGTACAATTCATATTTTTAACAAGTATACAACAAATATGTGGTCAAATCAGGAAAATCTTAGGTAAAACCACTTTGATTCTTACAATTCTTTGTTTTAAAATGTTTTGATCAGCCGGCAATCCAGCATATAAAGAAGATATGCAAGTAAATTAGGTAAATAGTCAAGGAAATTGCAAGTAAAGATGAAATGCAATAACCACATATTAGTCCGTTACGCCACACAACCTGATCCAAATAACAATAAGCCAATAAGGCCTGTTGCAGCGTGCAACCCTGTCACGACCCAAAATCCCTCCTTAGAAATTGTGATGGCACCTAGTCTCTAAGACTAGGTAAGCCTAACACTTAATTAAAAACCGATTTTTCACCTATTAACTATTAAGCATGAAACATAAATTTCTATATAAAGCTAAACCTCCAAATATGTTATATAAAAACCAATAGTACAAGTCATAAGCTCTACTGAGTTTACTAGAAAATCTCTAAGTACAATTGTTCCGGAATAGAAATAAACATTACAAAGTAAACTTTCAGAAGGTGACTCTGAGCCCTGCGAACGCGATGACAGGTATACCTTGAAGTCTCTATGGCAATACTCGGCCAGCTATCTAGTGATCAACAAGCTCCGAGGTACCTAGATCTGCACAAAAATGTGCAGCAAGTATAGCATGAGTACACCACAGTAGTACACAGTAACTGTCAAGACTAATCTCGGTGGAGCAGTGACGAGGAACGATCAAGACATATACTAGACATAATAACCTGTACAAGTATGAACGTGAAACTAACAGGGAACAATATACATATAAAGCTAATCATGGTAGAAACGAAAACAATACTTGCAATAGAAAATTAGAAGCAACAATTAGAAACAAGGAACAAACAGGTAATACCGCCATAAAATAAGCTGAATATAGTTAAAGTACGGTGCAACCAAGTAAGGAAAAATAGGTAACAACCCAATAAAAAACTGCTTTCACACAAGATTTATACAGGAATTCCGAGGTACTACACCTCATGACCACAATTCGCGGGTCCCAAGTCACGAACCCTAATCACTTGGCATCTTGTGCCCACATTAAAATTCACAACCGCACAGACACTCACGTGTCAATACCATTAGTACCTCATATCTACACAGGAAACTCACATGCTAAGAGAGTGACAATATCTCATATATGCGCGGACAACTCATGCGCTAGCAACAACAACACCGCATAACCGCAGCAACAACTCACGTGCCAATAGTACAACTCTCACATAGAAGGCAAGTATGAGTGATCAATAAACATCAAGGTTCATCTTCATAATCCAATATGAGTGATTAATTACGTGTATGCGCATGTGTTCTATCAAAACCCGAGTCAACAAGTAAGAGCAAAGACAACGAATGGCACATAGGAAACAACAAAAAAAACATAAAATTCATGACCCACACAAGGTAGGCACACCACTACACAAATATCATCAATAACAATTCCCGTAGGCCATCACAAGTCATCACAAATCATCCCCGACATAGCCCCCTTATATCGCCACCTACGCAACAATAAAGTAAATGACTGTATTGTCCCACTACACGCACATGATAATATTCTCGCCTTGCCTCGGCACATGCGCAACCTCCCCCCCTATATATATATCGCCTTGTCATGGTGCATGTGCAATATGAATAATAACAATAGCACGGACAACTCACATGCGAACACCCCGATAATCCTCTCAGCAATATTACGTGTGCCAAAAATATAAAAATACAATATAACAACTCTCACCACATGTGCCCATATGACACAAAATTTACTCCACACAAATTCCAATAATACAACCACACGTAGCCCTCAGCAACACTGAGTACAACAATATTAACAATAACACATGAGTACGGCAAGTAAATCAACCAAAAATTACTAAACACAAAGAAATGAAGAACGAGCTCACAATGTAATACATAACAAGTAATAACGGTTTCAAATAAGAATAACTTAACAATGAGAGAGATAGTGTGTAATAGTGATATCAAATAAGAGTAACTTAACAATAGGAGAGATAACATGTAACAATGACCTCAGATAAGGATAAGTTAACAACCGAAGAGATAACAATAACTTCAATTAAGGATAATCGACTACGGAAGAGATTGCATGGCAATAAAAGAGGCAACAACTTCAATTAAGGCATATAAGGGTATATTTGGGAATAAAGGGTAGAACATGAACCAATCAACTTCAAATAAGACATGTAGGGTGAATTTAGCGATGAAGGATATAACATGATAAGACAACTCTGTTTTAATGCACATAAGAACCAAAGAGTCCAAACGAATCTATATCCACATATAAGCCATGTTCTTTCATGTAGTTCAAATAGTGCAAACAATCAATCTTTATGGTGTAGCTACCCCACACAATGTTAGGCAAAATACTTACCTCAAAAGCCCGAAATCAATACTCAAAGACAGCTTCTCCTTTACAATTCATCACTTCTAAGCACAAATCTAACCAAAATCGACTTAATAACATCAAATAATGAAAGAGAAATCAATTCATATAAAAAAAGCTATGATCTTTACACAATTTCTCAAAAGTAAACAAAAGTCAATCTCGCCACCACGTCAAAACCCGAGTCTAAGGGTAAATTGGACTACCCATAACCCAACGAGCCCTTATATGTATTTTGTTTCAAAATCGAGTCCAAATCGAATCTCAAAACTCAAAATTTCATTTTTCAAAATATAGACAAAGTTTCCCAAAATTTCACTTTAGTTCTCTAGATTTTGATGTCAAAACTCACATATAATCATGTAAAATAGTTGGAAATTGAACAAAATAACTTACCCAATGATTATAGATGAAAATCCCTCTGCAAAATAGCCTCCTACCGAATCTAAGGTTCTAAAATATGAAAATGAGACTAAAAATCCCTTCCCTCAGTTTTTTGTCCAGTCGCAGGTGTCACAAATGCAACCTTGCGAACCTCGCAAATGCAAAGAACCTCACATCCTTGTTGTCATCGCAAATGCTATCACTACTAAACCCATACCACCTTCACAAATATGAACCTAGCAGACTAAGCCAAACATACCAAATGCCACGCATTCTTCGCAATTGCGAGACCTGAAGCTTCTATGCAAAAAACCAGCAATACTTAAACTCTATCAAACACTCCACAACGCGTCCGAAACTCACCTGGTCCCTCGGGGTCTAAACCAAACATCAACACAAGTCTAAAAACATAACACGAACTAGCTGGTACGATCAAATCAACAAAATAACATCCGAAACCACTAATCGGACCTCCAAAACTCATGAAATCAACATGAAACTCAAGAAGTTCTAAAAAAACAATTGCGCGTCTGATTCCTATCAAATTGACTCGGAATGACACCAAACTTTGCGGACAAGTTCCAAATGACAAAACAGACCTATTCCATGTCCCGAAATCAAAATCCAAACACGGTGGATATGAAGTCAACCTACGGTCAGACTTGTAAAAATTATAAGTCTTTAAATTGCCAACTTTCGGCAAACAACACAAACCAACCTACATACTCCAAATTTTATTTTGGGCATACGCCCAAGTCCAAAATCATGATACGAACTTATCGGATCCATCAAAACACCAATACTTAATCGTTTTTACAAATGTCAAACCTCTGTCAATATTTTCAGCTTAAGCTTCTAAAGTGAGAATTACTCATCTAAATTCATCTTGAAACATCCGAAATTCAAATCCGACCATGCACGAAAGTCATAAAACAAAATATGAAGTAATTCAAGACCCCAAACCACTGAACGGATTGCAAAAGCTCAAAAACACCGGTCAGGTCATTACAAACCTGATCCAATAATAGTAACTAGCTCACCTAGAGCTCACATCAACTAGAAACCCAGTCGGTTTCTCACAACCCACGTGTACACCATCAAGAGAGAAACATAAGAGGGTGACCCTAGAGGGATTGATCTGTATCCACAAGCAAGCATTGTCAATTAAAAGTGCTGCCAGCTCGACGTGGTCACAAGCTCAATACCATAAACTTCCCGGTGTGGTCACAGGCTCAATATCAACCGCATGGACAACTCACAAGCCATAATATCAGTATCTTGATCTGCATAGACAACTCACGTGCCAATAGTCACAATCTGCCCGATGTGGTCATGGGCATAACAACATAAATTGCCCCGGTGTGGTCATAGGAATAACTACACAATCCGCTTGGTGTGGTCACATATTTATTAACTAAATCCGCACATCATGGTCACAGGCATAACAACACAATTGGCCCGCACGTGGTCACATGCATAACAACACAATCTGCCCAGCGTGGTCACATGCCCCAATCCAAACTGAGTAGAAAACTGAGTAGAAAATTGCCTCCAAAAACATCCAAATCTGAGCTCCCCAACTCAATAAGTGATAAAATGAGCAAAGCCTTCGAAATAGAGTACCTATACATTGCTCCAGGTATACACTTTGCGAATGCGGAAGGACTCTCGCATTCGCAATGAACAAAAATTCACCTCCACAAAATGACCCTACGCGCTCGCAACATTGACCTTGCAAATGCGATGCACAGTAGACCCAGGCCTTCGCGAACATGGCCAATGTGTTACGAACATGAAGACATGACCTTGAGCTCCCAGCTCCACAACGCGAGCGCGACACTGTATTGCGAACGCAGAACACAATCAACTTACCTTTCGCGAACGCGTTACATATATCGCGTCCACAAAGAACAAATCATAGTTGACCAAAATACACCTTGATCGCGGATGGACCTTCGGGATTGCAAAGAACAGCAGAAGCAACAAGTAACAATAGAAACCAACAATAACAACATGGCCAAAAATGATCTGAAACCCATCCGAAACTCACTTGAGCCCCTCGGAACACCGTCCGAAAATACCATCAAGTCAAAAACCACGGACCTACTCGAGGCTTTAAATTACACATAACAACATCAAAACCATGAATCACATCTCAAATCATACTTAATGAACTTTTAACTTCAAAACCTCATACCAAACTGTATCAATCAATTATTCCTATTTGCTTCAAAAAAGTCGGAATGACCTCAAATTTTGCACACAAGTTCAAAATGACAAAATGAACCTATTCCAGCTCCCGAAACAACAATTCGAACCCGATATCATCAAAATCAACTCTCGGTCAAACTTAACATTCCAAACCTTCAAATTTCCAACTTTCGCTAAATAGTGCCGAAACCTTCTAGAAATATCCAAATGCAAATCTGAGCATATGCTCATGTCCAAAATCACCATACGAACCTAATCGAACCATCCAAACTCCGATCCAGGGTCAAGTACACAGAAGTCAAAATTGGTCAACTTTTCCAACTTAAGGCTTCTAACATGAGATTCATTCTTCTAAATCAATTTCGAATCACTTGGAAACCCAAACCGACGATTCACACAAGTCATAATACATATTATGAATCTACTCAAGACTTCAAACAGCTGAACGAAGTGCAATTGCTCAAAACGACCGGTTTGGTCGTTACATTCTCCCCTACTTAAACATACATTCATCCTCGAACGTGCCAACAGTTTTTCAAAGCCATTAAATCACTGTATAACCTTACCATGCACATACTTAGGGATGATCCCATATCATGCCAATCCATATAATTCTATTGACTCAACATAATAAAAAATTCTTCTTTCAACCTTAGTCTATAAAACCTTGGAACCCCATCTCCAACATCCCGAATTCATTATAAGACCAAATTCTCACATCCATACACTACATAAGTCTGAACAAGCTGCACCAAGCCATAACCATAACCGAAGATGTAATTACATGATATACCACATAACTCAGATACTCATAGCAATAACTTCTAACCACAATAACTTCCCAAAAAAACTTGGTACGGATAACAAACCACATATCAACCAAAACTTTGTCCCAAACCTTCGTACACTACAAAATGGTGAATGAAACACATAGAAACTCATAACCACTCATCAAGTCAAGCAGTCATGGAGCTCTCTCGTTCAACAAGAACCATATCCAATATTAAGAGGACCAGTGACATTATCCTTCCAAATATACTGCAATCAAATTTGATAGTACTCATTCCAGGTCCATTGACCTCATCTCATCAAATATAGTTACTCTATTAACACGCTACACCAATATAAACTCAAGCCACATACCATGCAATCTATGTACTAAACAAGCAACAACATAAAGGCTCCCAGTAAAGGAAAGAGAATGAAATGAGAGAATCGCCCCGCAAGTTCAATATATACCACCACAAGCACAATGCTACGAACCCATCACACATAGTAGAACTAAAACACACAAACCTCACTCAAAGCATATAAAATAACTCTGTCGTAGTGCATGACTCAATCCAAACACTAGTCCCATGAACTACCTTGAGCCATAATGCTCTAAATCCACAACCCTAAACAAATCAACAACAAACATACAAAGGGCATGACCTTAACCATGGCGAAATGGTTAGAACAATATACCACCAATAGGAAAGACAAGAACCAAGGTGCAATCAACCATTCGACATCCTAAATAACACCTCGCTCGAATTTTGCGATAAGGCCCCAAATAGAACCGCATCATGTGAGCCAATAACCAACATATCATAACCCATTGTAGAATAGAAAATTAACACATAGAACATATCAAAACCCAAACAAGCTTAACTCTAATATAATAACACATCCCTCAATAATAATAGTGTTGAGTCAGTAAATCCGACCCTGTGTAGAATGCATGTCCTTATTAGGCCTATCCATGGTTTTTCAAATCAACTCTGGTCATCCACAAATGGATAAATAACCCTCCAAAAGTCCAAAATGACCTAACCATAACACGTACTACCATCTGGATAACTTTGGCCATATATTCACTATCCACAACCACGAAACAATCTACTTTTAAGAACTCCCATTATACAAATCCATAGAACATATGAATCATCATAGTCGATCCCAACTCCACCACTCAAATGACTAACACATCTCTCTTACACAATCATACCGCCACATTTCAAAATTTGAATATCAGCTGTCGATCAACCAGGCGAGCACCGCAATACCAGTGAAGCATCTGCAAGTCAAACACAGTCTGTATTTTCAAATACGTGCCCTTATCAGGAAATACGAAGTAGTACTAGCATTCATCTAAACATCTAAAACCGTCCATACTATTTTAAATTCATGACCTTCTCTTCAAAACGGAACTACAACCTTGTACATGCTAACCTTAATCCCACACGACGCACTGCATCTATCATGCCATCATATGAAAACACAAGAACTCCATTATGAACTTTGAGTCATAAGTAGAATACACACTCGATCAGTCAGAAACTTCCACTTGATCCCATCCAGGACAAAATTACAATATGCAATATACTCCTTATGCCAGTAGAAAATATCTATCTTAAACCATGGTAGAAATCATCGAGAACACTATAAACCTATATGAGATCCTAGAATGAAACCATCCTCAACCTAACACCTCTCCTTTCGAGAACACTACAATCCTCAACCAAAGATAGCCACATGAGATCCTAGCATGAAACCATACCGTTCTAATCCCATAAGCCATTTATTCCCTCTTCAACATCCAATAGTATCGCAACTAAAGTTCCTACTATGAAGAGACTTTACATGAATTAAACGCTGTTTCCTTTAACTTTCTAATACTAAAATGTAGAACCTCTAATGATACATATGTACCACCAATCCCAACATTACCCAATGTGAATCTGAGATCTTAGCCTTTTTTTTACAAATTTTCGAAATTACTCAAATGCCGCATATGAACCTTGAACCCTTTAGAAACTTCTCGAAAGTCATTCACCCAATTCTAATCTCAATGCACTGCCTAAACAAGCCGAATGACATGTGCTCCATCATCACACCAACAGCTAAAGAATTAACCCCATCTTAATGCAATCAAGTAAATCCCTACTACATGTACACTACATCCGTCATGAACAACAAACTCAAATCATTCCATGATTTCCATTGCCCTTAAAGTTTAATATATCTCGTATCCAAAAATCTCCTTACTCGAGTCATCCTCGATCTCAACCTCTGCATCTCATAATTGATTCACAAGTATACCTCAGACGGAAATTAATACAACACATAGCTATGCAATATGAGTGTCGATAGCAGGCTCCCCTACTTGGCTCAAAGTCATAAAACAAAACATCTAATAACCCACAATATCTTTGTTTCATGAATACCACGATCTCGCACCGAAATTCAACTAAATCCTATATGAACTCATATATCACTAATTATATGGTACCTCAACTCATCAAATAAGTTTGCATTTATTATCATGACAATCAAGCCAACTTTCTCAAGTGATCCAAACTCAAATTGCAACACATATAACCCACTGATAGAAAGAAAATTCTTCACATAACAACATAAGGATAACACAGCCTCAGAACATCCTGTAGGAGATAACTCACATGCTTTGCCTCAAACTGGCATTTCATTATGCTATACCATGGTCACCACCACTCTGCGTTAACTTAATCTTCCCGAGTCTGAACTTGTAAACAAGACATAAGAATCTACTTCATTCCACATATATACATCTGAAAGATCTCTCAACATTCTCACAACTCAGAGTCGTACAACACATCAAGAAATAAATCAATCACCTAATGGTCCTCTTCACATCCCAAGAAAACTATTCTCATCACATCCAAGCCATCTTCTATCTTCTTTTCGCCCGATTCAATCCTCTTTGTGAGTTCCTCGAGCATCTTCATAATAGTAGGGTCAGCTGCTGACCCGTTGTTGCTCGATCTTTTTGATACCTGTTCGGCTCGAGGAGCTGTTTCTGGTGCTGTGCTTGGAGTTTTTTGGTGGCTTTGCAGTTGAGCAATAACCAGCTATTGTGCCTGCAACATCTCAAAAATGACATGAAAGCTAACTTCTCGTTCCTCCCGAGCTGGGGTTCTCTGAGCTTCTTATTTGTTTTATTGGCATATACTCCCGTTAGTGTGGGAGCTTATATCGACGTGTTGGGAGTTGTGTGAGCCCACATCCACGGGGATTTGCTCTGGTGTGTCCTCAGGCTTTCGCAGTGGTACACGAGTGCATGGAACAGCTACACCATTCTCTCCATGGTCCTCAGGACCGTTGTTTTCATGTGCATTTACTGAGTTAGACATTTTCCCTGAAATCAAAGATTTTTGGAAAAGAAAAAGCATGAAGAATAACTTGTGTTTTCAATAAACCAGCACAAAAACAATCACTATTATTTTTATCCCCACGGTGGGTGCCAAACTGTTTACCTTGAAAATGGTAATTACAATTATATTTGACTTTGTGGTTCTAAAAATACGTGATTTATTTTAATTTTAGTTGTTAAGTGATGGATGCTAAATCTCGAGCATAGGGAACCCTAGGGGTCAAACCTCGAGTTGTGCCTCGAGGCTTCTGAAGAGGGGCTGTGAAATGCCATAATGATCACAAAATCAGACTCTCTGATTTTAGCCGTATACAAAGGTTTTGCTCATTTTATCACATTATAAACTCGGGAGCTCAATTTTGGAGGATTTTGGAGGCGATTTTCACCACGTGGATTGGGGTAAGTGTTTTCTACTCATTTTGGATTATATTTCATGAATCTATCTTCGATTTTGGCATTTGGATTATGAAATTTAAAGAGAAACTGGGGGGTTTTGTGTAAACTTTCCTAAGGTGAATTTTTGAGTTTAGAACATCGATTCGGAGTCAAATTTGAGTTAAATTAGTATGGTTGGACTCGTAATTGAATGATTTGTCAGAATTTATGAGTTTTGTCGGGTTCTGAGGTACGGTCCCGGGTTCGACTTTTTGGTTGACTTTAAGTTATTGATTGAAGATTGATCTTTATTATTTGGGTTGGTTTCCTTTGGCATTATTTGATGCATTCGAGTTTCTTTTAGCTAGTTTCAAGTCATTCGGAGGTTGATACATTCGAGATGGCATTCTAGAGTGTTGTTTGGCTTGATCGGTATTTGTTTTGGCTTCTTTGAGTCAAGTAACTTATCTAAGCTTGGTTGAGGCACTAGTTTCCTAAATTATGTGTGATAGCTACGTGCTTTGGGTGCGCATATGTGTGGTCTTTGAGCCCATGTGCGAGCATCAGGGTATTTATCGGTGCTCTGGGTAGTGCTTAGATTATGATATGACTAGAATTGACTGTTAAGATTTAAGCTAAAATATTCCTCGTATTTGTAACATTGTCGTGAACTATTTGAACCTTGTTTGAGGTTACGAAGAAGCTAATTCCCAGAATAAACTTGGAAATTGTTATTCTGCGATGAAATTTCCGATTTGAGCTATGATAGCATACTTTGCATATGCATACACTTTAGCTTGTCACTTCTACCAGTCTAGGGCATTAAATCTGATATTCGTTGATCCCATATATGTATTCTTCTATATTTCTTATGTGTGATATGATTGGAACTGGATGCTTGTGACCACGCCGGGTGGATTGGGTGTTGTTATGAACGTGACCACGCCGAGCGAATTGTGTTGTTATACCTGTGACCACGTTGGGCGTATTGAGTTGTTAAACATGTGACTCACCGAGCGGATTGTGTTTTAATTCCTATGATCGCGCCGATGCATTTTTTATTGTTATACTTGTGACCACGATGGGCGGATTGTGTTGTAATGCCCACGCTGGGAGGATTGTGATGTTGAGCCTGTTACCACTTTGGACAGATTGTGAGTATCGACACGTGAGTTGTCCGTGCTAATCTAGACACTTATATTATGGCATGTGAGTTTTTCGTGCAGCACGTGAGTTGTATGTATGGTGATATTGAGCATGTGACCATGCTGAGTGGTATATGATATTGAGCTTATGACCACGCGGGTCTAGTAGCACGTTGAATTGGCCGTGCTTGCATGTGGATAAGGATCAATCCCCATAGGGTCACCATCTTATATTTATCTCTTCATTGTGTACATGCGGAATGTGAGAAACAGTCTGGTTTCTGGTTGATGTGAGCTCTAGCAGAGCTGGTTACTATTATTGGCTTATTATTATTTTGATCGGGTTGCACACCGCAATGGACTGATATGTGGTTATTGCATTTCATCTTTAGTTGCAATTTCCTTTACTGTTTACCTGATTTACTTGCATATATTCCTTTGCTGGCCTGTTGACTAAGCATAATATTTGAAAACAAAGAATTGTAAGCATTAAAGTGGTTTTACCTAAGATTTTTGTGATTTGATCACATATACATTCTATACTTATTGAAATTATGAGCTATACAGATGTTAGTGAGTATCATTTATAGTTCTTTCTTCTTCTACCTCGTCGAAGTTTGTTAGTATACTTATTTAGTACATAGGGTTGGTTGTACTCATACTACACTTATGCACCTTGCGTGAAAATTTTGGACATGACGTTACTGTGAATGGCGAGAGCTAGCATTGAAAATGTACAGTGTTCCAGATTGTGCTACCACTAGTTCTTGGTAGTTCTAGATTTGAGATCTGTTCATGTACATTTGAAATAGATGATGTATCATTTCTCATTTCAGTTTGTAAATCTATGTCTTAGTGGCTCATGCCTTGTACTACCAGTCCTTTAGAGTTATATAAAGATTCAGTTATTTCACTTTTGGCTTTTAATTATATTAGTAAATTGTGTTTAGTGTTATTTGGCTTACCTAACGGGTTAGTTTCGGTGCCATCACGACTAGTTGGATTTTGGGTTGTGATAAGTTGGTATCAGAGCTCTAAGTTCATCGGTTTTACGAGTCATGAGAAAATGTCTAGCAGAGTCATGTGGATCGATATGATGACGTCCATACCTATCTTCGAGAGGCTATAGACATCTAGGATGAAATTTCCCATCCTTCATTCCTTATCGTACTACATTGATTCAGCTTTAAGCATATCTCTTTGAATTCCTTCCACTTACTCGTGTGTTGTGTTGAGCGCTCAGGTATTAGATATGCATTGACAGCCTGCGATTCCATGGATGAGGTGCGAGATGTTCACTCGATGTGGTGGTTTTTGGCCATTTTGGAGGACATGAGGCTTGGTTTTGACCGCAACTTGGGGGCTCGATGGTTTTAGTTGTGTGAATATGTGCTTTTGGACTTCTATGTCCGGTAGTGTCCCTAGGAATGGGGCTTATTTCCTGGTGACTTATGGCTTGGTGAGTGTTTGGGTTGTTAAATGATGAGTGTGCTATGACTGCTGAATGTAAGGTGGAAACCTACAATTCAAGGGTCGATCAGATCCCAGGTGCACCCCCGATTCTGAAGGGTGTATATTAAAAGAAATTTGTACAAAAGCCATTCCCATCGAGTGCTACTCCAAAGCCCATCCCAAAGAAATTCAGAATGCCCGATCTCCTGAAGAACTATGGAACCTCGAACCCAACTAGCACATCACTACTTACGCTTGTTCTATAAAGGGAAATGACCTGAAGGACGACGAGATTGAATCCGTTCTGTTAAAAAAATTCGGAGAAACACTTTCAAAAGGGGCCATGATGTGGTATCATAACCTATCCCCGAATACGATAGAATCATTTGCCATGCTGGCAGATTTTTTTATAAGGGCACATGTTGGTGCCATCAAGGTTTCTACAAGGAAATCCGATGTCTTCAAAATCAAACAGAGAGAAAACGAGATGCTACAGGAGTTTGTATCTTGCTTTCAAATGGAGAGAATGGAATTACCACCAGTCTCCGATGACTGGCAGTGTAGGACTTCACCCAAGGTTTGCACGAACGAAGCTTGATAGCTTGGAAGCAGCTAAAGCAGAACTTGGTTAAATATCATGCTGTGATGTGGGCAGATGTCCACAACCAGTATCAATCAAAGATTAGGGTCGAGAACGACCAACTAGGAGCCCCCTCGGGCTCAGTATATCCTAACAGGCTCCTGGCAAAGGAACCAAGGCCAAACAAAGAAAGGTACCAATCGTACACTGAAGATCAAAGAAACGCCCCAAGGTGTAACATACCCCAAAATGACTGAAGGGCAGATCGTGGTCATAATCCTCGGGGACTCGTGAGCATAGCCGGATTTGACAGACACGTAGGACCAATGGGTTTTGGCCACCTAGTGTGTTTGATTTTACCTATGGCTGATACTATCTGAGTATAACTCTAACATTGATGTTTCGAACATCGTATCTGCCATAGGTAAAATCAAAGACACTAGGTGGCCAAAACCCATACTATCAGATCCGACGCAAAGGAACCATAACATTGTGTGTGAATTTCACGGCACACACGGTCATAGGACCGAAGATTGTAGACATCTCCGAGAAAAAGTAGCCCAACTATTCAACAAAGGGCACCTTCGAGAGTTCCTCAGCGACCGATCCAACAATAAAATTCACGAAAAAGAGGCGAGCTAGAAAAATGAAATAGAAGAGCCACAACATGTCATCCACATAATCATTGGAGGAGTTGATATCCCACAGGAACCCATTTTCAAACGAACAAAAATATCCATCAACAATGAAAAACGAACTCGAGGTTACATACCCGACAGCGCACTCACATTCAGCGAAGAAGGCATCGAGGCCCTATCTCAGCCTCATAACAATGCATTGGTAATTTCTTTTCTTATGAGTACATTTCAAATAAACGTGTGCGTGTGGATCCAGGTAGCTCGTCCAACATTATCAGGTCGAGGGTGGTGGAGCAGCTCAGATTGCTTGACCAGAACGTGCCCGCCTCTTGAGTCCTCAACAGATTTAACATGGCGAGCGAGACAACAAAAGGGGAGATTGATAACTAGGGAGTTTGATACCTTTTATACTCGTTCTTGCTTATGTTTTAATTAAGAATTTGTACAAAATAGTACCAAAAGGCTCACAAGTTATGCTTGAATGCAGGTTTGATCAACAAAGTGACAAGATATCAAAGATCAGCTCAAAAGGAGTGAAACTTGCACAAGTACCAAGACAAGACAAAGCTCAGGCAAAATAGGCCCAATGCGGCCGCACACCATTCTGTGTGGTCCGCACAAGGAGGTCCAGAGAGGTTGATTTCTAGGACAACAAGCAATGTGGCCGAATTAGGTTTTGTGCGATCCACGCTGGGATCAATGCGGCCGCACTCGATTTAGTGTGGTACATAGTAAGAAGAATCAGAAAGTTGCCAGATTTCGAGTTTCATGCCAATGCGGCCCGCGCTCCATTTTATGCGGACCGCACTAGAAGCCTCTGCGGCCGCAGTCCACTCTATACGGTCCGCATAGCCAGAGTTCAGAGAAATGGATTTTCAAGTTCAGAGCCTTAGTGCGGCCGCACACCATTTTGTGCGGTCCACACTAGCCCCGCAGGGGTATTTTTGTCCAAATTTTTAAGCTTAGTATAAATAGCTTCTTTTCCCATTTTTAGGGTATCAGATAGTATTAGCTAAGAGCTGTGCTTGTGGGTTCGAATATTTTAGCTATTTTGGGCAATTTTATCTACAATTCAACATTGAATCTTCTTGTTCATCTTAGTAATTAATTAATATGAGTTTTTCTTCATGTATTTCTTGCTTTTCTTCTTTAATTATGAGTAGCTAAACCCATAAGCTAGGGTTGTGGCTCAACCCTATTGTGGGTAATTGATGGGTCTTGTATTTTAGTGTTAGATTGACTACGGGTGTTTGATATTTGGGCTAATTTCATGTTTAATTGTTGAATTAGTGGTTACAAATACTAGTTTGTGTTTAGTTGACTTGAGCTCTTCTTGAGAAAGAGAGCTTGAGTCTCGAAAATTGGTCCAACAAGGAATTGGGGCGTACTCAAGAGATTGATAGCCCCAATTAAAGGGTTAAACCTCGAGAGAGTAATACCCGACTTGAACCTTGATTGCTTGTGCAAACTTGCATACCCAATTGGTCTTGAGAAAGTCAATTCGGGCAAAATCACTTGAACCACTGAGAGGTGTAGAGTGGGTAAAATCATTCAACGGTTATATCATACTCCCCAAACATGTTAATCGTGCCTTAGACTCAAGTATCCTTCAATTGACCACCTAGGCGAAAGTTACTACCCTAGTGCCTTTTAAACCATTTGTACAACCGGCAAGATTTTACTCTTAGCTTATTCTAGTTTCATTTATCATTGTAGTTTGAAAAAAATAGAAGTAAAACAAAAAAACTCAAAAATATTTAGAAGTGTAATTTGGAACACATACCCAACTCTAAACTAGATAGATACCCGACTCCAACATCTAGCTCTCTGTGGAAATCGATCCCGACCCTAAATCGGGTAAAAGCTGCTTCGACCCTCTCTTGCTACTTAATAATAGTGCAGGGTAGGCCTAGATCACTTTTGGCGCCGTTGCCGGGGAGCTAACGGTTTTGGCTATCTATTTAGTTAGTTTTGTGTATTGTTCTTCTTTACTTCTTTGTTACTAACTTTTTTTGTGTCACAACTCAAGTACTAAAATGGCATCGAACAAAGCTAATGACCCTCTTGGAAATGTGATTGCGGGGGAGGAGGTAGATGATGTCGGAGATCATAAAGTGCCTCTTGTACCTCAAGGACAACGTAAAGGCCGCCAGGCTAATGCTAATGTCAATGACAATATCCCAGACCCTCCTCCGCCACCTCCAAGAGTGGCTCCTAGAGTACTTCCAAACCAAGGCTATGCTAGTGCTATTGTCCCACCCCGAATCCGGGCAGGCAATTTCCAAATAACCAACGTGATGTTGACCTTGCTTGAGCAGTGTGGGTATTTCACGGGCGCTGCAAATCAAAATGCTTACAAACATCTCAAGGGGTTCATGGATACATGTTGGGGGAGCAAATAGACTAATGTGTTCGAGGATGCTCTTAGGTTGATACTCGTCCCATTCTCACTTAGGGGGATGGTTTTCGATTGGCTCGAGCGTCTTCCCAACTATTCCATTAAAACTTGGAATGAGTTGGCGGATAAGTTCATTGCTAAATTTTTCTCAGCGGGACATATGGCAACATTGCGAGATGAGATATTGGCTTTCAAGCAAGAGCCCACGAAACCTTTACATGAGATTTGGGAGAGTTATAGAATAATGGTGAAGGAATGCCCCAACAATGATATTACCGAGGCTACGATACAACAAACCTTCTACTGGGGCATTAATACAACAAAACAATGCATAGTGAACCAAATTACTGGGGGCAACTTTATGAAGATTTCATATGACGAGGCATGTAATATTCTAGATGAGATGACTGACACTTCTTCTGCATGGCAAAGTAGAGCCAATAAGCCCAGGGTGACCCCACGGTTACTCATCTGCACAAGGAATTACATGACCATGGGCAAGCTATAGCTGAGCTAACAACTACTTTTAACCAATTCGCAAAGGAACAGTTGCAGCAAGTTCAAAATCCCCACCAAGTGAATGCCATGGAGGGTGTCAATATGCTTGTCAATAAAAGAAGGCAAAGAAGGCAGCAAAACCAAAGAAAATTCTAAGCAATATGATGATGACTGTGATGGATTTAAAAATGATGGTTATGATGAACAAAGTGAAGAGGTTCAATACGTGAATAATTATCAAGGCCAACGGGGCGACTCTTCCAACCAACAACAATGAAGACCTCAAGGCAATTGGGGAAATCAACAACAAGGCAATGACAATTGGGGGAACAACAACCAAAAACACAACTGGGGCAATCAGAACAACAAACAAAACAACAACTGGGGTAATCAGAATAACAATCAAAACAACCAAGGAAATTGGAATGGTAATAATAACAATTGGGGTGGTAATAAAAATCAAGGTGGATGGAACAATGGAAACCAAGGAAACCGGGGGCAAGGCTTTCAAAGGACCCCAATGTACCAACAACCGAACAATTCACATCTTTTCCTCTCAAGGTCCTAGTTCTTCTAGCAATGATATGGGTATAATTGAAATGATGTTTGAATAGATGATGAAGAAGAATTCAGATTCTGATGCGCAGTTGGCTTCCCACAATACCTCAATCAGAAATTTGGAGGTGCAATTAGGCCAAATCTCACAGTCTTTAAATACTCTCCTTAAGGGTTCTCTACCAAGTGATACGGTAGTGAACCCGAAGGGTGGGAACAATCATGTTATGGCAGTAACAACAAGAAGTGGGAGAGACGGTGATGTGCATGCCTCCAACCAAAAGCAAATTGTGGATGATGATGTTGAGTTGCAAGAAGATGAAGTTCCTTTGGTGGTTGAAAATGTGATTGATAAAAATGTGAATGAAGAAGTGAGGATTGATATTCAAGATATTGAGGAGGAAACTCAAAATGATGTGAACCCGTCTAGGGATCACATAATAGACATGCTGGAGCCGGTTGTGCCTAAAGCCAAGGATCATATGCCAAGGCCACCTCCGCTTTATCCTCAAAGGCTCGCAAAGCAGAAAAATAAAAATCAGTTTAAAAAGTTCATTGACATGATAAAGAGCTTATCCATCAATGTGCCTTTGGTGGGGGCTTTTGAACAAATGCCGAGCTATGCCAATTTCATGAATTACTTGGTAACAAAGAAGCAGTCTATGGATTGTGAAACTATAAAGATGACTCACCAAGTTAGTGCAATAGTGCATTCAATGGCCCCAAAGTTTGAAGATCCCGGTGCTTTCACCATTCCTTGCACCATTGGGAGTGAGGATTTTGCTAAAGCTCTATGTGATTTTGGGGCTAGTATCAATTTGATGCCTTATTCCATTTTCAAGATTATGGCTATTGGGAAGCCGAGGCCGACTTCCATGAGATTACAAATGGCAGATAGAACGATGAAGAGACCATTGGGTATATTGATGATGTGCTTGTCTGGGTGGACAAATTTATCTTTCCAACTGACTTAGTGATCTTGGATTGTGAGGTAGATTATGAAGTTCCTATAATTTTGGGGCGACCTTTCCTTGCTACGGGGAAGGCCTTAGTTGATGTGGAAGCAGGGGAACTCACCTTCCGGGTGGGTGACGAGAAAGTGGTCTTTCATGTGTGAAAATCAATGAAGCAGCCCAACACTACCGAGGTGTGCTCTTTTGTGGACCTCATTACAGTAGTGATAATTGATGACACAAGTGCAATGATCAATGTGGAGGACCCATTGGAGGCCGTATTATTGAATCTTGATGTCAATGAGGATGCAAGCCGAGTGGAGTACGTGAATGCTTTACATGGAATGGGCTCTTACTCTTATGAGCCTAGGAAATTAATTTTGGACCTTGAGAATTGGAAGTCTCCACCAACAAAACCTTCAATTGAGGAGCCTCCGGTGTTGGAGTTGAAACCGCTGCCTCCATACCTCAAGTATGAGTTCTTAGGCTCAAATTCTACTTTACCAGTTATTATTTCTTCTTGCCTTACTAACATGAAGGTTGATGCCACATTGGTGGTGCTTCAAAAGCGAAAAAGGCAATTGGATGGACTTTAGCTGATATTCGGGGAATAAGCCTTGCATTCTGTATGCACAAGATTATTCTGGAAGATGATGCAAAGCACTCCTTGGAGCATCAAAGGAGGTTGAATGAGGCGATGCAAGAAGTTGTGAAAAAGGAGGTAATCAAGTGGTTGGATGTCGGGGTTGTGTACCCCATCTCTGATAGCTCTTGGACTTCACTGGTGCAATATGTACTGAAGAAGTGTGGCATGACCATGGCTACAAATTCACAAAATGAGTTGATTCCTACAAGAACTGTCACCGGTTGGAGGGTATGCATGGACTACCGCAGGTTGAATAAGGTGACCCGCAAGGATCACTTTCCTTTGCCTTTCCTTGACCAAATGTTAGACTGACTTGCTGGGCGTGCCTTCTATTACTTCTTGGATGGGTATTATGGGTACAACCAAATCTTGATTGCTCCAGAAGATCAGGAGAAGACCACATTCACTTGTCTGTATGGCACTTTTGCCTTTTCTAGGATGCCTTTTGGGTTGTGTAATGTACCGACTACATTTTAGCGGTGTATGATGGCCATTTTCACCTATATGGTGGAAGACATTTTAGAGGTGTTCATGGATGACTTTAGTGTTGTGGGGGACTAATAGAGTTTTGGCCCGTTGTGAAGAAACTAATATTGTCCTTAATTGGGAAAATGCCACTTTATGGTGGAAGAAGGAATAGTTCTTGGGCATAAAATTTCGAAGCATGACATTGAGGTGGATAAAGAAAAGATCGATGTGATTTCAAGGCTCCCTCCCCTACATCCATCAAGGGAATTCAAAGTTTTCTTGGGTTTGCGGGATTCTACCGGAGATTTATCAAAGACTTTCGAATGTAGTGAATCCCATGTGCAAGTTGTTGGAAAAAAGATGCTAAGTTTGTGTTTGATGAAAATTGTATGCAAGCCTTTGAACTTCTCAAGTATAAGTTGACCATCACTCCTATAATTACCATGCCTAATTGGAGCTTACCCTTTGAGCTCATGTGCGATGCGAGGGATGTTGCAGTTGGGGAGGTTTTGGGTCAAAGAGTGAACAAAATGTTTCGTCCGGTGTACT
Organism: Nicotiana sylvestris; assembly: GCF_000393655.2. Classification (NCBI taxonomy): domain Eukaryota; kingdom Viridiplantae; phylum Streptophyta; class Magnoliopsida; order Solanales; family Solanaceae; genus Nicotiana; species Nicotiana sylvestris. The sequence continues at coordinate 50,945,174 of NC_091060.1, read as the reverse complement.
ATGCGAGCATGACAATGAATGATGCTCAAATGAACTACACGGTGACCGAGAAAGAACTTTTGGCTATTATGTTCGCAATGGAAAAATTTCGGCCGTATCTTATGGGTGCTAAGGTTATTATTCATATCGACCATGCCGCACTCCGGTACTTAATGTCGAAGAAGGATTCCAAAGCTAGACTGATGTGATGGGTCTTGTTACTTCAAGAGTTTGATTTAGAGATTGTGGACCGAAAGGGTAGTGAGAACCAAGTGGCGGACCACTTGTCTCACTTGGAGGAGGAGGGGAGGCCTCGTGATGGCCTAGAGATCAATGATTCATTTTCCAATGAACAACTCCTTCTGGTGTCGATGAACGATATGCCATGGTTTGCTGATGTTGCTAATTTCCTTGTGTATCATCCCGTGTGAGCTCTCTTCTAACCAAAGGAAGAAGCTCAAGTGTGATAGTTTGGACTTCTATTGGGATGAGCCGTACTTGTTCAAGATTTGCACGGATGTTGTGATCCGAAGGTGTGTCCTGAAGGAAGAGCAATTGAGTATCTTGGAGGCTTATCATTCCTCTCCCTATGGTAGCTATCATGGTAGGGTGAGGACGACTTCTAAAATTCTTAGTTGTGGGTTTTATTGGCCAACTTTGTTCAAAGATGCAGGTGATTTTGTGAAGAGATGTGATGAATGCCAAAGAGCGGGTGGAATTTTGAAGAAAGATGAGACACCTCTTAATACAATTCTTGAAGTATATATCTTTGATGTATGGGGCATTGATTTCATGGGACCATTTGTTAGCTCTTGTGGGAGCACTTACATTCTTGTGGTGGTTGACTATGTTTCAAAGTGGGTTGAAGCCGTGGATTTGCTCAACAATGAGGCCCAGAGTGTTGTTGCATTTCTCAAGAAAAGCATTTTTACAAGGTTTGGTACTCCACATGCAATCATAAGTGATGATGGGTCTCATTTTTGCAATAGAGCTCTTGACACTTTGCTTTCAAAGTATGGTTTCAATCACAAAGTTTCTACTCCCTATCATCCTCAAGCAAGTGGTCAAGTTGAAGTCTCCAACAGAGAAATCAAAAGCATATTGTCAAAGACGGTAAATGCAAATAGGACCGATTAGTCAAAGAAGTTGGATAACGCTCTATGGGCTTATAGGACTGCTTATAAGACTCTGATTGGTATGTCTCTGTATTGGTTGGTATTTGGGAAAACTTGTCATCTACCGGTTGAGTTAGAGCACAAGGCCATGTGGGCTTTGAGGAAGCTAAATCTTGAGTGGGATATTGCAGCCAATCTTTGTGTGGAGCAGCTTAATGAACTTAATGAATTCTGATTCCATGCCTACTCCAGTTCGTCCTTGTACAAAGACAAGATGAAGTACCTTCATGATAAATATGCTCGTGGAAAGGAGTTTAAAGTAGGTGATTTGGTTCTCTTGTTCAATTCTCGGTTACGTCTATTTCCGGGAAAGCTTATATCAAAATGGAGTGGACCTTTTAAAGTGGTGTGTGTGACCCCTTTTGGTGCTCTTGATTTCAAAAACAAAAATGGAGAGGTCTTCAGAGTTAATGGGCACCGGGTCAAGCATTATCTTGGATAAATTAATGACAGCCACGTGGTGGCACTTCTTAATCTCAAATGATGTGATGATAACCTGCGTCGTGCCACGACATTAAATATGGCGCTTCTTGGGAGCCAACACATGTGTTTTTCTTCTTGTTTTATTTTATTTTCATTGTAGTGTAGGTTGATTTTTGAGCTAACTGGTTGTGACAGGTTACAGGATTGTGTTGGTGCAGTGCAGAACATAGTGGAAAAAGTGTCCAGGCCTCTAAACATTGCAATGCGGCCACACTACATTTAGTGCAGACCGCACTGGTGAAGGAGGAAATGTCCAATCTCTGAAGTTTGCCATCGCGGCCTCAGTACATTTTGTGCGGTCCGCGGTGGACCACTGCGGCCGCATGGCATTTTGTGCGGACCGCAGTGGATTGACTGTCTAAACTTGAAAAAGGTTATGTAGTGCGGACCGCGGTCCATTTTGTGCGGTCATCTTGCCCGTTACTCGTAATTCATAGCTTGGACTTGTTAATCTTCATCTCATCTCACATATGGTAACTTAATGTCAATTTAATTGCTTTAAATTTGGTTATTTTCTTTTTCTTTTTGTTTTACTTGGCTATTATTCTTTTCTTCCTTTATTTTCTTTCATAGATTAGGTTAGGGTAGTTAATCATTTGATTAAAATAGACATAGGTAGTTAAAATCAATGGGCAATCACTTAGGGACATTACTTAAGTGCAAATTTGGGCTTTAAATCAAACATACCTTGAACCCTAACTTAGTGCCACAGCTGGCCACTCAGTGCGGACCGCTATCGTTTTTGTGCGGTCCGCGGTGCCCAGTAACATTTTATGCGAACCGCATTGATGAAAGTCCTGAAAGCTGAACCTTGGGGACTGCGGCCGCACTACATTTTGTGCGGTCCGCATTGGTCCCTGTGCGGCCACACTACATTTTGTGCGGTCCGCACTACCTGGATACAGAGAGTGGTTATTATGATCCCCACCTCTGTGCGGACCGCATGACTTTTTTGTGTGGTCTGCATTGACCCCTATGCAGCTTCACACCATTTTTTGTGGTCTGCACTGTGTGACTTCTGAAAACTGCCTGCAATTTTTCTTTTCTGTTCTGCAACTCTTTCTGCAACACTACTTTTAACTACTTCTATTGATATTAACAAGCATATTGAATTGTATTTACAGACAATGGTGAAACAATGAGGTAAAGGCTCTAAACAACTAGGCATAAGAGAGTCTTCTTGGGGAGGGAAACAAAAGATAATTAGACTTACTACTCAAGCCTGGAAAAATATTAAAAACACAAGGAAATTGATAAGAGCAACTGATAGAGCCATTTTCATGTTGGGGAGTGAGTACGAGACCTCCTGAGAGCTCTCTTTAGACTCTGTGCTAGAGTACATCCTTGACTGGCCGGAGAGGAACAAGCTTAGAGACACATCTCCAGCATCCCCCACTGCCCAAGCATCAGTGAATATTTCTTCTGAGTCGTTTGAGGGCTCAGGTTCAGGTAGTGGGGAATAGTCCACCTCTCCCACAGCGTCATTATCCGGAGAGGGTGCAGTAGGTGATGAGGAGGAAGTATGAGGACAAGAAGTAGTTGGATAAGGGGGCGAACCTCAAGTGGGGGGTGTTTTTAGAAATATGATTCGTAGTTTCTTGTTTTGCAAGTTTGCAATAAACCTTTTGTTTGCTTAATACCATGGTTCTTTCCAAAGGTGGAGTTTTGTGTGAACCAGGTGCCTCTTCCCAATGATGGATGGCGTGACAACCTTCTTAAGGATTTGAGTCCGTTTTTATTTTTTGTTTTTCGTAGTTAGTAGTTAAGGGCGCCTCAAGCAAAGCTTCACTTGCGCCTAGCACATTTGCCTTTGATCTTATGGTCAAAAAATAAATTGTTGTGTTTAGGATGGTAAAAGTCATGACCTTGAGACTCATGTGTTAATCGATAATCATCAAGTGGTTTTTCGGGACCACCGTGTGGTCAAATCTTATCTAAGATCGTTGTGGGCCCCCGACTCTATGTCTTTAGCGATCCCATAGCTTGTGTGGTGAGTAATTACATTGCAAGTCCAAGTCCCGAGCCATTGGTCTAGAACTTGCCCTAAATGTTTGTTGAGGCAAAATCCTATGTGAATTTTGACCTGAGACATGATTATAGGCTCTCCTTGGTCCAAATGATAGCTTGAACACTTCTATAACCTACTAATGATATGATCCCTAGTTAACCCTTTTGAGCCTTAGACCTTTTCCATGCAAGACCCATAGTACAAGCCAATGCACGTTCTAAAAGATACCCTCTCTTGGCACCCGATCTTTCCTTTAGCACATACAAAAGCATAAGTTTGGGGGGAGAGACGAGGATGGCAACAAAGTGGTAAAAAGTCACAAAAAATGAAGAAAAGGAAAGGCAATGAAAAAGAAAGAAAAACAAAAAAAAGACAAAAAGAATGTTCAATGTGAAAAAGAATAAAAACGGATTCAAGAAAAGCAATGAATGAAAGGTGTGGAAAGTTGAAAAAAGGAGAAAGGTTTGAAATGTATAAGAAAGAGTGACAGTGTGTCTCTCTAACCCTTAGAAAGAAGTGAAATGACTCAAAGAGTCACGTGAATGTGTGCTAAATGAATCAAAAGAAATGTTTAAGGGAAGATGGAACCTACTTAGACCAAACATCTCCTACCCTGAACCAAAAGCCTTCTCAGTGTCTCCACAAAAGCCCTATATAATCTTGAGTTGAATGAAGCTTATATTAGTGGTGAATCACATAAGGGGCAAGCATATGGTACTTAGAGCCGGACTTATGACTTTTTATTGAGAGGGGTGAGTGGATTTCTAATAACCTCGTTCTGAGTGCCAATATTTTAAAGGTGAGGTTTGCTAAGGGAAAGTTGAGGATGTGTGAGTTTGGGTTCCACAATGACCAAAGTAATAGAAAGAGTTTTTGATGTGTTGAGTCAACTCTTGATGCTCTTGTGTCGATCTTAATCCATGGTATTTGAAAGAGTAAATGTTTTTAATGATTCATTTGTATTGAGGGCAATGGTTAGTCCCAATTGATGCTAGATGAGGTCACTTTAGGAAAGCTGGAATTTTCTTGGACGTTCTCTTGAGGGGTGGGTCTTATTTTATTTGCTTGAGGACATGCTAAAACTTAAGTTTGGGGAAGTTGATAACTAGGGAGTTTGATACCTTTTATACTCCTTCTTGCTTATGTTTTGATTAAGAATTTGTACAAAACAGTCCCAAAAGGCTCACAAGTTGTGCTTGAATGCAGGTTTGATCAACAAATTGCCAAGATGTCAAAGATCAACTAAAAAAGGAGTGAAACTTGCACAAGTACCAAGACAAGACAAAGCTCAGGCAAAACAGGCCCAATGCGGCCGCACACCATTATGTGTGGTCCGCACAAGGAGGTTCAGAGAGGATGATTTCTAGGCCAACAAGCAATGTGACCGCATTAGGTTTTGTGCGTTCCGCACTGGGATCAATGCGGCCGCACTCGATTTAGTGTGGCGCATAGTAAGAAGAATCAGAAAGTTGCCAGATTTCGAGTTTCAAGCCAATGCAGTCTGCGCTCCATTTTATGCGGACCGCACTAGAAGCCTCCGCGGCCGCAGTCCACTCTATACGGTCCGCATAGCCAGAGTTCAGAGAAATGGATTTTCAAGTTCAGAGCCTTTGTGCGGCCGCACACCATTTTGTGTGGTCCGCACAAGGAGGTTCAGAGAGGTTGATTTCTAGGCCAACAAGCAATGTGGCCGCATTAGGTTTTGTGCGGTCCGCGCTGGGATTAATGTGGCTGCACTTGATTTAGTATGGTGCATAGTAAGAAGAATCAGAAAGTTGCCAGATTTCGAGTTTCAAGCCAATGCGGTCTGCGCTACCCATTTTATGCGGACCGCACTAGAAGCCTCTGCGGCCGCAGTCCACTCTATACGGTCCGCATAGCCAGCGTTCAGAGAAATGGATTTTCAAGTTCAGAGCCTTAGTGTGGCCGCACACCATTTTGTGCGGTCTGCACTAGCCCCTGCAGGGGTATTTTTGTCCAAATTTTTAAGCTTAGCATAAATAGCTTCTTTTCCCATTTTCAGGGTATCAGATAGTTTTAGCTAAGAGCTGTGCTCGTGGGTTCGAATATTTTAGCTATTTTGGGCAATTTTATCTACATTTCAACATTGAATCTTCTTGTTCATCTTAGTAATTAATTAATATGAGTTTTTCTTCATGTATTTCTTGCTTTTCTTCTTTAATTATGAGTATTTAAACCCATAAGCTAGGGTTGTGGCTCAACACTAGTGTGGGTAACTGATGGGTATTGTATTTTAGTGTTAGATTGACTATGGGTGTTTGATATTTGGACTAATTTCATGTTTAATTGCTGAATTAGTGGTTGCTAACACTAGTTTGTGTTTAGTTGACTTGAGCTCTTCTTGAGAAAGAGAGCTTGAGTCTCTAAAATTGGTCCAACAAGGAATTGGGGCGTATTCAAGAGATTATATCCCCCAATTAAAGGGTTAAACCTCGAGAGATTAATACCCGACTTGAATCTTGATTACTTGTGCAAACTTGCATACCCAATTGATCTTGAGAAAGTCAATTCAGGCAAAATCACTTGAACAACCAAGAGGTGTAGACTGGGTAAAATCGTCCAACGGTTATATCATACTTCCAAAACATGTCAATCATGCCTTAGACTCAAGTATCCGTCAATTGATCACCTCTGCGAAAGTCACTACCCTAGTGCCTTTTAAACCATTTGAACAACCCGCAACATTTTACTCTTAGCTTATTCTAGTTTCATTTACCTTTGTAGTTTGATAACAATAGAAGTAAATCAAAAAACTCAAAAATGTTTAGAAGTGTAATTTGGAACACGTGCCCAACTCTACACTAGATAGATACTCGACTCCGACATCTAGCTCTCTGTGGAAATTGATCCCGACCCTAAATCGGGTAAAAGTTGCTTCGATCCTCTCTTGCTACTTAATAGTAGTGCAGGGTAGGCCTAGATAAGAGATCACCATCCCGGTCAAAGTGGCTGGTACAACCAAAAATGTCAAGTTTCATGTCATCGAAGGAGACATATGGTACAATGCCTTGCTCGGAAGGCCATTGATGCACTGCATGAGAGTAGCACCATAAACCCTTCATCAAATGATAAAGTTTCCAACAATGGACGGAATAAAAAGGGTATACGGGGAGCAACATGCAGCAAGAGAGATATTCGCAGTGCACAATGTGGCACCGGCATCGACACCTTCAACATCAAAGGAGCCAAAGGATAAACAAACAACGAAGTAGCAATCACAAGCTACATTCTTAGATGCACCGAGTGAATGAGTAAAGGACCGTACTGTGTCCCCGGAGCGAGCAGTTGAAGCATATTGAGGTTCAAAGCACCATCACTACTAAGGTATAACCGTCTCCCTTTTTATTTACGTCTTACACTAACCTGTGTGCAGGTGTCCGGTTAGAAAAATCGTAGCACCTTCCAGCTTGAAGACCTTAGGTTTTAAAGCATGCGTTGCACTCTTTTCCTTCAATCGGATTTTATCCCAAGAAGTTTTTTACCGGCAAGGTTTTTAACGAGGCAACATCTATATGCTACCTAAGAAGAACTTAACAACTATTCAAAGCTTCTCTTCAATCAACCTCAAATACTGGGGGCATCCCCCCGGGAGATCACCTCCCCGGAGAAGTCAAGATGAGCTAAAGAGTCTCGATAGAAAATTTATGTATCGAGCCAAACGGTCAAATGAACCATGTACGCATCGAATAATCCCACCCTAGACGA